>NC_068943.1:73106104-73409134 GCF_026419915.1 Harpia harpyja | reverse complement strand
GTGTACTACTACCATATATGGACTACTTAGATATGAATTTTATATTAAAGTAGATGAGAAAGCACATAAAGTAGCTATATTACTCTGCAGAATAATCTTATAAAGCAGTGAAAGCAGGTGTGAAATTTTCTTCCATGTTTGACACACCTGAGAAACAGAGGGCTACTCTGCAGAGTGGCATGTAGGAAAGCAATTAGTTCATAGTGTAATGTAATGTGCATACAGAGTCATAAAACCCTTCTGTAGTGTTTTATTTAGAAGTAAAAGAGCATTTGTTTGTTGCGTAAGCCTCCTTTGAGGAGAATTTATATTGGTTCTTTTGTTCTCAATTTTGTCAGTGAAAAAATTTCTGTGCATTCTGCACGTTTCTCTGTTTCTCTCTCTACGCTGCAATTTTCTCTGTTACTCTGGGGAACAGACTTCTTGAGGCCAATAACTTAGAAATTCTGCAGATGTCATCCAGAAAGTGAAATTTATCTTACTATTGTCTGAGCTGTAGGAATTAGCTTGTGAGGTTAACAGTGAAATAAAAAATGAGGTTTGGTGCGATCTTTATTGTTTGTGATTTATTTGTGGTAATAGCCTCTGTCACACAACTAATCACTTTACAAGTGTTCAAGGAGGATGTTCTTTGCTCTAGGGAACTCGCAGCATAAGGAAAACCGGTCAAGGGAACGGAGGGACAGTGACAGGCAATTTAAAGCTTTGAAAGTGATGACAAGAAGCTTAAATTTGATGTGATAGAAGTGGAAGGCTTCAAAGAGGGAGTGACTTGACATGATCAAATCGACAGGTGAGGAAGATGGCTGTTGCAGCTGTGTTTTGCATGGAATGAGGGGAGTCTTTTAGCAAGTCAAGGAACAGGATTTACCAGTGCTGAAGGTGGGATATAATGAGGGTCAGAGTAAGAGACATGTCTATGGGAAACACAAGCAGGATCTTGGAGATGTTGAGAATGAAGTAGCAGTAAAATTGGAGTGTTACTCAGCCACGTGGTAGAGGAAAGAGCAAAGTGAAAATTAACTCTTCAGATTGTAAGTATAAGCCGTGGTGAAATCAGTTGAGTAGTCATCTTTCATAAAGAAGTGGAAAAGCAAAACCAAAGTCTTTGTAAGGAAAGATGTGGATACTGTTGTGGCACTGTTATATAATATCCATGTACTTTGTTACTGGACCATTGAAAAATAAAATTGGAAGTGCATGTCTTTCACTTCAGTTTTCCAGGCTATAGGACAGAGACACAAGGCAAATCTTCTACTCTGTGGAAGTCATCAACAGTGCAGAGCAGAACTGTGTACACTGTGGAAAACACGGGAGGAGTTTAGAGAAAGAAAATTTAATTCACCATGAACTGAATTAAAAACTTCTCAGAGCAAAGCCACATGAATTTTGCTGATGGGAAAAAGTTCAAGTCTCAGAAGTCAGTGAGATAGAGAGAAGCTGTGTTCAAGTGAAATCTAGGCTCTCTGGCTGAAGAAAGGGCTATAGAAAACTCAAAGTCAAGCAAAACTATTTTAATATCTCATGTCAAGTTCTAAAATATTTCCGTTGTCTTCCATGTGCAGCCAGAAGCACCCTTTTCGGAGGAGCAAAACCCTAATCAAACACAAAGAGCTGGCACAAATCACAGCAGTGTAGTAATTTTAAAAGTTGTTTTTTCTTGTTGCTTGTAGTTGATATTTTTTTTTTCCCTAGGTTTTTGTTTTGTTTTGTTTGGGTGTGGGGAATTGAGTCTTAAGGAGATTTTTTTGGAAGCATCCTAAAGACTGGGATTCAAAGCCACAACTCTTATCAGGAGAGTTTTCTAACCAAATTACTTCAGAAGGGTTGTCTTTGGGCAGGCATCTCATTATTAGACAGTACCTATGGAGAAGATGCCCATTTCATCAGTCTGTATCTCACCTCTTAGCTCTTCTGAAGTTTAAGGGACTATTTCTTCCTGGCTGATGTCACAGGAATATTTGAAAATTGTGAAGCATTTGTTTTCTCTAGATTTCTCCATATACTTTTTTCCTGCTTGCTTAACTTACAGGATATGAAGTGTGTGACAAAAATTGCAGGTTATAATTGTGCATGTTATGAAAAAAAAAAAGTAAGAAAGACAGAAAAAGAAACCTACAAAAATCAAATTAACAGTCAGATAGCACTTAAAGATACTCTAAAATTGTTGCCAGCATAAGAATATATGGAAAGCCAGGCACTGTTGATTTTAACCAGTCTCACAGCATAACAAAAAATTATGATCTGCCAGCCTGTCTCTTCCATGATTATTTTCTTAGTCTTGAGCTTTATGAAAGACATTTATTTTAATTTTATTTTATATTACCATCCGAATAACATGGTGGCTGAATGTCAGACTAGAGTGAAATATGTTCTCCTCTACTGTGGGCTTTCACGCAGGCTTTTAATTCTCCTCTTATTGCAGAATATCTCTTGTCTGAGCTCTCATAGTGAAATGTGCTGCAGTTCTCTCTGGCTGTCTTGGGTGTTTATGGATTGCTGCTTTAAGAATTAGAAAAGTTTGCATTACTTCACAAACATAACCCTTAAGGTAGCGTAATGGAAGAGGCAGATAGCCCCTTTGCTACTGTAATGGCACAAGCAGCATTATATTTCATGTTGCACTTGCTCGTGGTGACCAGAAAGTGCTAGTTTTTTACAGGAATTAGTGGCCAGTGGGACAGGGCTAAGAGAAAACTTTCTTTAAGACAGAGTATCTGATGCATAAAGGTAGAGGGAAGAGAGGTAACTTATCATCATTGTCATGATAGAAATCACAGGCTTCCTGGGAGTCATTGGCAGTTACTGCAAATAAAATTAGTGGGCAGGAGCTGTATTGACTTATGTTTGTTTGCATTTTTATTTTGATAAAGTTGCAGAGACTTTGCCAGCATCCATCAACTACGTTTTAAGGGGAAACAGAGCTTAAAGCATTTATACAGATACACTATGTGTTTTCATTGCAAGAATGATGTAGCTTTGCAGGTGCTTCCTTGTGGTGGTGATTTCCTTACTTTCAAACTCATGCAGTGAAGATTTCTAGGTATTATTAACTCACTTGTTCTTTTTCTTATCTCTCAGTGTGGCTACCTGATTACATGATCCAGCTTTCAGTTTACAAAGTCATGTTACTCAGTGACGATGTCTTTGTAGGGTTTATATTCCCTTTCCATGGGAGCATTTTGGAAAGGACAACATGGGAAGGGAAAACTCACAAGGAAATGGCTGTATGTTCAGAATAAAGTAAGTATCTATCTGTCACACTAAGTCATATTCTGTGTACTTATATATTTGCATTTTGCTACAAAGTAAATGTAATATGCAGGGGTTTTAACCTTTGAAAAGAAAATGTTTAAAATGCAGACAGACTGAAACAGCGGTATGTAATGTAGGAGCTTGTCTAAAATAGCAAAGATCAGATATTATTATGATTCAAGAGGAAAACCCTTGATATTTGTGGTGGGTTGACCCTGGCTGAATGCCAGGTGCCCACCAAAGCTGTTCTATCACTCCCCCCTCCTCAGCTGGACAGGGGAGAGAAAATATAACAAAGGGCTTGTGGGTCAAGATAAGGACAGGAGAGATCACTCACCAATTACCATCACAGGCAAAACAGACTCAGCTTGGGGAAAATTAACTCAGTTTATTACCAATCAACCAGAGTAGGGTAATGAGAAATAAAACCAAATCTCAGAACACCTTCCCTCCACCCCTCCCTTCTTCCCAGGCACAACTTCACTCCCGGATTCTCTACCTACCCCCCCCAGCGGCACAGGGGGATGGGGAACGGGGTTTACGGTCAGTTCATCACACATTATTTCTGCCGCTTCATCCTCCTCAGGGGCAGGACTCATCACACTCTTCCCCTGCTCCAGCATGGGGTCCCTCCCACGGGAGACAGTCCTCCACCAACTTCTCCAACGTGGGTCCTTCCCATGGGCTGCAGTTCTTCACGAACTGCTCCAGCATGGGTCCCTTCCATGCTGTGCAGTCCTTCAGGCACAGACTGCTCCAGCGTGGGTCCCCCACGGGGTCACAAGTCCTGCCAGAAAACCTGCTCCGTGGGCTCCTCTCTCCACAGATCCGCAGGTCCTGCCAGGAGCCTGCTCCAGCGCGGGCTTCCCACGGGGTCACAGCCTCCTTCGGGAACCCACCTGCTCCGGCGTGGGGTCCTCCCCAGGCTGCAGGTGGATATCTGCTCCACCGTGAACCTCCATGGACTGCAGGGGGACAGCCTGCCTCACCAAGGTCTTCCCCACGGGCTGCAGGGGAATCTCTGCTCCGGCACCTGGAGCACCTCCTCCCCCTCCTTCTGCACTGACCTTGGGGTCTGCAGGGTTGTTTCTCTTACATGTTCTCACTCTTCTCTCTGGCTGCTGTTTCTGTGTCTGTCCCGCAACTTTTTTTTCCTTCTTAAAAATGTTATCACAGAGGCGTTACCACCATCGCTGATGGGCTTGGCCTTGGCCTGTGGTGGGTCTGTCTTAGAGCCTGGCTGGCATTGGCTCTGTCAGACACAGGGGAAGCTTCCAGCAGCTTCTTACAGAAGCCACCCCTGTAACCCCCCTGCTACCAAAACCTTGCCACACAAAGCTAATACAGTATTTTAACTTCTCTGTCTACAAGAGTTACTGCTGTTAAGTGTATGGGTGATCAGCTTCAGATGTTCACCACATATGAGTAAGGCAATCTTTACATAATATCTATCTCTTTCAGTGGCTATGCACGTATATACATAAATATATGAAATGTCACTGGATAATAAGATGGCTAAATGCTGTGTTTATAGGAATTGTAAAAAAAACAAAAACAAAACCAAAACCCAACCCAACCAACCAAAAACCAAACAAAAAAACCCTAAACCCACAAAGGGTAGAAACCAGGAGGTGATATATTAGAAAGGACTTTAGAGATGTGGAAAACACGAAACCCAAATTATACAATGAGAAGTTATTCCATACAAGGAGGCCTGTCTGCCCAGACTTGCATCTTTATTTTCCATATTAAATTCTAAAATCTCCAATCATTTGTATATTCTGGTAAACACTTGACAGTTCCTTCTCTGTGTCCAAACTAGTATTATTTGAATGGACTTAAGTAAGAGGCAGCAGTAAAAAGAGACCTTGAAAGAGGAAGGAATTTTACTTGCGATTATTCTGTTGCATCTTTTTACGTAGTAGTAGTCTGCAAATCTACAAAAAAAAAAAAAAAAGAGGAATAGCAGATCCATGACCTGGAAAAAAGTACACTTGCATGTAATAAACCACATTATAGTAGTTCGTGGTAACTTTTTAAGACCGTTGCTTTTAAAGTTTTAGCAAAACCAATATGTATAAAGATAGACATTCAAGCAAAATTGTATACTGTATTTTTTCTGACATATATGCTTTTTTCAAATTGTTGCATGTTATTGGAAGAGGAATTTAGCCATATGTTTTGAGGAGATACTGTTTAGAAGGCTCTGTCCCAAATTCCCTAAAATACATGATCATGTGCTACATTCCAAGTATTAGAACTGACTTCTGAGTATTGAGAACAGTAGCAAAAGATTAGCCATTTGTGGGCTTCCAGAGGTGAAAAGAAAGCTTGTTAGATTTTTTTAATTTTTTTTTAATTTCCATTCCATGCTTTCATTTCACATCAGGTAAATGTTAACAAAATCTTTGTTAGTTAAAAAAGAAAACCCCAAATTCTTTATTCGGAGGCACAAAGAAAAGGCATATGGATATGTTGGTAAAGCATATGGAGGCCCTTATGTAAAGACAAAACAAAAGCAAAATAAAGTTACTGGCTGGACCCCTGAGGTGCAGCACATAAGAGTGTTTGGTGGAATGTTGCCAATTTTCTTTTCTTCTGAAGAACAAAAGTTCCTTTATATCCTAAACAAGTAAAAACAACGCAGACAGTATACATCTGGTAGCAGCAGAGAGTTGCACACTACTTGAATCTGTTTTTACACTGGTTATTTTCCCTCAGTGCTCAGAAAGTAGTGACCTTAAAAAGTTTGTGGCAATCACTGTATTACACTAGTTGGTTTATTCCAGATGGGCACAATGCACTTTTTTCTCAGTTTGTGTATCCACAATATACAAAGATTGCTACTGTAGGAACCTTCTTTCTGTTAACAAAGATCTTTACTCCAAAATGATGTTTTCCCACTGTAGTAACTTAACTATATTTGCAAATAAAACTTCACTGGCTGAGCCCAGAAACGTAGTTTAATGCACTTGGTATTTCTCTAAATTTTATGTAAATTTGGGGTAATTTTTACTTCTCTAGTAATGGTTTGTGTCTCCTGTTTTCATTTATGGCAGCCATTTAGACACACCAGCTGTGCAAAGGTAAACATGTACTTTAAAAAATTAAAACATTTCTCTTTTGCTGAACATAGTATCTATTAACAGCTTGCTCTGAACGTATTTGAATCAACCTCTGGGATCTGCTATAACTGACGCACACTGTCATTAATAAATTAAACATGCCAAGAACTGTTATGGCATATCCATACACTCATAATACATTTTCACACTCTTTTCATGTCCTCCAAAGCAGAGGCAGCATGGCTGTAGGCAGACTGCCTATTAGGAACAGTCTCTAGTGTATACTAACCCCTGAACCATGGCAGGAAATTGTTAGGGAGCACACTGGTCATCACAGCCCAAAATCATATTCTAGTGATTTAATAGTAGAGACAACTAAGGTTTAGTACCCAGGAACATTCCTTGGCACTGTAAAATTTACTATTGTAGGTGTAACCAAGGAGTACTTCTAGTAAGTCTTCTTTAGGCTACTGCTCTCTCTCTGTTCTGTGTTATTTTTAGAGAATATTGCTCAGAAAAAGAGACGTCCTCACTGAGTGTTACCCCTTTTCAGAGCACACACACAGACTAGAACTCATGTATCACTGTGCACATTGTTTAAAAAAAAAAAAAAAAGTCATCCTCTTTGGAGATTTTGAGCTATGCGAACTTTCCAACATTGCTATCTAGTAGATAGCTAATGCATTGTATTGAATTTTTTTAAAGGTCTCAGAGTTGAGTACTCAGAAGCAACCAATAAAGAAACCTTGACAACTTCAGGTTCTTTTGACAATAATGGTCTCCATTTTTATGCTATCTTTTTATGATGTCCTTAAAATTATTAACTAAAAACCCCATAACAATTACTGTTGCAAATTAATAAAGTCTTTCTTGCGAAAGAGTAGAAGCTACATCCCAGCTCCCAGTGTATAACTGAATTTAAGTTCTGAAATGTGAAGAATATATTTGGGAAAGCTGAATAGTTGCCATATTCTTCTACACTCAGATATTATGTCCTGAAGTATATCTTTAAATTATAGACTGCAGTGAAGTAGGAGCATGCATGGACATGAGGGGAGAGAAGGGGTATTAGACCCCCAAGGGGAACTGCATACCAGAAGCAACATCACTCAGAGCTGTGCCTAAGACACATACAGTGCATAGGCACTGTGATGAGATGTCTGCAGCACCATTTCTGCATCAGCTGCAAACTGTTTTAAATGCACAGCTTCATCTCAGTCCTGCCCAACCTAGTACATGTGGGATGTGCTTCTGTGTCCAGCTTCTCCCAAGCTAGGATGGTGTCCTGCAGGTTTGAAGGATGGCACTGGCCTTCCTTTCAGTCTGTGACCCCACATACCAGAGAGAGAAGCTCATACATTTGCCTCTTATCTCGGAGACTGCTGCACTGTACTGCAGTGTGTGTGATTCCTAGCGTAGCCCCATGCTGAAGAAAGTCCTGCTAGAAGGCTTCTTGTCTTCCCTCCCCACGTTTGGAGAGGACTGGCACAGCCCATCTGCTCTTACGTGGCCAGTACTCACTGCGCACACCTCCATTGTGTGGGCCCTTGGAAGAAGAGAAATTTGGTCTCTGCCTGTAATGCATCTCAAGTTTCTGTAGCGTCTCTATTTTGGCTTTGGAAAAGATCTATAATTTGTGGTGTTAAACGTAATTCATTAGGAAGGCATTTTACCATGGATAAGTGTGTCCAGCTGTTAGTGCGAAACAAATAGACAAGCGATGCTTGGCCCCAGGCCGTGACTGAAAAGCAATTGGGCAACGTGTGCTACATGTCACAATTTGTTTTGCCGTTTGTTGGATGTAATTCCACTGATATGGAGAATTCATCTTCTACCCCCACCTCTCCTTTTATAATGGCAATAGAATTTAAATTGAGAACAGTTTCCCAGACAACCTTAGTGTTCCTTAAATGCTAAAGACATTTTTGCTGTTTACTGTAAATGGGGTGGAAAAAAATCTTAAAAAGCCAAGCAAGCTATGTCCTACTTTGTCAGTCATCTTAGCAATTTCCTGTGATTAGATTCAAAATTCATAAATGATCTTTACTTTTATTGCCTATTAGTTGCATCAAACAGGGTTGCATTTTTTGCCTCTGTAAGTGTTCTTAAATGTCAGACTGATAGAAACAAATGCAGAATATCTTTGCTCAGAAGGATGTACTAAAAAACTTTGAAACATTGTTGAGAGCATAGATGTAGCCTGGAGAGTGAAATTTTACTGCAGATAGAGCAATTTCTTCTTTTTCTTCCACAGCCCCTGATTCAGGTGTGTTGATAAGGGTCTATATTATGCTCCTGCATTGGAAGATTAAAATATTTTGGGAAGCTTATGCAGAGCATCCCTGCAAGGAACAGACCATCTTTTCAGACATGTCTGTGCAATCCCATAGAGCAGGGTTTGAGATGGAGGTCACAATGAGCAGGAGAAGATCAAGAAAACTGGTAGGTCTGCTCCTACAAAAATTTAGCAGCCATTCTACAGAGTTGGGGCATGGGAGAGACCAAGGGGCTGCTGCTCTGCAACACAGTTAAGGAAGGAAGATAACTTTCATCCTAGCTTTATTACTATCAAGTATTTCTGCTAATAAATGTTTTTGTCCTGTGGCAGTTTAAATATGCCACATTATTAAAAGGCACATAAGAGAAGAACAGAAAAGCTGGAAATTACAAGACTGTCGATGCATGAAGTCAATTTTCCAGAAGACTTACATTGCTAATACATTCAAATCTTTCTAATATGATGCCGCATTTGGCATTTTTTTTAAACTTCTGCCAATTCAAATTGATACCATATTATGATGAAAAAATGAAGACTGTTTCAGTGCCTGATGTTATCCCAAGAGTAAGTAGCAGCAGTGTTTCCCCTACAGGTATATAAATAATTTTTTTTAAGGCTTTGACCCTCAGGTACGTTTCACCATAGGTTTAGTGAACAAAATCTTCCTATTTCTGTAGTACAAGATGGATACCTCAATTTGAAGGCATGTACTGTCACAGTATAGAGCTCCTTCTATTGAATGCTCAGATAGCAGCTCTGGCTGAGTCCTAACCCACTAAACTCCATGTTTTGAACCTTCCCTTAATAGAAGTAGTTTGCATTGTTATTGCTTTGTTTGGGCTCAGTGGCATATGATGGTGGTGAAGGCTCTCCACCTATTAGTCCTCCATGGCAGTAGGTACTTCTGCAATTTGGCCATGCTAGTCCCCCAAACTATTGCTGGTTCCTCAAATACATTCTAGGTGTGCAAACATCATCTTCGGAAATTAATGATTCTCTGTTGTGTTTGCTATGGGAGATGAATTTTACTATTTAGACAACAGATGATGGATTCCAGGTATGGTGAGGCATTTTCTGACAGTTTGATAAATCAGCCAGAATTTATCACTTGTATATACACAGTTTATTAGAATAGTTGGTTCTAGAAACACTCCTTGGGCTATTTCCCAGTCTCCTGAGTGTGACCTACAGGTATCAGTTGGGTGGGTTTGTGTAGGGGAGGCCTAATATGGAAATAAAACATAACAGCAGATTAAAGGAAAAGAAATTGGAAGTCAACAAAAGGTAGCCATTTCTGTTGTTGAAGTACAAGATCAGCTGGAACAGCTGACATCTCGCACTGAGTAGCACCACAGTCTGCCAGCATTGCATGTTCTACAGAAGGATTTTGAAAGGCTCAAACTAATTCTCTATGCAAGCAGGGTATTCACTATCAGTTTCACTGAAGTAGAACATCTTGGTTACAATTTTTTTGTCTTCTTTCACTAACCACTATTAGGGGGTTTTGTAATTTTTTATATTGACAGAAATAATAATTATAGCTAACTTAAGATATGAATACAACATAGTCCTACAGGTGTACTGAGATAATGGGGGAACACTGTTTTAGATATTTTTTAATTTAATCATACATGCTTTTTTTTCCTTCCTTATTCAAATCAAAAAGGTGATATTTTCCATTGCTGAACTGCTTTTGTTGTATTAAATGATTTTAAAGTATACTTTAAGAATAACTTTAGATCTTGAAATTTCAGTAGTAATTTGAATGATGGTAATAGTAATGGAAGTGCAGGTTTGGGATAATATGCTTGCCTTCAAAATCGAAGGCTCGATTTTAATCAGAATTAAAATAAGAAAACTTATCGAAAGGGAGCTGTGATACATCTTCATTGGTGTACATGTGGAGAGCCTGCTGATATCAGTGGTTCATGGGCTGGAAATGGTCCCACGAGTTCTGGTAACTTGAAGTCTTCATGTCCCAGAGTCGTATCTTTAATTTCTGTTGTTGGGCGTATAAGTGTGTGCAGAGAGGCAAGGGACTAAACATCCAGTGAGCAATTTCCTTGTCCTTTCAAGGAAATCAATCTTTTTATTACCAAGTGATTTCTGAATTTGTCATTCTGTTAATCAAGATAGTACATTATTTTTGCCTTTCAGAAAGACTTGGACATGTATACCCTAATTTTACAGTGTTGCTTTTCAGAATGGGAGCTGCATTTAGCACTTCTGGTTTCCTACATAGCATATTAGGAAGAGATTTGTACGTATTTAGCAAAGTGCACAATGTCATTCAAGACTATTAATCCCAGGCTATCAAAATTATTTTTGACAGCCAAAATTGCAAATGATTTAACATTCAGAAGTACCGAAATGCCAAGAAGGAAAATAGATGTTAAAAAAAAAAAAAATTAAGCATGAGAGTCTTTTTGTAGAGCTAAGATGAACTAGAACTTAGTCACACTAAATGACCTTAAAAAGCTGAAGACTAGAGCTTTCTGCCTTTCCTCAAGTGCATAGGTGCTGTCCAGGTATTACAAAGCATATCCTTATGACTGAAAAGTTGTCACGTCCTCTGGCTATGTAGTGCTCCCATTTGCAAAGCTTCAGCAATGTGAAGAAGATTCAGTAACTTTAACAAATTGAAGGGAGCTTGGGAGGAAGATTAGTAATAAAATTACTTAAGACATTTATAGCCCCTTCTTACACTAACATGGTCGTGTATGCATTTTATGCCTCTGACCCTGCAGCTTCATAAGAGGATGTTTACTTTAGGAATGTGTGATAAACCACATATTTGTAAATTTTTATAAGTATTAGTCTTTGTGAAAAAAATGATAGTGCTTCATTTAAAGCAAAAGCAATTCACTTTACATAGAAAAATGTCATTATCAAAGAGATGAGAATTACACTTGGTTGTTAGTTTGCTGTAGACTTTTAAAGAAATTATAATAATCTAAACCATATGGAAATTTATAACCTTCTGCTATAAAACAGCTGCACTTTTCATAACTGGTAGAAATTATGCATATTTTATATTTGTCAGATTAACTGCTGAGTTTGGTTTTTGTCAGAGCTGCTGTTACAAGACAAGATACAAATATTAAGTTCATCTTTTTAAAACTCATTCAGTTATTGCTACTGTTATTATTCTTTCCTTTTTTCCCCCTTTTCCACTCCCTTATTTCACTGTAATCATTCCTACTCCATCTCCAAAGATCTTTTTTCAAACAGACTTAAGTCTGTTGTTGAAACTGGTGTGAGTACACCATTAAGAAGGTGATAGATAGAGTGATGCTCCTGGGCCTTTGCAGTGGAGCAAAGTTATGAAAGAGTAAATGTTTGATATTAAAGAGTAAGTGTTTTAATTCCTTTTTTTTTAACATTCCTCTGAATCCTTACCTCTCAGTGCTTATGCCCTGTCTACCCATTTTTTATGTCTTCTGTGTTAACTGAAATAAGAGTGAGATTGCTTATCTGATTGCTTATTGTCCTGTAAGCAGTGGCATTTTCGAAACACACCACTGCTACTATCATGATTTATGGTAGGATGCTGATTTCAGAGAGCAGTCTTTCATATAGTTCTTTCAAGGAACCAAAGTTTGTCCTTTATATATACATAGAGCTGAGCAAAAGGTGTGTCTCTAGGCTCCACTGACTCCCCATAATCTCAACTTCTCAGGTCCTCTAGCTAGACAAATGTGCTGAGTGTCTGCACAGGGTATTAACTCTAGATCTTGTTCAGGAGCTTCATGTATTACATCATCCTATGAAAAGCAAGCAGCTGATGCTGAGTAATAAATACCTCATTCCTAGTTTGCAAAGGAGAGGTGGGAGTTCTCTGTTTTCTTCCCTTCTCTCTCTGCAGCTGTTCCCCTTCTCCCTTTCCGACTGTGAAGATATATCTCCTTGAGCGCTGATTTTAGAATACTTGACCAGAGGTTTCAGGTTGCTTCCATTTGTCTCTGTTGATGTAGGTGAAATTAATTTTGAATGATGAGTTATTTCAATTACATGGCCTTTTCTGCCAGCTTGTTTTTAGACAGAATCCTTAACTATCTTAGCTATACATACTGTAATTATTGTTTTCTACAAGCTTATTAATCATTAGTTTAAAATAGAAAATGCATTACTAAGGGAAGAAGAAATCTCAGTATGTCTACTGATAATCTGGATATTTTTTTCCCATCTGGTTTCCTAATAATGGTAGGTTGTGAGAAAAGGATGTTTATATTTACAGCTGTAATGAACTGCATGATCACATGAAGATTTGGTAGAGGCCTGCTGGGGATAATTCAGGAAGGAGGAAGTGAGACACAGAACATAAGTGCCGAACACTGTGTGTAATTAGAAAATCTGCAGCATGTTCTTATGAACTGTGACCACTCATCTGCATTGCGTATTTGTCCTTAAAGGCCTGATCCTGCGAGATATTGAACGTGATGCTTGCAGGGTGCAGTTCTTGTTGATATTAGTGGGAACTGAGGGCATATGTCACCTTGTATGAACATATGCTCAGAGGGATAACATCAGATACCTCCCGCCATGTGAATGCCAGCTTTGATCCATCACAATGCAGTTTCCCAGATGTGTCCTGGGTCAGATCTCTGTGCTCAGCCAGTATTGTTCACCTAGAGGGTGAGCGTTCTGTATCACTTCTGTACCCCTTCCTATGCCTGGGAGCCTATTTGAGCCAGCACAGCTCAGTTGCTGTTGTGACAGCCCTCAGAGTTTGGTGGATGGGTGGCGGTCTGTGTATGAGTGGTGATGGGATGTTTACTTTTTAAAAAGAAGGAGACTGCTCAGAGGAAGAAAATACAAAGCTTAATTCTCCTTCTGGAGAAACTGCGGGGTGATGGACTGTTTTGTTCAACTCTGTTAAAAGTGCTCAAAATGTACTTATACCACCCCATTGATTATCATGACAAAAAATACACAGGAGGAATTTTGCTGGAGGCAGAGACAGCACCAGAATGTTTGGTAATTATATTACCACTTAAAAAAATGATCTTAACCTCTGCTTTTAATCAGCATCTTTAGCAAAGTTGTTTGTTGAGGGGGTGTGTTTGTTTGTGTCTGTCTCTTCCTTCCCCTTCACTTTCCACATTGTAATGGAAATGCATGATGCCTGTGTACAATCTTTCACCTCTGACAGCATGTACTGCATACTGCACGCAGCTGTCATGGTAATGACAAGTCTGGTGCACCAGGATAATTGGGTACTTGAAGAAGATTCATAAGGCAATATGCTGCACAGTACTGTGTTGTGCCCTGGGGCAAGGGGAAAAAGAGAGAGGGTACCAGGCAGGGTAGGGAGTCTATTTGTGAGAAATTATAATCTAGTAATGTGATTTTGTTTGCCTATGAAGTGGTTTCCCTCATGCCCACCCGCCCCACAGAATTACGTTAAGGGTTTCAAAGTTGGTTTGTACTACGTAGGAAATTGGGTTCCGTTTTATAAGTAATGGAATTGAAATATCCCAGCAGAGTGAAGGAGGTGAGCATCATCACAATGCTGTGGCTCTCTGAGAAGTAGCTTGGTGTCAAACCACTATAATCCTGCCGTCTGACAGCTCATTATTAAGAAACAACAAGAACTGACTTTATTACTGTAGACTATAGTTGACTTATCTGCAAATTAACACCTTTTATTCCCTTGTGACAGATTCTGTCTGCTTTTCTGGCATCTGTCATAAGGTGTTAAAGGGGAGCACATTTTTAGAGTTTAATGGGATAACAATTAACCTCTGATCTCTTTTTCTGATACTTCTCCTTTTTCATTATTGTTGAAGTTATTTGTCTTGGAATGAAGATTAAACACTTGGAGACCATGTATTTATGTGCACTGATACTGATAGTCTGCATAATGCAGTATTAGATGTTTAACAGATTACTCATTAAAATTTTTGTCGTGGCTTCTCTTCAGTGAAAGGAAAGGAAGTGTTGGTCACCATTAAAAGCAGGAACCTAGGATTCAAACCTTCTGTCTGAATCTCTGATTTGTTTCTGCATCCTTGAACAAGTCATTTAATCTCTTGGTATGATGAAAATAATAGCCATGATACCTCACTAGCATGTTGAGAAACCTAATTAATTACTGTTTTTTATATAGCACTTGGGTACCAGCAGATGACTTGTGGCAGAATTATGAAGTTAAAAATTAAAATTAAAAATTTTGGAATGGAAAAATTTAATGGAAAAATTAAAAACTGCCAGTATTGTTTTACCTGGAGAGTTTTTTGTGGTATCACGCAAACAGAATTTTCATCCAAAAAATAAGTTATTAAATAATGAGATCTATAATGCAATTTATGCAGCAGGTAATATAGATAATGATACGAGCGTAACACAATACCAGCACTTGTAAACAAGAGCTGACTTGCAGTTATGTAGAGGAAGGTCATGTGCCTGAAAAGCTTTTCCAGCATCACCAATTTTGACTATTACAGAAAATGAAACATGTATCAAGGCATCCTTATCTTATTAAGAATAATGAGGTTGACACAGGCCACAGAGGAGTGCTGGAAGAATCACTCCTTAACCGTCTAAATGGTGAATTAAGCTGAGCTTCCTTTTCATACATCTTTACAAAGCACTTTGTAAAAAGAACATTTATTGTTTTGTAGATCTTACCCTTTGGGAGCCCAAGTTTTTGGATACCCTTCAAGGAAATTAATTTGTGGAGTTTTTCATTTTGCAGTAACGTATTCAAAAAGTAATCTAGAAGCCAGCATGCTGTCTTCATATATTCTTTGTTTCTGGCAGACTGAGACTATGTATTTTGAGTGTGTTTGGTCTTCATCTGAACAGATGCTTCCCTTCATTTCCCCTCATTCCTCTCATCAAAAAAGGATCTGAGCTTTTTCACTGCATGGCTATCCAAAGATGCCTTTGTATTTTAACTATCTAAGGAGGAGTGTCTTAGGACAGTCCCGTTCTCATTGGCTTTAAGTGAAAGTTCCAGGCGTGACCCTGCAAGGTGCAGAGCACTGCCACCTCACAGTGTCCTCACTGGGAGATAACGGCTCTTCATGCCCTTGAAAGGTTTGTGCTGCCTTGCAATGTATTATTATTCTAATAATTGTACTAGAAATGGATAAGTTAAAAGGCAGCATAGAGATGGAAGTCATGAACTATTTAGCTGCTGAGTCGTAGTGTTAGCTTTGCCTTTTGATGACTTCTGATTAAACCATTTTCTTTTTTTAAGTATCGAAGTGGGTAACCTTATACTAGTCCACACTTTATTGGCCTAACCGGTATTGAATGCAGCTCCCTCAGATAACTCATAATGTATATGCAAACCCTACATACATAGGACCTTTGATCAACACTGGACTCTTGGCCAAATTTTCCTGAGAATGGAATATAAATTGTTTTCACTCCTCTGAGAGCTGCAGACCTAAATTATCTCTATAAATGTTATTTTCAGTGTAGTGATGAAGCACAAAGGGTTATTTTTTGTGATAATACCTCTGAAATCTCTAATGCCCAATCTTTATTATTTGTTAGCACTGAGATGATTCAGGCTATACTGTGTGGTAGTATGCCTTTGTCTTCTGACATTTGAAGGCACGTAATGCAGGAACATTTCCTGCCCAACTGATAGTCCCATCTTGATATCTGGAAAGTTCTGGGGCTGGGGTTTTTTGTTGGGTTTTTTGTTTGTTTGTTTGTTTGTTTTAATTCAGTGTTTCTTCTTTAAATGCAGCAAGACTCAAGCTTAGGTTAACTTAGAAACAAATTATTTAGTTTTTCAATAGGAAGATGAGTGCTAGCACAAATTAAATATAATGTAAAGAAATTTATTCTTGTGTTACAGATGAAAGAAAAGGTCAAGTAAGGAAATAAATTTGTAGCAAATCAGGCACAAGTCCATTACACTATTCTGTATGCTGTAAACTAAGGAGTTAGCTTCAGAAAGTATCACTGTTTGTCCTCTTTGGGCTTGTAAGGTTTTTTATTCTTGCCCCATTGGGTTTAGTTCACTTTAAAGGATCTTTCACAGGAAAGCTCATTTTACTCTATTATTGCACAGAATGATAACCTGGGACCTTAATTCATTTTGTGAACATGCTGCAGGTTGGTGATGACAGCAGGCAGATAACTGAAGTGTCATGGTTTAACCCCAGCTGGCAACTAGGCACCATGCAGTGTCTTGCTCACTCCCCCCACCCAGTGGGATGGGGGAGAGAATCAAAAAAAAGTAAAACTTGTGGGTTGAGATAAAGACAGATTAATAGGACAGAAAAAGAAGAAAACAATAATAATGATGATAATAATAAAAAAGAATTAGAATATACAAAACAAGTGATGCACAATGTAATTGCTTACCACTCCTCGACTGATGCCCAGTCAGTTTGCAAGCAGTGGCCCCTGGACAGCCTTCTCCCCAGTTTATATACTGGGCATGATGTCACATGGTATGGAATATGCCCTTGGCCAGTTTGGGTCAGCTGCCCTGGCTGTGTCCCCTCCCAACTTCTTGTGCCCCTCCAGCCTTCTTGCTGGCTGGGCATGAGAAGCTGAAAAATCCTTGACTTTAGTCTAAACACTACTTAGCAACAACTGAAAACATCAGTGTGTCATCAACATTCTTCTCATACTAAATCCAAAACACAACACTATACCAGCTACTAGGAAGAAAATTAGCTCTATCCCAGCCGAAACCAGGACACAAAGCCACTTACAAAGACAAGTAAAGACAGTGGCCTGGATTTCTGGCTGCTCAGAAATGCTTGGCTGCAGTTCCTGATTCTGATGAAAGTCCGCACCAATGTGGGCCTAGTATGGTCTTTTTTTCAGTCTGTTCTGTGTATAAATTGACTACAATACTTAGTAAAACAGAGCCCTGACTATAGTATCTTATTTCCTTTAACATATTTGTTATATTTAGTGATAGACACGTAAAGGTTAGATATGCCAGGTAGGACGATCTGCCTACAATCTGTCCCTATTGACCTGCCAAAAAGGCAGGTTGTTGCATCTGAGGATTTGACCCGGGTTATTTAAAGTAATAAGACTGAGCCTTGTGAAGCTCTTGGGGTGTGAGTGCATATACTTGAAAGAGTGGAGACCTGCAGTAGGTGGGGGAACTTTTCACATTTCAAATCCTATTTACAGGAAACATGCACATTCCCTAAATTAATTTGAACATCTCTTTAGTTTGAAGAATTGGGATTTTTAGTCCTCACCTATTTGTACCATGTTAAGAAGCCTTTTGAACCTCAGCAAAAGCATATTCCAGTTCAGTGATACTTAAGGCGTTAGATTTTCTTTGCTTTCCATCATTCTTGCTAATTATAAATATACATGTGAAGAACTAAATTGTAGAACAAATGGAGACTAATACTTACAAATACTTTTGCTCATTGAGTTCAGTGCTGCTATTAACAGTCTTTACTCATTAAAAAAAAGGGTATAAAATCCTGCTATTCACAGAGGCTTATTTCTCATGTGAGGTTTTTGAGACCCATTAACCATATCAGCCAGTAATTTTAAGGAAGTCCACGTTCCCTAGTACTGAATGAGAAAATGTTAACTTTTAACCCTATACAGAGTATACAAAACCACAGTAAAATTTATGTTTACACAACCAATAAAGCACAAAATACTGTTCAGTAACAGCCTGATGTTTGACATCTGAATTATAGAGTTTATACACATACCAAATTATCTAGAAATAATAATCTGTAATTAATGGTTTCATTTTAATATCAGCTAAAGAGAATCATGAATGGTTGGAATGAGAGAACCTATTTTTAATAAGTGAGTACATCTTTTAAGTGCTAATTAATTCGTTACTTGTTCATCTTTGACCATTCATTTTGTCTTTTTTCTTTCTTTTCTTTTGAAGACCATTGTTGCAGCACCTTTTTGATCAGTGCCTTGAGCTTTTATGCAAAACTGTCAGATATTCAGATTGGCCTGCATTTTAAAAATTATGTACGTCACATTTGGAGGAAGCTCTTCAGTCTTCCCTTGGTTTTGTTTTATTTATGTATAAAAAAAATCATAATGATCCTTGTTTCCCCACGCCACAGAAAAGCAGGTAACGAAGGAATTAAGGCCTTAAGGATGGCAAGGAATTACCCTTAAGGCGCAAACACAGGTCTTCAGTTTTATAGGCCAAGAAAATCTCTGAGGAAGTAGTGTTTCCATTTTTGAAGAGCATGTACGATCCGTAGTAGGGACTTCTTTTGTTGTGACTTTGGGGCCTTTCTCACTTTTTGCAGTCCATTCCTCGTGGTAGGTTTCTAGCAGCATCAGTAGGTGGGAGCCTCACGAAATCTTTCCTACTGTAGCTACTCTAAGATATAAGCCACTTGAGGGGCTCTTTGGAATAATCAGCTTGGATATCTGTGGAAATCAGATAGTATAATTATTACTGTAACTGCTCCTTGGCTATTTCAGCTCCTGTCCTAAACATGCCCATGGCTGACAAGCAATGTTAATATCACAAAGTAATGATAAAAGGTGCCTGAGGAAGAGCTCAAACAGAGCAGTGGCTCCTCTAGCTCTTGTCACTCTTACCATAGTCACACAGGTTTAGTTGATCTGGTGGTTTGCTTTCTCTTGAGTTATTTTGTTCAGACGATCGGGATCAGTATCCAGAAAGTAACAGAACCGTAACTGAGGTATGAAAGTAGTTTAATCATCAGTGCATATATGACGCTCTGATTCAATCTTTTGCATCTGAGTGCTTTTTAGGATATATGGGAACAGTGCAGGAAAAGGTAGACAAGCAACCATCCTGAGGCATTAGTTTAAATTTTGATTATATTTTTGACATGTGGTATGCTGTGGAAAAATAGAATTACTTCTCAGAGGAACTAGCACATTCTTTTTTGCAGGTTTTGCAGGCCTAATGTGACCAGATTGACAATACTGAAGACACTATTTAAAAGTGAGACACAACAAAGCACCACATTGTTTAAAAACAATATTATTGGAAATAATGATGGTAAATGTGATTTGCTGGTGGTAAATTGAAATCACTGATTAAATTACATCTTTGGCTAATAAATTCACTGGGGGAACAGTGCACAGCAAGTGCCAACACAGCACAGCCCTAAGGCATAAATAAAAGTTATCTAATTGATGGCAAAGATAAATCAGAATAGAAGCAAGCGGCTTGTTAATGTGCTTACACAGAATTCATTACAGCTGGTGGAAAAAGCTCCTTCTCTCTGCATGCTTCACTGCACAAGGCAACAGTGATGTCTATCACTTTTACCCACCTGAATTTGTTACCTTAAGCTTTCTCATGCATGTGGGTTCTTTTGAGGGGGTACAACAGGTATCTGTGAGATACTCCATTCTTACTAGACTGCATCATGGTTAACTTGACATTGGAGCTGTCTTTAGTTGCTTTCATAATTTTTCTCTGTTTGCTCAAGAAGCTCTGAATATTTTACCAGGAGGTGTCTTAACTTTAGTTAGCGGAGTGAGTCAGGGTCCCAGGCTGATTTCAAACCTACCTCTCTCAATATAGTGAATGAATTCCTGAACCAGCTCTGGTGGGGAGTTACAGTTTTTTCTAGTCAGTGCAATCACCTGTGCAGAGGGAAGGGGATGCACTCTCAAAAATGCTTTCCCTGGAGTGGACATCAGATCAAAGTCAAGTTTCAGCCTGATGACTGAGCAGCCATTAAATGTCACTCAAAAAACATAGTATGGAAATTATCCTTTCCTTGTAAAATACTTTGTAGTATCCTTGGTTGCTTCTTTGGGCTATGTGATCATGTGGCTAGCAAATGAAGGCTTAAAAACATCCATTTATTGCATAAAAAAAGTGAGTCTGGTTCTGCAGCCTTTGAGATATATCTATAGGAGAGGTCAATGGGAATTTAGATATAGTTCTTCGGACTTAGTTCTTCAGTTCTGGACTAATACATCTTTTACATAAGAGTCAACTCTAGTGCAAAAAGTGAAGCATCACTGCATATACTATGCTGTCTCATCTGCTGCTATTTATGGTTGTGTTCTGATCTCAGTGTCACTGAGTAGGACTCTTGGGTAACTGCTGCATTTAAGGAATTTATTGTTCCTCTACACATAGCTGAACAGAACTTGTCCTGCTACCTCAAGCTGACAATTAGTAAGGATCTAGTCACTTCACAGAGGTTATATTGTGCTGCTGCTTTGAGATGGGAATTTTGTGATTGATATTCACAGTGTTTCTGCAGCTGTAAAGCTTAAACATAAATATGCATGTTCAAATAACGGCAGCAGACTTAAGCTCCAGTAGATATCCCAGAAGCATTTTCAGTTGTGTAGTTAAAGGCAACAACATGTCCCACATAAGACAAAGTGTAAAAGAATATAAAAGTGTTACAAATGCAAGTAACTGTTGTATTTGAAAAAAATAACAAAATGCAGTTCAAACCTGACAGTGGTAAACCCTGAGAGACTTAACAGTCCTTCTATGCTATCACTAGCAGTCTGGTTTTTCATTGTTCTTTGAAAGTTTGGAGCTGCAATTTAGTGGGAAAACCAAGTCATCTTCTCTCTTTGAAGTAAAAGGGGTAATGGCTCATCAGTAAGTTAAGAAAAGAGGCAAAAATTGCCTTACTTGAAATGATTGTGTAGTTTTCCAGAGACAGAATGACTGAGCAATCATGATAACCTTATTGACTTATTTTACCTGCCTTGTTGAGTGGACATGTCATTCAAATGAATGCTAGTCAGCATTGCACAATCCTTTGAAGCATGTCGCTGATTTTTTTTTTTTTTTTTTCATCGTGAAGTACAACTTCAGGCACTGATGAGTTTGTAAAGAGAAGCAGAGTGAGTATCAGGAAGAATGATTATAGTGAATGGAAGACTGGAGCAGGTGGATACTGTTAAAAAAAAAAAAACATTTTGTACATAATAAGATAAGTGGGACAGTCAAGTTTTTGTCTCCAGATGAAATATTCTCCTTGCTGTTGCAGCATATTTTTCTCTAACCTAGCTCGTGGATATGTGTATCTACAGTTTGTGGCCAACAATATTCAATTTTCAGTGCAAGAAACTAAAATCATATTAAAACAGCTAAAATAGTTTTTTTTCTGACTGAGGCTCTGGCAGCCTTTGCTAGAGCCATTACCTAACACCTCTGAAAAGAGTTTCTTTTGCAGGGATGGCTAATTGAAGGTGCTCAATTCTGAGGTAAAAATAGGTGTGTTTTTTATGCACAGAGCCATTCATTCAGAGTCTAATGCTATATATACCACGTGCATGTATATGCTGAAAGCTATCCATAACTGGATATGGAAGGCTCTTTTTCCTGTTGGGTGATAGAGTGGTGGGTCCATGGCAGCCTCTGAATGTGGTATAACAGAAGGAAGCTCTGGAGGTAAACTGAGTAAGCGGTAACTATCATTTGCTCCTTAGTCTAGAGGCTGAAGGAAAAGAGGTGATGGAGTGGCAGGGCCTTTGCAGAGGGCTACAGAGCCAGCTCCTGCTTTGGAAATGGGTTCTGTACCTTGAAGGCCTCCATAATTCCTTGCCTAAAGCCAGCTGCTCCTGCTGCTCTTACGCATAGGGAGGAGCAGATTTCCCCTATAACAAATATAGCTGTCTCTTTAGCACTGAAGCACATTACTTATTATAAATGGCAGCAATGGAAAACCTCCTGAGATTATTGTTACAGCTATGTGCTACCACATGCCTTGACATCCCCATTCAAGGGATTAGAGGTACAAAGAGAATGCTCAATGAGCTGATTAAATCAAATAAACAGATTTTTAATTCTCATTAAAAAACATTAAATAGCTACTGCTTTTACCAACAGAGGAAAAAAAGCCTAATATAAATCTGCTGCTGTAATTCAGAAAATTTAAGGCTGTGTTTGTATTAGAAATATTGGGCAAATGTAAGTGTATCTTGCTGAATGTTGCAAACCTTTTGCATTATAAGCAGCAAAAATGCCAAGGTACATTTTACATTAATCAGTCAAAATGCAGAAAGTAAAATCTAAAACCTCGTAGAGCAGCAGAGGATATTCCTCAGGGGCTATTTCTGTGGAATTGCCTGACTTTTGCCACTGCACAACCCAGATATCCAGCTATTGATTTAAGTCTAATTATATGCTTTTTAGTAATGGTTTATGTGTGTATTAGAAGAGTTTTCAGGAATGGAGTAAGGAGGTTGGGAAACGGAGGTAAAATGTAGGGGCAATCAGGAATTGAGGAAGATAGATTTAGAAATGTCTTTGAATTGTTGTGAAACAAGTTTTTGCTTATATGATGGGAGAGTCACATAATCAGAAAACCATTTTATTGCAGGTGTAACGCATGTTTTGTTTAGCATTTTTGCCACTATAAATGAACATTTATTTTGCTCACTATTTGGATTCCTGTAAAAACAGAATTAGTATGTTTGTTTAGTTTGCCTGTAAAATTGTAAAATGTCCTGAAGAAGGGCAACTGATTTTCAGACTGGAACAGACAGAGAGACAGAAGGGAGGAAACAGGAAAAAAGAACTGGGAAGAGTTAGATGAATACCATCCTGGCTTGTCCGTCTGGTTCCTTCTTTCCTTCATCCGTCTTCTTTTCATCCTCCTCTTGGCCATCTGCTTTGGTAGCAGCTCCCACAGGTGCTGGGAAGATGAGCACATATAGCGAATAGTTTCCATTTACTGGAACTGGGGGTTGTTCTCTCATTATAAAAATGCCAACCACTTCCAACTACGTTCTGAATCAAAATATTTCATTAAAAGTTCCATGGGAATTTAGCAAAAGAAAGTCTCCCAGTTCAAGCATAAGGTAGGCAGCTGGTGGTCAGGGGCTCTTCTATAGTCCTCCTAGCAGCTGTGGATTTAAAGTCGCTGCATTTGAAAGGTTCTTTATTAAATGAGAGTAACAAAACAAAGCAAAAAAAAAAAAAAGTGAAACAAAGCTCTTTCAAGGCTCTGGTATATTTACTATGAGGTTTCTTTAGATGGAATAATACGCGTAGTGCTGAACATAACTAACCGTACCTTGCAATTCTCTGTTTTGAGATTACTGAATTAGTAGTGAGAATGTTGAAGGCCCAAGTGAATAATTGTTATTTCTTGGGGGCCCATTCTAGCAAAACACTTAAGCACACACAATACTAAATACACAAAAAGAAAAAGAAAGTAATAGTCAAATAAGTAAAAGTTAATGCACCTGGAATATATGTACAGCAAGAATGAAGACACACTGCAGGCTTCACAGAACCCTTAGCTTGCTAATTTACCCACATTTAGTAAGAACAGAAATTTATTTGGATAATAGTTGAAAATCAATATTTGAAGGTAAGCTTTTACAAAAAGGGTAAGTAGAGAACTGCAAAAAATAGATAATATATAGTTTCCTATCCTGTCTTTACTATAATAATAAAAATAACATTTTTTCTCTTTTTGATCAGATTCCTGATGATTTTCCTTAGTGACTTGATCCTGTTTCTTCATTTTCTCCTCATTCAGAGCATAATTCATCACAAAAAATATTTGTTGTAAAAATAGCTGACTTCAGAAGTAGTCCAAAGTAGGAAAAGATCATATTTTCAGGAGGACTTGTTATCAAAGTTAGTAATTTTGAGAAGGTCCTGAGATGCCTGTCCATAGCAGTGAGCACCCAAAGACCTTGACAGTTCTGGTCGTGACTTATTTTGGAAAATAGCACAGTTTGAAAGTGGGGGCGAAATTACATACCTTAAACCAGAATTTATTTACTGGGATGACTATTTTAAGTGTTTCCTACTCAGTACTATGAAGTGTGTCAATATCTTCGCATGCACACAACTTCCTTATCTTTTCCGAGCTTCCTCAAGGCAGCAGCTGAACACTTGTTTTATTTAATAAAGTCTTTGGGTTGTATGGATATCTGACCTTGGTCCTAGATAATTTGGTTGTACTTTTTTCCACAAGTAATTATCCTCACTGGAGTTAGACAGTCCCAAAATATTAGGAAATGAGTAATGGAATGATACCATAGACTTTCTTATGTGACAAATGAGTCATGCAGATTCCGTTTACGACTTGGGTGATATTCTTATCAAATTCTTCTTTTCTGAATCATCTGCTTCACTAATTGTGTTTATTGTTCCCTGTGGAACAACACTACAAGTTGTTGCTCAACAAACCCAGTGTGGACAGAGGTGATATATAAACTCTTAAATAAATATTAACAGAACTTTTTTTCTGCCTTAACCTTTGTAAATTATCTGTTGGGTTTTTTTCCCCTTGTCAATCTCACTCTAATTCTTCAGTCTATTTGGGGGAAAAAAAAAAAAAAGGGATAAATTATGTCTAAATTACTGAATGGAATTAAAATGTAACTGCAAAATAGGTATATTTTTCTGACTCTCCCCTTCCCAGTGCCTCCTGAATGATTAACTTCAGTTTATTTCTAATTAGAAAAGCCACATCAGACTAAGCCACAAAGCATGTCAAAGAGTATGCAAATAATGCAGAGTACTTGAAAACCTAGGACACTTTGCCTTTAAATGCCCTGCGTGGTTTATTAAACTATAATTGCGCTCTCTGAAATGTCGTATTGCAATTATGTCCTGGGTTATTAATTAAAAGAAAAGAAACTATAGATGGTAAAGATAATTTTGCCTGTGAAAAGCTTTATTGAGATTTTAGAGAAGGGCATTCAGGCAAAAAGTCATTTGTGAGAAAAGCTCTCACTGAAAGAAAATTAGATGTTTGGATCACCTTCTGGGGAAGGGAACCTGCATCCATTCTCAGCAGGCTGGGAACTGTAGCTAAAATACAGTGAACCACAAAGGAAGAATTGTAGGTGATAATGACCAGATATTTATGCAAATTCATTAACACCAACCTATATAAGGAAGCTCTAATTTTCTCTAGTCATATCTTTAGGCAAAAAATGGGGTTTTTTTTAAAATATGTTTACTTGTTGGAGTTACATAATATGGAAGTTGTTAATGTTCTTTAAAAATAGATGCGGATGATGAAACTTTTGAGAGGTATCACCAGCGTTACTACCACCTCTAGTAGAAGTGGAGGTTATGTGCAAATCTTCACTTTAGGAAACGACACTTCAAAAGAATAAGTGTTCATGCACCTGGTAGGAGTTCAATTTCCATTTTCTGTAGAATAATATGACTTTTTAAAAAATTGTATTTAATTTTATGATATACGGAGCAGACCTAAAATGGCTGTCTGCTAAAGTAGGAAAGAAATATTCTGTAAGCCACAACTCACTCTTGTATGACTTCTCTTTAGGAGTTTGTTTATGATTGAATCCATCCTGCAAATGAGGGATTTGAGTTTGGCCAGAGCTTTCTGGTATAAAAGGTTCAGTTTCCTCAGTCCTTTTGGGTGAGAATGCATTTATACTTCTCAGAAATCATTGTGCTGTTGGACTGTATTGCTGAGATGGAGCATGCTGAAGCATTTTTTGGTTGTTCTTTTCTATTAAAGCATTCCTCCTGTGCAAACTGCATGCTCACACATCATTTCTTTGCATCTGATGTCAGAAAATAAATCTGGCAAGGTCCAGTATGTCTTTCTGTCTAGATGGATATTGTCAGTCAGACCATAAATAAACTATGTTTTCACCTCTCTCTATATAAACGTGGGAATATTTTTTTCTTCTTCAAAAAGATCCTACAATTAGCTGTCTTTGGGAGAGCGGGAGGAACATCCGTCAGATTACTTGGTAGGTCTGTCTCCAAAACCAATTTTTCTGTGTTTCTACATACTAGCAGTAGGTCAGGATGTGTGCAGTGCTTCTGAGAAGGTGATACTGCAGTAGCTGGTTTTCCCTTTAAGCATTGTTCTGTCAGTGCAAGTCATAAGGTTGCTAACGTTGGAAGAGTGTTCAAGTTGCGTGTTTTCAGCATATGGCTTTCATTTAATTCCAGAGAGACAGAGGAAGCTGGGTCAAGAGGTACTGGCAAAGGAGGGACCAAGAACAAATTTTAAACGTCAGCTTTTGTGTTAATCTTGCAGGTGTAAGTAATTCTTATGGTCAAAGGGGCTGCTGGAATGAATGGAAGAGTGTACAAATAATAAATAAACTGCCCCTTAGATTGCACAGAAAGACAGCTTTTTATGATAAAAAGGCTCTAGCTCCTATCTTTTTCTTTCAGCTGTTGAGAGGAGAATAAGCACAGGGGGTTGGTTATTTTGTGGAATACTAATCAGAATATGCTTTTTGTTAAACTGTGTCTTTTAATTGAGAGAACAAGAGGTGAAGAAAAAAAATATTCTTAGAGGGATTTTTATACAACTCAATGAATGAAGAAAAAGCAAATCCTCTCCTCTTGTTAGGAAAAAAAAACCAACCCCAAAGCCCCACCACATAACTAGAGGCATAAAACTCTTTAAATTCACCTTTGTATAGTCTGTTTTGGAATGTGTCTGGCACAAATGCACTTAGGATAGTAAGAAAGTTTCACTGAATCTGGTGTCCCAGTTTGAGAGTTGCTGGAGGAGAGCAGTAGTACTTCTTGGAGACATGCCACCATTGAACCCATTCCTCTCAGGAAAAATGGAACAAATATGATTTTTTTTCCACAAAGCAAATAACTGAAAAAAATAACCTGTCTGAACTGCCAGAAAGTGGAGTTCATCCTGGAATGAATCAGGAGCTCACCACTTCATTGTAGCCAGTGATCTTTGGAAAGCTCACAGATGTAAAATAGTAAAACATCTATATCAGTATATGACCATATCTGCTCTCTCCCTCTGATAAGAAGCTGTATTTCACCTTTCATTTTTTCAATTACTTGTATTAGAGATATGTCAAATTTAGGAGCTTTTGGAAGTAGCTGGGGAGAATAGCTGAGAAGTTTGTTCCAAAGTAGAATGCTTATTTAAAAAAGAATACTGTAATCATCTAATTGTTCAAAACCTAACTGATGGAAAGAAAATAATCTGCCTTTCAGTTCCAGGCTATAAAGAATCGATAGCATGATGTTTGATATCATTTACTTTTAAGGGACAGAACACTTTTAATCGAATCAAGAATTCTTAAACCTAAATACTTTCTTGCTACTAGGTATTATAGCTGTTTCATTAAGGCATGCTTAAAATAATATCAATATAAATGTAAAGTTAAAACCAAGTTAAATTCTGTTATTATTTTAACAGTACGATTTGGATTCATTAGCAGCTCATCAGTAGGGTCAGGATTTGAAAATCTCAAAGTTTCATTTGGTATTGCTGTGAACCTGCATTACCATTATTGTGAGGTTCTGAACAAAAGCATATGTTTAAATAACTATTTAATTGAAGAGTATTAAGACAGCACTGAAGACACTCTGCCATGAAGGTGTAATAAAAGTGAAATCGTAGTACTGTAAAAGACTCATTTTGGCACCTTTACACTACTTTTAAATCCTTATAAAACTTTAGAAATAAGTTTTTTAACTCTGTAAATAAAGCAGTAATGAAGAATTGGATTTTCTACACTGTGAGGCTGCACTAAGCTTAAGCACAAGAAGCTGTGGAGTGACTGCGTGAGAATGCGAATTACTGCATCTGAATTTCCGGAGCTTAATGGGCTCAGTTCTACAGAACTGCATAGTTTATACCCCAGATTTCTGAGGAAATCTGCAAATAAGATTGTCAGTTTGGAATTAATAATTTTGAAGGAATCTACAATGACAGGAGTAATATTGAAGCATAGCAAATTATTTTGCGAGGAATGACAAAAACTATTTACAAAACTGAGGAAGATGGGAGTTAGTATGTGAAATATTAGGAAGCAGAAGAGCTGACTAATGGGACATGACAGTGGATTGTATTGTAAAAGAAAGTACTGGCTTGAGGGGGAAAAAGCAGTGGAATTTCCCAAAGACTAAGAAGTTATTGGAGTTAGTGGTATTTTCATTAGTAATATTGTGGCAAGTTGTAGTGCTCTGCTGTTGAAGTTGATATAAATTTAAGAGGGACTGTCCACAGAGAAAGAGGTTTGAGATAGTGGGATGGAAACAAACAGATGAACTTGAAGATTACAATAGCAGAAATGTAATGAAATTCAGTTTTAGAAAATGCAGGATCATTCCTGTAGATTACATGTAGACTGCTAAATAAAATGGAGAATAAGTCATGAGATCAGGTAGTGACTACAGATTGTACTGCTTAATTTTTAGCATGGTCCCTAATTTTTAGCATGCTCCCTGATGTGGTTTTAGGCCATGCCAGCTAGCCCTCTTCAAGACAATGGTCAGGAATGGTTCAGGGAATAGTGTGCTCTAAACACCATTCCTGACAGCCAGTTTAGACAAGACAATATCAGTGTTGGCATCACCTAATGCTCACAGGCTTTGCACTTTCAAATGTTCCCATATGCTTTCATACTGCACCCTTGTGCTGCACATTATACATAACCTCCATTTTGTGGCATAAAAATGCTACAGTGGTGGGCTACAACGTGGGTTCTCATTATTTCAGGTATTTTGAACTGGAAAAAACCCCCACAACAATAGTAATAATACTAATAGTAACAATGGTAGTCATTGTCATCGTCATCATGTCCTTGGGTCCAAGAGGCACAAAAGATGCCCAGTCTTAGATTCTAATGCTGTGTAGTGTGTATGTGGCTTTAGGGATAGTGAAGTCCTGGGACTTGTTTTCTTTAGCCTTTCAGGCTACCAGTTTCTGCACTGAGGTGCTCCCTTCAATCACAGATTAACAAGTAAGAAAAAAAGACCTGCAAGGACCCCATGTACCAGAGGTACTTGCATGCCGAGTCCATAAATCAGGCTGTGGCATTAGCCAGTAGTAAACAGTGCATTTTGGTAGAGAGAGAAGAGCATTCATGATGTTGTGCAGGACAGTGGAGAGACCTCCCCTGACAGTTTTGTTTAGCCACATTCATGGAAAATGAATTTGAACTGGGACAGCTGGAGCTAGGGTAATTAAGGAAATAGAAAGCCTGCCATGCAGAGGGGACAAAAAGAGCTTGGCTTGTTAAATGTAGTACAATTAAGGCTGAGGAGTGTGATTACTCCTTCAGGGGCAGGCACCAGAGAAGGAAGTGAAATAACTGTTTCAGCTAAAGGGCAGAGGTAGCACAAGAGCAAAATGAATGTAACTGTCCCTGAATATGTTTGGCTTGGGAGATATCTCACCACGAGACAGAGAGGGTTCTGGAGCAACCTGCCAAAAGCAGCAGAGGGAGCAAAAAAACTGGTTAGTTTTACAATGGATCAGTGGTGACCTGTGAAAGGACTGGTGATCAGCGCAGAAGTTTAAAAGATGGAATTGCTTGCACTCCCTGGGCTGTCCCTTCCAGGTTTATCTTACTTTTGTCTAGAAGAATGTGTAAAACTATTTGGCTATTCAAAGAAAAATAAGCTTGAACATTAAGCGCATTCAGGACAATACTGACAGTAGTCTTTAGTTTTCTCAGGTTAAGCTGTACTGGAAAGAAGCTGCAAACACTCAGTGATCCTCTAGTGCTAAAGAATAAAATCTATGTGTACATCAGATTGAACAAATGATGTGAAAACAATGCAAAGAACCTTTTTTTATATTTAATTATTAATTAAATCTTTGTGATTTAAAAATCAAGTTTGAGTGACGCAAAGTACCTTCTATAAAATGCCAGTGTTTTCCCACTTTTATTGCCAACCCTTTTCAAAGATGAAATGTAGTTTTGAAATAAAGCTAGGCTTATTTGTTTTCATACCAGGGGAAACCAGTAATATTCCCATGGACTCATGTTTTTTTCATTTTAACTTGGGTATAGCATGAGCTTATCTTCCTAAAGAAAAATACAAATTCTTTGTGTGTTCACAGTGAAATTAATTGCATAAAACCTATATGCTCTTAATTACAACTACAAAATGGTAATGCTTGTATAGGCTGTATGAGATCTATGTTATAAATTGGCTACAATTTTCCTTTTTTTTTAAGTTAATATTTTGTGTATTTCTAATTAGAGTGTTCTTTTAAGATAGCCTATTTAATACATAATAATATTTAATGCTGTATTTCCCCCCTCACCTTTTTATTTAATCTTACAGTAGTTCTGGGGATTGTGATTTCTGAAGTTCATACAGGTATAAAAAGAATAATATTAGGTTAGCCAAAGTTTACCAAATAAAAGTATTTCCCAACTTCTAGTAGTGAGATAATACTCAACACCACAATTAATTTGGCAGTCTTATTTTGGGTGTTGCTACCTTTTGCAGCTCTTGGAGATATTATTTGGGGAAGGTGAGAATTTAGGAACACTTGCTTTTAGGGAATTTGTGACCAGTTATGGTCTCCTTTTCCTGTACAATGATCTGATGATAACTGGGCAACTTCTAGAGGGAGAAGGTCAGTAACAGAGTAAAAAATGTATTGTTCCTCAGGAAAAAAAAAAGAAGTTGCTATTATTTAAAAAAAATAAATAAAAAAATAAAAAAAATTTGTTATTTTAGTGAGAGAGACTTCAGAGTTTTCAGGGTAGCACCTGGGGTCTGGGGCTGTACATCCAGTGTTACCAGTGGTGGAAAAGTTGATCGGTTAGGGACCATGTCTGGACATCTACCAGCCTGAGCTGTTATTTATAGGATATGCTGCTGTAATCTCAGTTGTTCATCACAGCCTAGTCTTGTTGAAATTTCTGTTTGTGCTATATTAAAAATACCCATTCTAAGCAGTATTACTGGGGGGGAAGACTAAATATATCATGCAATTAGCTTTATATATTGGCATTCTCAAACATTATGTGTGTCTAATAACTTTTCCCCTGAATAAAGAGACCCAATATATGCAAATGTATGAGGCGGCATCCATTGTTCAGCTGCCTTTGTGCCTGAGGGCACTTTATGAAGTGTCAGTGATTACAGGTGCTTTTGTTTCGAACAGCATTTCCCCTAAAATAGCAACAATCACCAGTAAGAGGAAAACAAAGCCTTGCCAATATCAGCAGCATAAATGAACTCAAGGGTGCTCAAGGGCCCTTGTAGTAAAGATAGCTGGTAGGGAGATGGTCTCTTGGCATATTAAATGTGTTTTATTGGGGTGGGGTTTTTTGTGAGAGAGGATAATTACACCTCTCAAAAACCCAGTGGGAGTGACACTGCAGCATGATGGGGCTAACTTTTATGCCTCTACTTGAAGCACCTCATCATAGTTGTGAGAGATTGAGGGAACGGGAGCTTCTAACCATTGGTTGCCTACAGTCCCCACTGTGCAAAGAAGCTGGAGAAAAGCTAATATATATCGCAAAGAATTGTAAATAAACTGAAAGGCTCCCTTAGGAAAAATGTTATGGTATTGCTACAAACACAGGGGTTTAGGCGTTCTCCCACTCTCCCTGCTCGCTAAGGACTCTGTAACTGAGGCTGGTTGTTGGAAGGCATTTTGTTCTGAATGATGCCTTGAGTTACCTGTTGCCACATCAGCCGCTGCAGCTCTGCGCAGGAGCCCTCCTGCACTGCCTACTGCTTTTGACTACTGTACTTTGGTGTTGGGGACTGTGATAGCTGTTGTTTCCCCAGCTAACCACAGCTGCAGGTATGGAAGGATGAATAAAAAAAGTCCTTAAAGAAAGATGAATGTTCACATAAAATTAAGATGTTAATACTTAGACCACAGTAAATATGTATTAGAATTTGAGATTGCAAAATACAGGAAAATCAAGCTCATATCTTTCTATTCTTTTGATTAACTCATTTGAAATACTTTTCTCTCTGCTACATCGTGTTACACATTGTAGGACACTTGTGTGACATCACAGCTGGGCTCCAATCTTAATACAGACTCTTTCTCCTACACCTTTTTTTGCTCAGTAGAGCCCTGATTTGAAGATGCAGGTCTTGTTACATGCCCAAACCTGCCTAAGGTGCCAAGAATGCTATTGCATTCTCTTCCCTCCATGGCTCTTCTGCCGAAGAGGAAGACAGTCATTCAGAATGCCTTAACAATATCACTGAAGGACTACTGAATGCAATGTCTAACTTCTAGAAATGCAAACCTGGATGTGGTATCAGGTTGTAATCTCACATCCAGGCAGGGAGAAGAATGTGCAGCTAGGTCTCAACATTTTTGCAATACCCTGCAGCAGCGTTAGCCCATTCTAAGGTAAACCCTTCCATCTGATTCACAGGCAGTAGCTCACAGCTCAGGTTGTTCATGCCCTGAGAATTACATTTTCTGTACAAATGTAGACAGATAATGATTCTTTATACAAGCGTGCATTTAAATGAGAAAAATGTATCTGACTCATTACTAGCTCTTGAATGAAACTGGACTTGATAGCCATTCTGAAGAGGGATTGTGTTTGGAAGAAATATTTTTGAAGAACTTTTTTTTTATTAGCTGTGTTTTGTTGGAGCAGCAGTATTTTGTTGGATACTGCTGCAAGTGTAAAGTAGGAAAATAGGAATTAAACGAGTATGTTCCTCTTGACATGAAACAAAATGTTATAGGCTTACTTAAAACAATCTTGAGTAGATTTTTAGATTTTTATTTTTAATTAAGATTTACTGACCTTGGTAAGAAAAAGGGTTGATGTGACAGTATAGCTAAAAATTATTAATAGATTTTAGAGATGGAAATGATGCAGACTTCCACACTGGGAGATGAATGACTATATAATGCAAAATCTAAATAGCAGAGAGCAAAAGAAATAGATGTGCCCAGCAACGTTTCAGTGTGCCAGGCTACTGTGAACTAAAATGTATGATAGCTCCAAAATCAATAAGAAAATCTATTTTGGGGAAATAAAGGTTGAAAAAATTGTGGAAAATATGTTGCTTCCCCAACAGACTCTTTAAAAAGCTGTTTTCAATTTCTGGTGATACATCAAAAGAAAGATAACATAATTTTCTATAGTGGTGCTTTTCTAAGGCAGAACACATGAAGAGTTTCTACGATGAAATAGATGGAACATCAGATGCAATTAACTTGTATCTAACTCCTTAATTTTGCACAGCAGTAAATGCCATTAGCAAATCTGATCTTTCCTTTATGATAGAGTGTATCAGGTCCTTTTGTCTCATATTAGTGTCTGTATGGAGACCAATTAATTTCAGACTAGTTTTTACCCAGGTTCTCACTGAACCAGATTTTATTATAATGTGTATGTCTTGCCAGAAAACAATAATGTCACATGGTTTTCAGTCGCAGCCTAACTCAATAAACTATAGTAAGTAATCCAGGTCCCAGTTGTCAAAGACTGATCCAAAAAAAGAAAGTCCGCTATATGGATACAGTCTCCTTTCAACAGCATAAACGGCAGTGAGCGGAAAAGTAGACATGTAGAGGCCTTGCAGTATGAGGTATATGCAATACAGAAATAAATTAATTTTGAAAAATGTGTATTTTGCCAATAACCAAGTAGCTATCAGGTTAATTGTTTCCAGGTTTCTAGAAGGTCTTTTGGCATACTGTTTCATTAAATGTAAGTTTTACAAAAGTTCTACAAGCAGTTTTATACTGTATGTCATTTTAAAATAAACCAAGAAAAATCCTATAAAGCAATTATTAATAAATAAAGACAAATAGTTCTAAAGCATGAAATTCCTTGTATGAGCTATGGGCAAATACAGTATTTAAGAAGGCTATTTAGTATTAGGTTAGTAAAAGTCATGGAGCACACACAGCCTATTTGCTTTGTAATTGAAATTTCCTGGGCATCAGAGCAGTCATATGACCCTAAAGAAGAGAATTAGTGATTGCAATCATATCTAGCTAATCAAGTCTTCTGCAGTAAGCCATACTTGAAAACTCTCCACATACACAGGATGTTTCAATCGACTTCTAAATTTTTCTCACACATTTTCACAACAGTACAATGTCGCATATTTGCTAATATTTCCTAATCTCATTAAACAGAGCATGGAAGATGGATAGTTGGTATGGGAGGACAATAATGTCAGAGACTTCTGTAAGCAGAAGTTCAGCTGCTGTGGCTGCTTTATGAGAACTCCTGTTCTGTTTGTTGCTCTGATGTGAGAATTGAGAAAGCTCCAAGGTGCAAAACCAACATCGCTTTTGAGTGAGGAACAATACCCCATTCCCTAGAGAAATTCACAGGCTCTGTTTTTTCCTCAATTGATTTTTCATTCAATGAAAATCATGACAATGTGCTAGATACCCCCAAATAATAATCTCATAAATAAAAATGTTCATTTTTATAGGCAGCATTCTTTATGAGACTTATTTTTGAGACATCTTAACTCCAGCCTACAAAATCACAGTTTCTTCCATACCTATGCTGTCTTTCATGTTCACGTAGCAAATGAGTATTTTCTACTGGTTCTGCCATAAAGAAGTGGTCTTATAAAATTATTTTAGACAAGGGAAAAAAACAACCAAAAAAACCCCTAACCTTGAATTATTCAAACTATGATAGAGGTCTTTCTCCTGATTGGTTCCAAGCAGTAATTTAATGAGGTAGTTTCCATACACATTTAATGTATGCCAGCTCTCTTTCCCATTTAAATTGTCTCACTGGAGGAAGCAGGATTTTGTCTGTCTTTGCTGGCTGAGCTACAGCTAAAGACAGGAGCACAGGGCAAGTCTGTTTTATCTGCAGTAAAACACTGGCTTTGAGGCAAATTTTCTACGCCTAGTTCTATAAATTAACAGGGAATTGAGCTTGGGGGTTGAAATCTTGAATTCCTGCATGCTGACAGCAGTTCTCTTTATTGATTCTCACTGTTGAGCTTTGCACAGAGACGGTGGGAAGTGTAATGTCAGATTAGATGATCGTAATGTCCTTTTCTGGCCTTAAAATTCCATGGATAAAGTACTTCAACCTCTCTGTTCCCCAGTCTCTCCATTTTTAAATTGAAATAATTCTTACACACATAGGTCATGGGATATGCTAGGATTATTTAGTGTTTGTGAGTATAATGAAAATAGAAAGGCATATATTTTTTAATAGAAATAAATACTTTTAGAGACTTTCTTTAAACATTTACTAAAGTATCATCTGGCTGTCAGAGTTAATCTAATATGATTAACAATTATATTATTGTGTTATGCAATACCGACATTTCAATACATATTCACAAGGCATTGCTTCTGATTAATTTGTATGGTAATCCAGTCATTTATTCTACTTTGCGCCTGTTTGTATGGGGTGGTTATAGTCTATGTTAAGGTGTTTGTGAGCTGGATAGGCAGCTGGATTCATGCTCATTAAGCCTCAAAGCTTCTCACTTTCTCCCCTGCTAGCAGTGTTCAACGTGCTGTGGTTTTGTGATTTGGAAGTACAGCACTGAGGGAACTGAGCTGAAACCACCAGTCTAATTTCACTTTGGTCGTTTTTCACTTGACTGATCAGAATGATTTTCAGTCACTCCAGTCAGGGCTGGAATCCCGGAGGTGAAAAGTCAGCGAGTAATCTGTTTAGCCACCAGGTCCTCCAGGTGGAGCTTAGCTAACTGTAACAATTATTGTATTCTCTTCTCTCTTATCATAGCATGGCTATTGCTAATGTTGTGTTGGAGCTTCCATTTTAAACCATGCTTTGCAGGAGATGTAGAATTTGCTGTAAAAATTCTATGTGATGAATCTGGACACAAAAGGTTGCAATGCAAGAGCTGGGTTTGGCACCAATTGAAAGATGAGCTTCAGTGACTTTTAATGAAAAATTGACTTTTTCATCCAGACTGTTCTCCCCCAAAATCCATGCACAGAAGAAACCTTCTGTGAGGGGAAAAAGGGGTATTTGGTGGGATATACGTCACCACGTCTCCCCAGCTGCTGCGTAAGTTGCAGAGGGCCCCTCACTTCAGTATTGGAAGAAACGTGGAATAGCAAAGGAATACCTATGGACTGACCCATTAGTTAAACATGCTAAAATAAATTTATTTATTTATTTGACCAGTAACACCACATTTTGTTACACCTAAAGTACTGTTTAACCATAGAAATTGCTTTTTGTGCTTTATGGTTTGGTTAAGCCCTTGCACTTCTTTCAGGTTGGAGAATACAGATCTGAGAAGTCACTTGTGTAAACAGGCAGTTTCAGTTATCAGGTTCCCTGTACTTCAACATCTGGGAAGCAAATATCACAAAATGATTTGGTTTAATATAAAAGGGTAGAATCAGGATGAGGGTTTTTTTTTTTTTTAAATAAATGCATTTCTTGAATCCCTGTTGTAGAAAAAACTCAATTTTTTTATAAACTTAAATTAAATTAATATTAAATTAATATCTATCCCTTTTAAAATTATCTTGGCAAATCACGTGTGTGTGTATATATATATGACATATATATTCTCACATGTGAAGTTTTAACTTACAAAGAAAGTAACCTCTCTTGAAAACATGAAATGGTAAAAAACAGATAGAATATAGTAAGGTCGTTGTTCTTATTTTAAAAGCAACTGTTTTATAACTGTTTTTATGTTTTGTGAGGCCTTACTCTTAAGGACTACAGACACTTGAAACTGAGGGAACTCATGAAGAGTTAAAAACACTCAAAGGAGATATTTCTGAATAGTATTCCATTTACTGTCATTTCTCCTGTTTGGGCTTGGGTTTTGGCCTCATATCCTTACATTCTTCTTACTCCCAGGAAGAAAACATTTGAAGATTAATGGCCTTTCTGTTCCCAGGCAGGGAACAGGATTATACCCTTAACTCGTTACCGTTGTTAACTGTGCAGATACCTTCCCAGACATTATTCTTCCAGTTTATCTCAAGTGCTGCCATTTCTCAGGATTCGATGGCTCCATGGAATCACATAAAAGCTTCTGGTAGATGCACAATTTATACTTTAGCCATCTCTGAAAATTCAGCCTCCAAAAAAAATAACCGGGGTGGGGGGGGAACCAACAGAAAAAGCCCTTGTTTTGTGTTACTGACCTTTCATAGCTGCTGTGCAACCCTTATAATTTCATCCTAAATTTCCAGTAAGTGATGTAACATTTAGAAGTATCACCAGGTCTTACTTCTCTTAAATCCTTTGCACTTGCATCTACTTTTGTACATGGGAACAAGATGGTATGCATTAATTTTATGCACTTGGGATATCCAAAGTGTTTTCTCTCTGGTAACTGAAAAATAGGGAAAATTATCAAATAGGAGGAGATATTTTGAATACGTCTTTCAGTGTACAGAACACAATAGGAAAGCTGACAAAGCATTCCTGAATTGAAGATCCTTTGTTTATTACAAATACTTAACAGTCTCTTTGCTGTTAGAAGCGAGATGGATTCAATTATTTTAAAAGTGACAAACTCTAATCAATATTCAATTATTGGTGTGTTAATTAGTAGATGATGCCTTGTCTCTATTATTAGCACAGGTAATTTGCTGCTGAACTTTTCTGACTGCTCAGTTTCCCGTTAAGAGTTAGTATCACTGCAGAAGCACAAGCAGTATAACGGTTGCCTTCTCAGAGCTTTAGGTTAGCATTTGGCCAATCGAAACTCTCAAGAAATATGAAATTTCTGTGAAGAAATATTTCTGTGGGATTATGTTGCATAAAACACTTTAAAGAGCAATTATTCATTAATTAAGCAAAGGCAAAACTGCAAGAGATGTTAAAATATCTGCCTGTGCTTGTTTGTAAAGGGCAAGTGCATTGCTTTGGAGTCAGCTGCAAAACATTCCTTGACTTCAGTGCAAGCTTGCTGGGATTATTAGTGTGCATTGCAATAGGGATGGTCTTTCTATGAAGTTAGCTACATATTAAATTCATGTCTGGACTCCACTTTCAAACTATTAGGCATTGTATGCACACTCGCATATATTGAAAGCACATGATCAGAGTAGGGAAAAACAAGAGCTGGAATTATTTCTCACAGTCATAAATGTCTAGAAGTTTATATCCTATCAAATGGCTGAATTGTTGCTTACGAAAGTAATTTTTAAAAATGCCACTAAATTTAGGACACTGTTAATCTGTTGTATGCTTCTGAAAGTTCATTTACTTAGAGCAATAGAGCATTAATGCAAAATGAAATGGTCTGAGTCAAGGACTGTTAGTAGAGAGACAAAGTTGAATGCAAGCTCATTTTAATCTGTGAGATGTCAGTAAGTACTGGAGCACTGCAGCAACATGCTTTTGGTGCATCTACCTGTTCCTACAGAAGCTGGACTTCTAAAAAATGAAAGATAATAATGTATACTTTCCAAATGTATTAGGGTACATTGCTTTTGATTTTAGCGGGCAGCTAGATAGTTCTAGATGATGGGTGGTACTCTTGGAGAATTAATTGCGATACCTAAGGAGAACAGTGTACAATGCTAGTATTTAGCATCATGCCAATCCTGACTATTTCTTTTAAAACAGCCAGCAATTCTGCAAAAGGTGTTTGAGTACCATCACTTTCCAACCTCAGTATAACACTGGCAGCTTTTCTCTGCAATGGCTCCATCTGCCTTTTTGTGGGGTTTTTTTTTGGGGGGGGGAGGTCCCCAGGACTTTCCTGCTGGGCTACTAAATGCACATTGCACTACAGCTTTGTATTTTTTTAAGTATTAAATATGAAATAGAACACATGCATTTCAGCCTTGCTCATTTTTCCTTGTTTTAAGATACTGCTTTTCTCGCTCTGTGTACAAGGGGAGAAAATGGATGTTGCATGTTGAAAGGGATTACATAGAGAGGAGTGAGAATCGGTGCTTTTGCTCATCAGAAACTACTGATGTGTAACCCACTCTAGCTTCAACATGTTTTCAGATACAGCTTTTTGCCTGACCACTCTGTCTTACCACCTCCATGCAGAGCTGAAGTCCTCAGTATTCTTCCCACCTCCCTACACTTTTCTTGGTGTGATTTAGCTGGGCAACACTTAATTAAACTCCATTTCCTCTCGTTACGCTTCAGGTATTATTATGCAGCTCCCTTCAAGAGGTAATTTGTAGGCTGTTTATCAAAGCTGTGAATTTAATAATATCAAAGCCATGCTATTGCACTGTCACTGTAATAAGATGTATTGACATTTCTTATGAACAGAATTTTCTCTCCATAAGTGTGTTGTTCCTCTGCTGAATATTGTGGGCTTTCAAAACAAAAAACCCCTACAATATCTACGTTATTTAGTCATATTATTCCATTACCCTCACCTCCTTCATAGTTAGATATTGCCACCTAAAAACCAGAACTTCAGCACTGTAGTACTTGGGCTACAACAGGAAAACTACCCTGTGTTTTATCTAATGGTGTTACCTGCAGTACTCATCTAGTATTTCTTTTATGAGGCATGAGGGGAATGACAGCAGTGCCCTTTCAAACTGTTGGGGATACAGGTAGTCTCTGCTGCTGTTCCGCAGCAGCACTGAGTAATTAGTTCTAGAACTGGTCAAAACCATAGATTTTTGTTTCCTGTGGAAATTGTGTATGATTTGTTAAAAAGTTCAGGTTTTTTCAGGAGAGAGAGTTCTGAATAAAAAACATAATTATTGTATAGAAAGTAGATGCTTTCTTTGATATAATGGAAAATTACTTGGTGATTTTTTTCTGTCTAGTTTCACAATAATATGTAGTATCATTACAATGTTTGTTCTTCCCTTAACTATTGGGTATAGCTCTGCTCTTCGTGTAATTTGCTCTCCTTTCCATAATTCTTTCCCCTGCTTTCAGGAGATCTGCTGAGATTGCATATCTAAAATATCCAAAATGCAGATACTAAAAAATGAGCATGGAAGGAAGTATGAAAAAGACCAATAGCAAGCAAAATTACCAAGTCTAACTCCTGCTCCCTTTTTTTTTAGTTTTTCTTTACTTTAAATTTCATAGTAGGATGGGAAAAGGAGCATCCTGTAGAAATTATACAATCAGCAATGATTTAGGTAATTTTAAATTTAAAGGTCAGAATATGCAGTATATCCATGCATTAATGCTAATGTCTATGGCAGCATTGTGGCAGCCCTGTGGTATTTTTGAATGAAAAATTATTCTTGAATATTCAATCCAAATTTTTTATAGCTTTTTATTTTAAACTTGTAGATTTTGTTGTTATACTTTTACATTTGGGGGCTATTTTTAATATTCCGTTTTTTGGAGAAAGTATGAATTAATTCTTTTCTTAGCATCAAGAACCAATGACTGATGTTTCTCTATTTATATGGGTAACTCAGTTCTTCCATTGTTTCTTCTTTGAATGAATGTCTGCAAAGATTCTATATTTGGTTCATGTGTGACTCATGTACATGAGACTAGATTTATTTTGAGTACTACTGTAAATATTGTGGCTGTGGATGCTACTGTTGTTGAAAATTCCTGGCATAAGATTACCCTTGCTTATCTAAAAACTTGCTTTCTGTTGACAAAATACTCAGAGCAAATGTAGTTATGTGCTGGCTGCAAAGTCGTTGATAAGATAGTCCTAGCTCGGCATTTTGACAGAAGGTACAGCGTCTCAGATCCTCAAAAAACTGGTCTGTCCTCATCTGCACTATCCTATCATCTCATCTGCTACCTCAGTGACCATAGGTGCTCGTATAATCACATAGTCAAATCCAGAGAACTTTCTCATAGGCAGTCCTCTGTTCCTTTCTCTCTGCCCTTCTTAGTGATGCTGCCCTCAGCCTTCTCAGGCTGTGAAAAGGAATGTACACTGGTCATTGGAAGTGAACATCCAACATGAGAAGACAAATCTAAATCCAGAGATGGTCTGGAGATTGTGGAATTGCTGCACACCCCACAGAAAATGTGCAGCATATCTTCAACCACTTATCAGCATTGTCCAATGACTTCAGTCTCATGGCCAGAGAAGCTGAGGTCATATTTCAACCTCCCCAGGTCAGCTGTCCCAATGCTAGTTAACAGAAAAAGGATCAAAATGGTCGCCAGCTTTATCTATGTTGGTTGCCCTCTTCTCAGATCAGTAGCAAACGACAATGAAATCTGTCTTCTCACTTTCAAAGAGAATTCATCTTTTAGTTGTGAGGAAAAATACAGATCTGATTTTCACTTCACTTGAAGTGCAATGATACTATACTTTCTGAATTGAATTTCTCCCTGAGTCTCGGATTCTGTACAGTCACCATATTCAACACCTTGAGCTGTTGGAGTAGCACAACCTGTGCTGGATTCTGGAGTTTCACTGTCATGAACATGTCAAATGCTGAGGGCATACTGAGATGTTCCTCAGTACTGGATGTAATTGAGGGTTTCATTTGCATTGGGCTGAGTACACACAGAAGAAGGATTCTCAAATGGGACTTTTGCTGCCAGTTACCTGAGCAACAAAAGAGGAGCTAGAGGTATTCGATCAGTTCAGAAGAGGAAGTTATGCAAGGACAGCATAATTAAAAGTAGTCCTGCAGGGAAGACTACAAAATATTTTAAGAAGATCCTAAAATGCCCCCTTGAGTTAAACCTGTTAAATCAGTCTCAGTATATACTAACCAAAGGCTTTGAGCTGAGAAAACAAATCAATTACGAGACTACCGTAGTGTTTGTGGTGAAGTATACATTCAGGAGAGAGAAGAACTTCAAAGAGAATTAGTCACCACCTTTCAGTTGTGTTAATTTGCTTAGTTGACTCATAACTCTGTGTGTTCCTCAAATGTCTGTCTGTTCTCACATGAATGTTCACATAGACTGTGAGAGTACATCACAGTGAAGAAATGGTTGTTGACCACAACAAAAGACCAACAGTCAAGCTTAGTGTGAGACCAAATGCTGGCCACGTGCTCCATCTCTTCTATGACAGAGCTTACTTATGTGAAGGGCAGTTGCATTCTCATTTTGTGATTGGATTTTATTTCTCCTATTCGTTGAGCTTTTATAAATTTGGTCTTTGGAAGGAAAAAAAGTAACTTTACATTTATCTGTACACCTAGTTTCTCCCTACTAACTGCCCTTTTCAAGAGGCTGCTTTAGTCATTGTGGCAGATCACTAGTCCCCTGGCTTTTAGGCCTGCCTGCGATGTTCTTTAGCCCACACACACTCTTGTGGCTTCATAAACTCTGGAGACAGTTGAACAATGAAGCTATTGCTGCTCGAGGCCCCAAATCAACTGTTTCTGAGAAACCAGGAAAAACTTCAAGGTTGGTATTGTCAAGGGCTGTTGTTCTTGATCCTAGGCTCATTATTCCAAGGCCTGTGCCTGTAAGCATGAATGTTTTCTGTTTCTTGAAGGACTATGATGCCTCTGGTATCTTCTCCTCTGCCGCATCTCAGACACAGACACCTGTGATTTCCACAAGTTTGGTGTTAGCACCAGTCACCTCTCATCAGGCCACATAGCTCAGCACTGAACATCTCGTCACTGAGGCTGCTCAGGACATTGTCCAAGTTTATGAGTTAGTTCAGTGTTGAAATCTGTACTACTAAACTTCATGAAAGATACGATATTCAGGTAGTTGCCAGCTCCAATTCCATTTAAAACAGTATGAGGTGAAATTGGCACTCTGCAGATCCAGGCCCTCAGTGGATGATTTTGTCTCTGTTTCATCTGTCTCTTTGAAAAGAAGCCAGGGTGCTCTCTCCAGTCACTTCTCCATCACAGATCTCATAGAAGGAGGCAATACATTGAGCCATTTTCAGAGAGTCAAAAAGGGGATGTTTTCCTTACAGCAACAGATCATCTATTCTCAGTGTCCTGTGTTCTTCAGGAGCCCTGTAGGCCTTGAATGTCTAAGTCTCACTGGATTGTGAATGTCTTTCAAAAAAGGTTCTTTTAAATGATCCTATTGTTCCAAGGTCTCTCTCAGAGGAATTGGAGTACATGGTTGCCTTTCGTACCTCTATTTTTTCAGTGTCAGTCACTAGAAGGCAAGGAGTACTTCAGGAAGACCTCTTTTAATAATAGTGCCTCTCCAAATTTATGAGGCACTACTCATCAGGTGCTTTCCACACTTAGTCCACCTCCTAAGATATGGTTTAAGAACTTATCAAAGGATAAGTTGCAAAGATAAGTAATCATGGATAACTTGGAAGAGGTATCCCAACTTTTTTAATAACATACACACAACAGCATTAGAAAAACTCATCCATTCACAAAGAGTGCTCTAGGCATACTGAGGTCATTGGGCACAATCTCACCTTCCCCAGAAAAAGGAGTATGAAAGTACTGCTAGGTCATAGCCAAGGAAGAAATCTTGGATGGTAAAATCTAAGGAATGACCCATACAGTGGGGACACGTGGAGGGTGTTATGGTTCAGCTGACCCTATGGTAAGCGGCTACTAAAGGAACAGTCTTTTTGCTCTCCTACCCCAACACTGTGTTCCCACTTCTCTACTTTGCGCTGGATCGAGTGATTGTATCGCTAGAAGGTGAGTTGATATATCTTGTTGATACTTCATCAGAAAACTTTCCTTCTATTTTTCTGTGTTGGCAGAGTTAGTTTTCCACAGGATGAGTCAACTGAACTAACTCACCACGTAGTTGCATAATTCACTAAATCTGACACAAGGCAGAGAGACAAGAATCCTTGACACAAGAATGCAGAGAAATGGAATTGTTTTGGCTGTAAAATCTATTCAAAGGCTAATATCCAAAAGTGAGGTAGCTAGTGCTCAAGGTCTTAGACTGTAAATCTGACTTTCTCCTGGAGGCCCTTTATAAAAGTTGAATTTGTAAAATAAATATTATTAATATTGTATGCAAATAATGTGACACATAAATGAAAAAAACCCCCTATCTATTAAGTTGACTGTGCAACACATTGTTATATAATGAACATTTTACACTTTGTACATATGAATGTTATTGCTGGTGCTCACCGGGATGCATGTCTTTTCTTATTGGCTTGGATACCCATATCTGGGGGGTTTTGCATGCTTGTTTTCTCATAGTCATGTGCACGCAGACTGTATCACAGCGCAGCTCTGTTTTGAACCAGAATCTTAAACTTTTTTTTTTTACACATGTCCATTAATATTTACCTGAAATAAGTTATGAAAGGAAATAATCCTGATGCTTTTCTGATGCAACTGTGTATTATATAGTCTCTTGTGGTGGTGCTAGTTACTAAAAAATGAGAATATAAATTCATTACAATGGAAGACTCACACTTTTAGACCTCACTTTAGAGGCTGAAGGCTTGTCTTTGAATGTGCTGCAGCTCTTCTATGATCTTCTGAATAAATGCTAGGTTGCTGAAAATGAAATGAAATAAAGCAATTTTCTCTTTCTAGCCAACAAGAAATGAAATTAAGTCCAATGGCCCAACCTGTAAATATTCCTATGCTTGTCCTTTGAACAAAACAAAAAGCCAAACTCCAACCCAAATTTCCTTCTGCTTGGCTTGTCATGTGTTCTAAGGCTACAGTGCCTTGTAGCCATGTATTGTGTTATAGCATTTGAAAGGTTTTTATTCACAAGTACTTAAAAGATTTAGCAGCAGAAACATATATTCCTCCTCAATTATATATATGAAGGGAGATGAGAGGAAAGACGGGTATTTGCCATAGATAAGTATGCATTTCTAGAAACACTGGAAACAATTCATAATCTGAAAAGCATGTAAAAACCCCAAATTTATCCTTAATTTTGATGTTTTCCCTTTGTATAGTAGAAACTGAAATATGGAAACTATTAAACGACAGTTGTAAACTCCTTACAGCAAGCGTAGCAAATTTTAACTCTCTGCCAGACCACAAGGTGAACTCTGGGAACGTTGTGTTTTCTCTGAGCTGATCTCAAGGGACTTTGCTCATGCTCTGAATTGGGAGAGAGAATTGTATGGGCAGCAGCATCTTACTCAAATAATTCTGAAAATATCTTCAATTGTGTCTCTAGGAAATTATTCTCATCAGCCACATGAGAACAGCAGTTAAAATATAGCAGGACACTGCCCTCACAAGTTGTCCTTTTCCAAATTATGTCAGTGATGGTCAGTGCAGTAAAAGCAGTAACAAAAGTGAAAGCTCTTTTTCTTCCTTTAGTTTGGAAATCTGACAAGGACAGGGTTTGCTCTTGCCCATTAGTGTCATGTCATGTTCCACAACTGGAAGAAGACACCCTCATATTCAAATAAATTCTTTCTCTGTGTACAACGGAGGGTGTCCCCTTTTTGTTTTCTTTCTGTATCCCAAAATACTTTCTCTGTGGCTCACTCAGTAATGCCTGCTGAGTGATATGCATGCTACTTTATTTGCTCCCTGTTGTGTCCTACTGAATTGTCTGTTGCTTTAATTATCTGTGCCCCCATGGGATATCACAGGATGTGCTGTAGCATAGCATGGTGAGAGAAGGGCTCATTCAGCCTTTCTCTTCTTGACTCTGCTAAGGAGATCTGTACTTTTCCTGAGGGATTCCTGTGGTGCTTTTCTTCTTTGGTGCTGTAGCCACCATGTGAGTGATATAGGAAGAGAGTTAAATTCTAGCACGTGGTAAGGGCAGGTATAAGTACAAACAAGAAATTCAGGGATTATTTTGAAGTTTGCTAGAATTGTTTGGTTTAGATTTGGGAGAACTGAAAAGTAGGAAAAATACATGATAATGTGAAAGTGGGATCACATTTTCAGAGTGTTAGGAGGAAATACTAATGGAAGAAAGGAAGGACTCCGACCATATGCATGCTGGATGAGAGAAAAGGGATGTTCAGGAAAGACACAGAGTGAGATTGAAATAGCTTTAGTGATAGGCACAGCAACTGCAACATAGGGAAACAATGGTAGTTGGGAGCAATAAAGGATTGTGTAACAAAGGAAAATAAGAAGAAAAGGAAATAATATAGTTAGAATGGAGAAAGATTTCTAATAAGATAGATATGAAAAAGAGAAAAATAAATGGAATGTGCGGGAAATTAAACACAATTTTTTTTTCCCCCACATTTTATGTAAAAATAGTTTAATGACCAGCTCAACTATAATGGTTCTTAAGAAAAAAAGGAAAAAGCTTGTGGCAAGTTGAATTGGAATGTGTGGATACACATAAAGACCTAAGAGCAGTGGCAGTATTTGTAGAAGATGTGGGGCAGCTGTTCTGCATTGCCCAGTTTTAATTTCTGTTCTAAACAAATTCTTCTACCTGCCTGGTGATCAGGTTTCTCCTTGACAAAGTTGCATTTAAGGTCAAACCAAATGCGGAATCAGTGCAGTCTTCTTGGCAAAAGCTTCATTGCAGACACTTTGGTAGAAGGTCCCTTCAGAGCTTGCACTATTGACCAGAAAAAGTCAAGGCAGAGAAAGGGCATAATAAGCAAGAGGAACAGGATAATAGCAGATGCAATATGTCACTGTGTGCGTGCACCACGTCATGCTGTAATGTCCTTTTCAGGAGGAAGAGAGTGCAGGTGTGTTGTTTACTCTATGCTTGGTTCTTTCCATGTGGCCATAGATTGGATAGTGTCAGCAGCCAAGTGTGTAGTTGTACTGAAAACTTATCTTTTGGCCAGGCTTTTAATTAAATCAAGGATATTAATTAAGATCTGTACATCATAAATGCATAAAGTGTTAGGATTTTAAAATCAAATTACTGGTTATGAAGTGTTCCCAATGACTATTAAAACAAAGCACAGCAAGGCATTAAACCCACTTTTTACTGCCGCATAGAAGGTCAGTGCACTGTAGTAGCCTAACACAGTGTTTTCTTTTGCTGCTTTGATAGTTCCTCTGTTTGCTGCCATCAGACATACAAATCAAAATATTGTAAGAACTCATCTTGCTGTACGAGGATTAGGCAGACTCAGCTGTCTTATCAGCTTCAAGATTGCCCTGTGCTATACGTAGGTAGCCATTGCATGGATGGTGAACAACAGGCTCACTGCTTTAATAGGTGAGTGCTCAGACATGGGAAACTTCATGTCTTCTGTTTTTTCTAGATTTTGAAGGAAATTCATTGTCAGAAGTAAGCAAGAGGTCCAGCTTTTTTGGTCACAATATGAGATACTTATGGACAAGTTACTTTGTTATTAAATAAATTAAGCCTAGTGTTGTGGCAAAATATCCTCTTCATGCTGCTGCCAGATATTGCTACTAAAAAGAGATGGAAAACAGTTATCCTGTGATGTACTTTTGATCTCAATAGAGGAATAAAGGGAACATTTATAAATTTAATTCAATAAAATCTTCAGTTTCATGGAAGTTAATGGCAAAACTCCCTTCAAATCTTCATAGTTATCACTGTCATATTTCTCAAATCTACCTTCTGTAGTTTTGCTTACGTGTTTTTAAATTATTTTCAATGCATGTGGTACCTTTGTAAGTATAAAATGTACAAGTATTTCATGAATCTTTCCTTTAAATCTCAAATCCATTTCCAGTTATTCACAGTGACTATATTCTCTTGGCCACTTGTCAGCATGAGGAAAACCTGTGGCAATTATTTCCTGGGGAGATCTGCCTTGGGCCATAGGATTCTGAGACTGTGGTTCTCATCTATTCAATTCTCACTTAAAAGCAGAAGGCTTAGGGTTTAACTGTGGAGTAGTACTTTTCTGGACTGCTTTGCTATTTGTACATTAAAATTAAAGATACAATCTTTAAGGTAAGTGTAGATTATATTTAAATTTAGATTAAGTTATAGGTGCAAATTATAGGATACTTGAGTATCTTTGTTAGGCTTTCCCAGAAAGTGAAGGATTCAGAATTTGCTAATTTCTAGTGATTTTATGAAACTTCATATTTTGATAGTATTTCCTTCCATCTGATATTTTGTGTAGCTGCTTCATTCCTCAGCTGTAGATACCTTTCAGGCCTCAAGTTTCATTCCAGTTAAGTCCTTGGATTTGGAATAGGTACATATGTTCCATTGTATTTTCAGTATTGGATTGTCCAAGAAAAGAAGGTGTTGAGATAAAGTCCATTGTCAAATTCTTACAAGCAAAAGTAAATTATGGCATACATTAACATACATTTACATATTTTAAAGATTGGTCTGTCAGAAAGTTTTCACTAATTTGGATCCTCTGTATCATATGACATACTCACAGTTTTGTCCACTGCCAACCCAAAGGTTTTGCTTGAGAGAAACTGTTAAAAGATGTCTGTTATTACCAGTGTAAGCAGCCTTGTTCCTTGCCTAAAATGACTCCTTAGCCTATGGGTTTTTTTCTTTTTTTTTTCTTTTTTTTTTTTAGTTTTTTTTCTGAGTCATACTGATATGAAACACCATCTGTGTCTTTTTCAAGGCTTTTAGCACATTTCTTTTGTAAAATCTTAAGGTACAGGCAGGTTCAAGGTATTGGGTCTTTCAGAATCTGCTTCTAGTGAAGCTTTTCCATGAAACGTTACTTGAATGATAAAAGCAATAATTACAGTACCTAAAAATGACAGTCTGTGCATTTTTAGTGAAAACATGCAAAATTATGGTTCAGAGTTGATTATTTTATAATAGTGTCTAATTACATTATTGTTTGCAAAAACGGGGCGGTGTTTATACTTGCAGCAATTTGAAAACTAAAATTTTCCTACATTATAGCCTTGTTGGAGTAAGACAAAATTGACCCCAGCAAAGCGTTTAGCCTGGGGTAACTCCAGAATAGCACCTTTGAGTAAGAGCAAAGAGGAAGGAGGGTGTGTTCAGCTGCAGGCTGAGGCACGTCAAGGTTGGTTTGGAATTCAGAGCTCTCCTTTCAGTGATACTCAGTGTGTATTTAAGGTAGGAGCACGTTCATCCCTGTCAATTTGAGAATTACTGTAATTTTCTTTTACTATGCTGCTCCATGCCTGGTAAATTGCTTTACAGTACAAAAATAATGTAACACAATGCCTTTGTCACTTCCAGGAAGACTTTCAGTCCTTGAAAGACGTGACTGACTAGCACTAAATAAATCCCATGATATTGCTAAAAGGACAGAATGCTAAAATATAGTAACTTGTCTCTCCTCACAGCATCCGCTCAATTCTCTTTCTTGTTAAATTTGACTAACACAATAATGCTATTAAAAACATGTCTGAGAAACACTTACATGTTTGGAGGATAAGATTTTTGTATACTAGCCTATAGACTAAGAGTCCTCTTCCTTTTGCAAGCCTTTCTCTGTTATGTCTTCCAGGGCAGTTAAAATTCGGCTGCATATTCACACACAAGGTCTCTGCTGCCCTGCGTATTGTCCGAGAGGAGCTGTTTGGCAGGAACTTCTTAGTGGTTTTTTTTTTTATAAACCATAAAATCCTATACACACACAAAAAAAATGGCAGGTACTAGCATGAATAGAAGGGATGTAAGTTTCTTGGATAGAAAGTCTAGAGAGATTTTAATAACCAGTATAATACAGGTGTCCAAGTATGGTATGATGAAGTGACTGTGTCAGTGTCCTTGTATCTTCCATAGCTCCTGTTGTTTCTGTGCAACTATAAAGGATAGCTGCAATATAACCAAAGATAGTGCAGTACGAATAAATGATGACCCTGCCTTCACTTTGTATAGATACAATACCTGTGATTACATACATTACGGAAATACTGTCGTCTTTGAATCCCAGTAAAATACACAAGAAACAGCTGTTGAGTATCTGAAGAACTTTTCTTTACTCCCCTCTGTGGTCTGGTCAAATGCTCAAAGACATGTTCTTAGCAGAAAATATTTGACAAAATATTTCAGAAGAGTAGGTTTCTGTTCAACATGTCTTTCTGTCAGGCTTAGGTTCGCTATGGGAAATCATCTTGACCTTTATTAACCCAAAGATTTGGACTATAATTTTCTGTAAGATGCAATAAAATTGAATAAGTACCTATAGATCTTAATATTGGATGAAATATCAGCATATTTTGACTGCTGCCAGATAATTTCTGGAGGATTTAGTGGTTTACAGATGAATGAAATGGTGGAACCAAACTGTTAGCTTCTCTCATTAGAAGTCTGATTGTCCATCTGTACTGTGACTGGGGTTCATCATTGCCTGGAAAAACTTCACATAGCTTCTTAAAAAATAGAAATCACAGGACCAAATTCATTCATTCATAGGACCAAATTCTATTCTAAACATTGAGGTGTTTTTAAGCATGTGTAACGTATGGTACCACACAAGAAAATTTCCTAATCTTCTAATGTGGGCCTCAGCTTTAAGAAAGGATCCTGTGGAAGCAAGGATAAATTTTTATGAGCTTGCTTTAAGAATGGAAAGTTAGTTTACCATTTATTTTTGCAATTGCATGCAAATTTATGTTTGATTATAGTTTTACCTAAGGAAGGGACCAGAGGTTGAGAAATTCTTAGATACTAGGGAAGTTTTGTTAAGTTACCTGTCCTTCTGTCTGCCAGTGCACCATTGTTCTTCACAGGCAGGTTTCCAGTGGTTTGTCTAATTTGCTTTTAAAAACCCAAACTAAATTGTGCTTTTGCTATTTCCTATGGGAAGATGATATTCAATGAGTCTCAACAACCATATATATAATTTATTTCAATTACATATGATGTCATCAGAAGTTTATCATCCAGATAAAATTCAAGCAGAAAAAAATATTTTTATTTATATTTGTTCAGACAGCTTCTGGCATTGTGGTGATATGTTCTTTTTCATAGAATACATTTTATACCTCGGTGCACAGCAGCGCCTATATTGCTGTGTTCTACAGGAGAATTCTGAGAAGACAGATTTATATAATACAGTCATAATTTACAGTCATTAATATGAAGATGTTTTATCAATTACCTAAGCAAAAATACCCTCCAGAATTTATATCTTTTAGTTATTAAAAATTGGTGACTATCTTAAATTTGTTATTGGAAATAAAGAATTCAGCAACAGAAATTAATCACTGTCACATCCTTGTGCATGTCTTGTGGATGCTAGGCTGTGTAGAACATTTGTTTGGAAAAGGGGAAAATATTATTATGATACCCTTAATAGAAAGAGACAATCAAACAAATCTCAATTTGAAAAGGTTTTTGCAGTCATAAATCATAATGGCACTGCGCTCTAATGGAGGAAAAACATCTTCATAACTGTATGACCTTGGTGCAGAGGGCCACATTCTGGGAGGCATATGGTCTCATCAGACAGTTTTATTTTTCCATTTCAAAGACAGATGACATTTTTGCCAAAATACAAAGTTAAAGGCACGCATTGTAGCTCCTGGTAAAATCATATTGTATTTATCCTTACATTTTGTGGCAATTAAATATGTATTGCACCAGTGTGTTAAGATTATCTGTCTCTCTGTAATAGATACCTTATGGTCATTTGTAATGTCACTGAAGCCAGCACAAATTAAAGGTCAATATACGTTTAACATAGCTATAAAGACCAACGTTCTGGTAACTCTTTGATTGTTAGGGTCATGAGTACTTGGGCTGAACAGAATGAAGTAACAACAACAACAAAAACAAAACAACCCTCCAAAAGGACAAATGTAAAATATGGAACTTAGGCTGCACAAACATCAGTTGGGGATGTAACGTAGCTTAGCTGCCATTTAGGCAATCTGCCCATACAATCGAGAGAGGATTTTTTTTTACATACATAACTATATTAAAGATAGTAATCACATTTTCATTCCCATTGAATGGGAGAAGACAGTAGATATTGAACAAATTAAAGGCTGAAATGATGAAGATTCTCTTTAGCCTAAGAACAGATTAGTATGAATTTAAACTAATGAAGAGCTGGATAGCAAATTAAGATAGATGAATTATAGTTATTTGTGTAGTTTACTGTATTCTTTATTTACAAAAGCTACTGTCTTCTCACCTATTATGTCAGTGGGAGGCAACTAGCATAGTTAAAAAACATGAGGGAGATGTTTTGTGAATTAATATAGTTGAGTAACTTATACAGTTGATACAATTTATACAATCGAGGTAACTGCTATTGGCCTACAAGGCCTATTTATCTCCCTCAGTCATATCCCTGAGATGCACCAAGAATGGTGTTTCAACACCCATATAGGTTGCATATGTTTAGAAAAAGATGATCTCCCTGCCAAAGAGCAGGGTAAAGGGTGTAAAGGTCATATGGTGTAAAGACAAGAGAAAGTAAAGTTAAAGTGATGTGGACTGTGGAATTGAACCTCTATCCTCTGACACCTGAACCACATCTAGAGTCATTCAACAGCCTGAGCTGGTTATATTTTGAGATACAGTGGTCAATGGGGGGGGGGGGGGGAAGTAAGATTTGTTCTGTATCTTCCGAAAGGTAATAAAAATAGAATTATGAAATCATAGAATCATAGAATAGTTTGGGTTGGAAGGGACCTTTAAAGCTCATCTAGTCCAACCCCCCTGCAATGAGCAGGGACACCTTCCACTAGATCAGGTTGCTCAGAGCCCCGTCCAGCCTGACCTTGCATGTTTCCAGGGATGGGGCATCTACCACCTCTCCGGGCAACCTGTTCCAGTGTTTCACCACCATCGTTGTAAAAGATTTCTTCCTTATATCTAGTCTGAATCTACCTTCTTTTAGTTTAAAGCCATTACCCCTCATCCTATCGCACCAGGCCCTGATAAAATGCGTCACTACTGAAGCAATGAAGGGCGTAGCAAAAGATTAGTGATATTGTTCCCTGGTAAATGTTTGTCGTCCATCAGTGTGTAAGCTTGTACTGTGTCTGGCTTACATCATTACTGTGTATGTCTACTGACCCTCTCTCTTTGTGTAATGGGATGCACTTCCTGCAGGTTTTCTCAAACAAGGATTTTTGGAGTAACATTTTGGAGTCATTTTTGAGTGTGACACGTTTTCTGCTGTAAAATGAACAGGCTGCATAATAAACAGCTCAGCAGTATCACATAATTTTTTTCAGGTCACCTTTAAAGACAGACATGGTGTTCCTACTGTGCTATATGCCCCCAACAAACTGCTTCCTTAGCAGGAACTCTGTTGTTTTATTGATAGCGCAACTAACTACAGATAAATCCTCTGATTTGGTAAGTCCCTTGTTACGTTCCTGATACAAGGCATCTCCTACTGTGTTTCTAACTATCAGATGATCAAAAAACTGAATTGTGAAAGGAACAGTAACCATGAATCTTCCTTTCAGAATCCAGTTTTTGAAGTAAAAATCTTATAATAAATTAGCAGATGAATGAAATATATCTCATTAATATACATTATAGCAGCGAGAGAGAGCAGATTTTGCGCTAATTAAGGAAATAGAGTAAGTTGGAGAGAGTTCAGCTTTGCTCTTTTACTAATGAGCTATATGGTGTGGACAGTTTGTCATTTAAATTACAGCATGGTATGTGATTCAGAAGACACCTACAATTGTAGATCCATAGAGTAGAAGAATAATGATTGTGTATGAGGTGGTACATTATCCAGCTTATCTGTACACAGGATCACGCTGGGATCTTGAGTATTTTTCTATTTGCTGTCACTGAAGAAGGCACTCAAGCTTTCAGCACTCACTCTGAAAGGAGAATCTGGAAAACTTCCTGACTCGATTGTATGTATCAGCTACACATCAAAGCTTCACAACTTTGCTTTAGCGAATCTCTGTTTTGGGATGTAGTTCAATCACATACTTTCTCATGAAATCTCACTGCCTAAAGCATACTGAATGTGTCTGGTATCCCACACGCATCTCGTGTGGCCCTGTCAGAGGGATTTTAAGGCTATGGTTGTAAATGAACAGCTTCCCAGATTGCACCTCCAGTAACTGTTCAGCTGTACTGCAGTATTTACTCAATATGGGTAGGAACTAGCTGGTCAGAAATACCTTAAAGACAATAAGGGGGCTTTGACCCAGTCTTGGTAACAGTCATGTTACATACTAAAAAGGCTGGTTAAGTCTCTGGAATAGCTGCTGGAAAAAAAAGAAAGAAAGAAAAAAAGCAAAGCAGGTAGTGGTTTGGGCTGTGGATTTGTATGTAACAGCTCATGTTGTTCTTCATAGTTTTTGTATGGAGCTGTTAGCTAATAAAAGTGGTACTTGCTAGAATGTAAGTGTTGCCTTTCCTAGTATTACTTCTGGAAGAATCTCAAACAATTTGAATATGTTTGCAGAAATCTGCATTCAGTCACTGAATGTACTGACTCCACAAACCAGTCCAGCACAAGTGGAAAGAAACCTTCTCTGCTTCTCATCAGTCTGACCACAAGAGCTGCATTTTGTCTGATATTCCTGTGATCTGGAGATCATAGAAAAAGAAAATGCTGATGGAAAAAAAACTGGCTAAGTTTTTCAAAGTTCAAAAAATGTTTGGTTTGACTGTGATTTGGATTTTGGATAAAGAGGCAGTGGAAAGAAAACATAGTTTCTGTTGTCAAGACTGGTTTTCCTGCTCATCTGATTTCATGTTATTTCTGTATGTTATGTATTATGAAGATCTAAAAAGCAGTGGGTTATACTTCTCATATACATATATAGATATATAAACACCCCATTTTTCTTTAGGAACCCCGATCTGCATTTTGTGTCCAACTTATAAAATATGGCAACATGAATGAATTTATTTAAAGAAATAAGGTAATATCCCCTGATCGTGGCTATAATTAGAGTGCCAAGATTCTGTTTCAGAAACAGACATGTACCCAAATCTTGAAATACAGAACAAAAACTCAAGAGTCAGTGTAATTGCATTTAGTGTGTTTTCTGTACACTGAGAGTAAAAATGGAGAGAGATGAGAAAGGAAGGGGTAGAAAAGTAAGTAATGTAAACCAAGAGGCTACTGAAACTTGTTAAAATGCTGTTAACAGTGTAATGAGCACCTATGCAGTATCCCCTGGGTAATGCATTCCTGGACTTAGGACAAGGAAAGGAGAACTTGCTGTAGGTTTTTTTCCAGTTGGCGAAAATCCTTTCCTGTTTCTTATTAATGAGGTGCTCTGGTGAAGTACGGGAGGTTAGAACTGTCACTTTGGTTACTTTATGATGGTAAAGGGCTCAACATAAAAGGGTTGCAAAATGCTAGCTTTTTTAATGTCTCACTTCATAAATGAGCTTAAAAAGAGGGCAGTCTCTTTTGGAAATAGAGGGCCACGCTGTCATCAGTTGGACACTGTCATGGTAATCATGTTACATTTTCACTAAAACCAGTAACATTGCTGGTTTAGGATCCAAAACCATAAAGTATCAAAATAAAAATGGATCTTGTGCTCTCAGAAAACTTATAAGAAACTTTCCACCTGTGTGGTATTCAAAACTGAAATTGTCCTGTGCCCCTGAGGAAGAGGGCAGAGAAGGCAGCTTTTATTATGCACTGATCTAAAAGAGTTTTTCCCCAAATTCCACAAGTTTATTTTATGATGAAGCAAGTTTATTATGTTTTGATTATAGATAAGAAGCATATGGATAGCATATGATAGCTGGGACGTACATCTAGACTACTTTCTGCTAAGCAGAAAATTATCAAATGTATATCCAGTTCAGAGAGTGTCTGAGGTTCAGCACATACTACAAACAGACAACATTCAGAAAAGATATCCACATTCTCTCTTCCTCGAACACATACATTCCAAATTTTCAAGAGTTTTGGCTCTAACTATAAAGATGTCTTTGGTTCACAATAATACACAAATGTTAGAGAAGCAAAAGTGACTTGTCATTTTACAAATGCAATGGAGATTGTTAATTGGTTGTACAAGATGTTATTTACAATAATAATTTCTGAACCAGGTAATGATCTTTTACACTTCCTATAATGGTTTGGATATTATATCATGCTCCAATGCATCTGGACTTATTACCAAGTCATTACAACAAGAGTAAAGTTTTCATAATTTATAGAAGTGATTATGCTGTGTAGTGTAGGAGCTGACCAAATAAATAATAGAAAATGGCATTTTTTCCTCAGTTCCCCTGCCACTAGCACATGTCTCCACTCTGACTGTTAGAAAAAACATGTCTGAAGCTACTGTTCAGACAAGACAGAACATGGTTACAAGCATCTTCATTTCCATCAGTCTGAATGTGATATGTGCTTAACTCAATCATGTAAGATTTGTATACTGGTAGTACTGTACTGATAACTTCTGATGTAGAGAATAGAGTTTTATTTTTTCTTTTCAGATTCTCGATGATTTCACTCCATCACTTTTTTTTTTACAGCTATGTATGTTGTACAGATTGTTAAAGCTTTAGTTCTGCAACCTGTACCTCCTTGGGGCTTTTGCCTCCATAACTGTCAAGTTTCCTTGTTTAAATTAGCTTGTTTAGAGTGTGTAGCAGGAAGAGACTGAGTAATGAAATCCATACCCTGACTGTATTTAAAAAAACTTTTTTCTCCTTGGAAGATCTGAACCTGTGTATTAATTTTGGGCTAGTTGTAGAAAGGTCTGAAACACCAATTCTAGACTTGTGAGCAGCCCTACTTGCAAACTAGACAAAAAAGTGCTCCGGAGAGCAGCCTGGCTTCTGAAGGAGTAAATTAGGGGTACAAATTTTAAGCTTGTATTTAATTCTCAGCTTTTTACAATTAAAGTCTTAAGTGCATGTCACATGGCAATCAGCTGCAAAAGCTTAAGAACAACCTACCAATTGCCTGCTACTGCTGGACAGCTGCGTCAACAGGCCATGTGAGAGTTTCTCAAACAGTCCAAAGTTAAGTGGTTTTATTTTATACTGTCATGGAAATGTGGCTTGGGCTAAGATGCTGGATTTCACACTAAGTGGCTGAAGAATGCAGGTCAATGCAGTAACCTCCAGCATCAAGGCAGTAACACATTGCTGTGGAACAGCAGCATCTTCAATTACTGTGGGTGCTTGCTAGGCAAAATATACATCTGATCCTTAAAATCTGTATTCATTTAATGAAGACAAGGATTCCTGACAGCCTTTCCCTGAGTTACAGTACATAGTTTAATAATTGGATCTTTGCATATGAGCTTGATTTTTCATTTCCTTTTTTTAAAGAAGGGTTAATTTTTGAAGTTACATTGTCTTTTTCTTTGCTCATGCTATTAGGTTAGTGTATATGCATACTTTCAGAAATCTAGCTGCTCTAGAATGAGGATTTTAAGCACTCTGACAAGTGTTTTCCTTGACAGCTGATGTGTAGTTTTTCATATGCAAGAGTGATGTGTTGATTAGAAGGGGTTATTTAGAAGTATAATAGAAGATGAAAAAGGTAAAGAAGAAACTGGGAGGACTTTTTAAAACAGAAACCCAATCCTGAGAGCTCTTTCTGACCACACCAATATACTGTTACTGGCTTCTGTCATGCTCATACATACTGATATGGCATGGTTCTTTGTTATTGGTTCTTCTAGAGAGTATCTTAAGATTGTCTATTAAATAAAGCATAACAAAAAGGAAGAGGATAGTGTATGCCACCCATCTGCAAGGTTCTCAATTAACCATCCACAATCATGCGTTTGAGCAGGGAGATGTATCAAGAAAGGATAAGGAAGAAAATGCAGTACTTTCCTTTAAAAAATTTGAATCTTAGGTCAAGAAAACAACATTCTGAACAAAAAACTTCAATAATATGAAAAAGTAATACCCTATTGTAATCAGAATGTGTCAGGTTGGTAAACTGCCATTTTATCTCAAGGGCTTAGCTCTGCATAGCAGACTTCCCTTTGCAGTGTCATCTTCACTGTCTGTTGGAGTGTGTTACAGCAACAATTTTGTCAGAGATGCTTGACAGCTGGTCGAGTGACAGGCTCCAAGTGGTCACTGTGCAACAAAAGGCCTTTGACTGAAAGGTATTTCCCTATTACAATGATAGTTGCTCGTCTATTATTCACTCTTTACAGAAAATAAAGGCGAATATGTACGTGTGGGTGTTTGACGGAAGGGAATATGGAGAAGGCAAAGCCCTGAAGTTCTCCAGTGAGAAGTAATCATAGTTAGCCAGATCCTTGTAGGCAGGCTTAGCTGCACAGCCCATTGAAACTTGTTAGCAAAGGGATCAGTGCCACGTAAGGAATATACTCTTTTCATGGCTCTTTGTCAGTCTGATAACTCTCCAGTATATTTTATTCAGACAGTGGTGTTATAAAGTTAAGAAACGTGGTCGCAGAGACTCAATTCTTTGCCGCCTTGCCATGTTTCTTCAAGAGGTTTAGCACATCTGCAGAGAAGTAGATTATGTAGCGGCAGTGTCTACGGGCAAAGCTCAAGTAGCACAACAAAGTTCACACCCATATGGCTAAATTTTTTCCTCCAAAAAATATCTTGGCCTCATCCGCACAGCCTTTTCACAACAGTCCCTGGGCTCTGCTACAACCAGGCTGTTACCCAGTCACACCAGTGCTATCTGGTGTGAGCCAAAAGCACCAGACAAGGTATTAATTACAACTTTGAAAATAAGTGATCACTGAGTGGTGCTGGAGCCTATTCCCAGACCTATTATCCCTACATTTGGGGGGAATGTATCTAAATATCTGAAGTGACAAAGTAGGGTATACTCTGGCTGGACTTATAAAGATGACTGATCACCCTCATTTCTGGGATGCCAGAAAGGATAGTGCATTTGAGAGCTCTAGGACCACAAGACATCATTAGTCATTAGACAGACTCAGTGGGCTTTACATCACGTGGGAGGCAACAGGTGTGGCCATGTGTTAGAGGCATGTCCATCCAAGACAGGACTGCCTAGGTCATTTCCATGTTTTTACAATAGCTTGCTTAAAAGCCTATGCAAGTAACACAAGTGATGGAGAAAAGCTGAGAAGAAGCCTTGATGAAGAAGGTAAAGGAGGTATACTGCAGCTGGCACAGTGTCACTTCTTATTCATGTTCACATAATGAAAGGAGCAGGTTTACTCTTGCTTATGTAATGCTCTAAAATGCTCTAAAATTGCACTGACTTTCACTCAGTCTAATCTTCAATCGTAAGTGACTGTAAGGTAGAATGGAACAAACCTACAAGGTCATACAATTACTGTAAGGGTATGTTTGAAAGTTTTCGAAGGATTCGAAGTTAATACACAAAATTCACCCTCTGAGTAGTCTTTAAGATGTAAAATGTAGGAAATATACATGTATGTCTGCATATAGGGTACCTTTGAGTTTCTAATGAGTGCTTGATTGTGGGGATTCTAATCTGATAGCAATTTTCATCTTCACTTCCTTATTTCTGGCATGGAATACTCTATCATAAAAAAATAGACTGTGTTCTTTTCAAGTATATTCACAATAACTGTAGGGAAATGTATTTCATGGTTTTACAATAGGGCTTCAGACTTCACAAAGCAACTGTATTGGTTTTTATGCATCCTTTCAGCATCTAAGTAACTTTATTCAGTAGTAATCACCAGTAAAAGGCATAGCCCTCTCTTGAGATGTGAAGACATTGATTGTAAATCACAGTTTTGTAGTGGTTCACTACAAGAACTAAGAATATCAAACTATATGTATTATTTTTATTTAGGTGCCTGGAATTATCCTGCATCTTTCAAGTAAATCACAAATAACCTCATGTAACAGCAATGACTTTTGTTTAGGTGAATGCTTCAAGACTTGATCTGGTGAAAATCTCCCTGCCCCTTCAAAATCTGTAGGCTATTGCCCAAGCTCTGAGACTGACTGGAGGTGGAGGGTGGAAACACTAAGCAGAGAGTGCAGAGAAGAGAGGAGCTGCCCTTTTCAGGATTGGCATGGATGTAGATCAGTTTAAGAAAGTACTGAGACCACAAGTGACAGAGACCAGGATGCTGGTTGCAAGCATGAGCTGTCCTGGGCAGCTACCTGCACATCCTTACTCTGGTTCTGCTCCTTGTTCTGCTCCTTGCTTCCTGGACTATGTAGGGATTTTACAGAAACCATCCAGCAAATATGCTCACATTAATTGATGCTCTTCCTCCAGTTTTTCTAGTCTCTCAAGTTGGATCAGAATTACTGTTATGTCTTTGTTTGTTTGTTTATTTCCAAGAGTTTTAGTACCTTTGCAAAAATTATATGCTGATTCAAGGAAAGGAGGGGAAACAGGAATGCAGATGTGTGGGGAGGGCAGGCGTGCTTCTTTGGGTGGCAGAGCAGATTTAACCTGGTATAGACTACACTGAGTACCTGTCTCCCCTTCTTATTGTCAGAGTTGAGGACAAGGCTCAGTTGAGGTATGGGTTAAGAGTAGAACAAGGTTAGTGCCTCTGCAATTTATATAACTATTGTAATCACTGTAGAGCAAACCACCGTATTCTGCAGCCTGGATTCCACTGTTAGAGCAATGCCTCAATATTCATGTGAAAGCAATACATTTTTGGTCCATGTCTACAAAGGTAATCAGTCTTCTTTTGATTTGGATATTAGCTGATTTGGCCTTCAACTGTTCTGTGCTTCAGAACTTGAACTCTGCAATGCATATTCATTTTTTCCCCATGCTTAACAGGAGTCTTAAATAAGAAATATGTTAAAACTATGAAAATTCAAATAATGAAGTGTGAAAATGGCTCCATTATTGTTTTGCAGGAAGGATAAGAGACGGTGGTTGAGTAGGGGATGTGGAAGATAAAAGGCACTGAGAAAATGTCAAAAAGGTAGAATATGTAGAAAGTAGAAGGACCATTCTGGAAGTTTGGGAGGTTCTGCCTGTAGGAGACTGTACCTTTCTGGGTTTACTTAAATAAATATTTCACAGAATCTAACAATAATGATGACTTCTAAGATGCAAGAGATAATAGCAAACCTGAAGCCAGATCATAGCTTGGTCCTTCCATGAATATACTGAAGCCTTTGCTGCAGTAGGAGCAGGCCAGCTGACCCAATTTAACAAAGCATATATTCCCCCCTGATGCTTAAAACTGCAGGTTCCGTTGGCAGAACATTAGAAATTGTAATTGAGGCTGAATGTGCCAAATTTCAGAGCATAAAGCCTTCAGAAAGACCCAGCACACCGGGAAGGTCTTTCAAAGGCTTTAGGAAAGGGTTGCAACAAACAAAATGGTAGCTCTTCTCAAAAATATTTGTGCTAAAAAGCAGAAAATTATTATTTCTGAACTTCTTATGGCAGTGAAATTTCTATAAATTACTTCAAAGGGGTACTTCTGTCATCTGGAAAGGTTATACCTCACTGTAGTCTCTGTTTATCTCATTGGTCATTAATTTCCAGGAAGTGCCTGATGCGTCCAGTAATGACTCCTCAGATAATAAATAAATAATGTAAACCAAGTATGCCTTAAACTTAAAATATAACAAACTGTTATTAAAAATTGTAGTCATGTGCAATAAATAGATTCAACAGTATTAGACAGTCAGCATCTAGTAACTCTCTCCTCTTGATTGATTTGCTCCAATTTCTCAGACACAGTTGCCAATAAATACCTTTCTGGATAACTTTCTCTTGTACTAAAGTTGCCACTTAGCCTGCTGAATCACTTCTGCCATTGAAGTAACAGATGTTTTTTAAGTGGATATCACCAATTTTTAATGGGAATAGGTTTTGCAAGTGTTCTGCAGATAAATTTCCTTCAATAATTGGAATTAGATAAACTAATTTTAATGAAGACCTCCTGTTTGGACATTGAATAGTCATGCTGGCATTTTCTTACTGGGATACTTAAGTAAGGTATGTCAGTCCATGTTTACACATCAGAAATAAACACTTAAGTTGCTTGCCAAAGGTTCCAAATTGTAGAAATTTAATTAATTACATTTCTGTAAATCAGGCCACTTCCATTTTTATACAACTTGGCCATCCAAATTTGAAAGCACTGACCAAACTTTTACATCATGCCAACAATGGTTTGGTGCTTTTTAGGAAAAAATGCAAACAAAAAAATTCGGTTTTAATGTTTTGGGTTTTTTTCTCAGTAAGAACGTCCCTTGTGCTCTCTGTGGATGCATCAATACAGATAATAAAGGTCATGATCTCAGCTAAGGGCCTCCACACTTCTCCTAGGAACAGCCTCAGGCATTGTTTTGGCCTCTCCAGTTAGCTCTTCCCCAGACACAGCTGTGGTGGAGGGTCCTGAGCAATGTGAACATGAATAGAGCAGTTAGTTTGTGGCCATCCTGTCTTCAGCATCATGGAGGTAACCTGTGCTTGCAATTCATCTGGTGTTCCAAGTCAGGATCCAGAAAGCAGGCCATCCTCTCCCTGAATATTCAGAGGGTCCTGATCAGCTGAGTGCCTCAGAAGATCCCAAAGAGGTGATGGCCAGCAGAGCTCCTCATGGAGTGTGGCTCCAGCTATCACATGCTGCTGGTGGAGACTGGGCTACAGGTCTGTGTCATCTTCTGCCTTTCTACCGATTGCCTTAGCCTTATGAACGCATCCAGGAGTTGCGGGTCCAAGTTGACTCCCTTCCCAACATTCAGGCAGAGCTCTTCACCAGTAGCTTCCTTATTTATTCTCATTTTCATAAGCTGTAATTGGTTGAGCATCAGTTTAAGCGATTCTCACCTGCTTCTGCCCTGCCAGTGATGGCTTTTTCCTCAGCCCTGAGGAACAGCACTGGGGGTGAGCCTGCCCAGCCGAGGTGGTGAGCGGCTGCTTTTTGTGGCACAAAAGGCTGGGGAGAGGCAGCCAGACTAGTGCAGGAGAGTCTCTCCCTTCTGACTGTCTTCTCTTCCCACTGGAAGTTTATGCCTCTCGGTTGTAATCTCTGGTTAATGCCCAATCAACTCCTGTTTCTAAACTTTCAATGCAGCTGCTGCCTATGGAGGTGGAAATCTCTGCCCGGAAGAAGGGGAAGGGAAACATCAGTTATAATTTTTACAGTTTGTATTTACTCCTGGCCTTTTTTTCTGGTTGTAACTGTTAAGTAGTTGGCTCTCTGAGTTTTGAACTTACACTGGAAAGGCTTGAGGTGAGTATTTTGATCTTTGCATGGTTTGGGGAAGCTCAGAAGGGGCCCCGGAGGACTGGTTGCCAGCACTTTTGAGCTGAGCTCCAAGCTGTTTCCTTTGTTCTGCTTGGAGCCAGCATTGATTCTTATGAGTTGTGATGGTGGTTAGACATAATCTTTTTTCTTCAGTGATTTCAGGTTTCAACATAGTTTAGGGATTTTTCTCCTTCATTATTTTCTCTAGAAGGATTAGGTATGTTAAACAAATCAATGGATAAATTATTCCAATCCAAACGTGCAGAGGGAGGACTGTGACCCTTCCTCCCCTCCCCTGCAACCCTCCATATTCAACTCTTTTGAAAAAGAGACCTGCCCTGGGTTTTGTTTTGCACCTAGTTTTAGCAACTACTGTTGTGAGATTGGCCTGGCAGCATTTTGAAGGAGTATTTCATATCCCATTGAGCAGTTTTGGTTTTATATAATGATATAGGACACAAATTGCAACATTTGTGAGAGAGAAGGGTTCAAAGACTTTTATTTATTTTGAAGTGCTGTTGTGGATATAGCATGATTGTAGGCAATGGGAACAAGTTAGCCTGTGAAAATGTACATTATGTTCATATTTGTTAGGTATGTAACTGCATTCTTCTGTTCTCATAATACATAGAAACATGTTTATGCTTAGACTTGCAGTTTGGAGCAAAGACTACCATAATAGGAATGATATGTTGAGATTTAACTGCTCTGTGGATTGTAGTACAATAAAGCAGTAATCCGTCTCCCCTGTGCTGGTTCTAATTTTTTATTCAGCTGTGGCATTCCATACCATGCTGTTTATCTTGTACTTTCATTCACTCATGGATCTGATAGTTGTGAAATTGGCAGATGGTTTGTGATGCTTTGCTAGGAGTGGTTGTATCTATCCCAGTGATTAAAAGGCTTGCTGATTTGCTTACCCAAAAGGATTAATGGCAGGCAGCAAGGGCTTTGTTTGAAAAATCCATCCCCCATAATTCAACAAGGGGACAAAAAGTAGGCTGGAAGTAATCCAGTATTAGAGCTGCTTTATGGAGAAGCTTTTTAAAAAACTTACTGACTCAGCAACTGGACATTTCCTGATGAGATCTGAACTATCAAGGAAAATGCAGCTTCACACTGTTTTCTCTGTCATTCCATGAGAATAAAGTTCAAGTTTTTAAGCAGGTCAGCAGCAGAATTGAATGACATGTAAAACTTTGGAGAGCTGCCCTGCATATTTTGCTTCTGTATAAAATCAGACATGCAAAGTACAGAAGCATGACCTTGACCCATCCTCTCCTACCTATGTAATTTAAGCATTCATAAATTGCTGGTTTTTCATTGGTATAGTCAAGCATTCAGGCAGACCAGACTGTGAGCACTTTAACCTGCTCTTAGGCTTCTGTAGGTTATTGGTTTCCTAGGAAATTGTAGTTGCAAATTGCAAACTATAGTCTACGGTAATAGTAGGCTATTAAATTTAAAGTTAAATGTCAACACACACAAAGCCTAGTGAAAAGCAAACTCCGCTGGGAGTTCAGGATGCTGGTCCCTGTTCTCAAAACCATTTTGAGGTGTATGCAATGATCCTTGAATGGGAACAGAGCTACTGTATCAGCCTTTCTCACACCCATTCTCTCTTCAGCCCTTCACCTCTTCCATTCTTGGTTTCCCAGCTCCAAGCGGACGCAGTTCCCTCTCAGTCCTGCCTCTTATCAGATGAGTAGGGCACTCCTGAGCAGTGGGGTTCAAATACTCTCAGGCTGGGAATGCCTGGGTCCTGCCTCTACCAGCAACTGTGCTAACTACTGGATGCCCCACAGAGGTAGGCATGGCTTCGTCTGCCCAGTGTGAGCTTCCCGTTTCAGTCAGTGCAGGCTGCCATAGTCATTTGTGGATGATTTGTTCTGAACACATCTACTGACTTTATTTCTTTGGGGAGTGTAGGTGGAGGTAGGTACGCTGGAGCTTAGATGACAGACACCTCTCCACAGCCTAAAGTGCTTCTCCATATGCAAAGATACCTATTTTGTTGCTAGGAAATTGAAATGAAAATGTTTCTTGACTGTGCATTTCTGAAAATGAAGAATGGGCGTAAGAGTAAACAGTCCAAGCATGTCTATTTTGGGTTCCTAATGGACTGTAGGCAATTGGTGTATGGTGTCATACAGTCACAGTGCTGCTACCACTACTTCTGTATGTCAGCTGATTCTGCATATTGTTATCCTTTCTTAAAAATAAACAGCATCCCTTGGGGTTTTTTGCTTCATTATATTATCCTTATTTTAGCACTTTGTGCAAGCTTCAGGTATTATTAAATATACATTGAACCAGCTCTACTTGCTTTTTGCTTCCAGCCATTCCTTGTGATACCTTTGCATTTTTAGTCTTGCCTATGGGGTCAGAAACTTCAGCCTGGTCAATATGGTAGCTGTTGCTGGGAAAATGAGAATCACCTTGTAAAGGACTAATTCTAAGTCTCCTCAAAGTCTCCCTCTGAGATTTCTGTCCTGTAGTCTGATCAAGAGTTGGTCTTTTATCTCAGCTAATCCTCTCAGAGTTGCAAACAGCTTTTCAGCCTTAGATCAGCCACAAACCTTTCTCAAGGTTTAATTTATTTTCTGTCCTCAAGCTTAAAACATACATGTTTTAAAACAAATGTGTCGGTCTTACATGAGGTATGACTCTCTGTAGCTACATGCAATGCACTTGCACAGTTAGCTCCCTCTGCGTGATTGCCAACCAAAACACATCAAGAACACAGGAATCTGCTGCTATCAGACTATTCTCTGCATGTTTTTCTTTTCACCAGCATCCACTCCTCAAAATACATTATGTGGTTTAGATCTCTTGCAATTGCCTTCCATATATCCAGATGTTTCCATCTTTCCTGCTCAGATTATTTTCTGTAATTTCGTTTTCTTCCTGGTGCTAGCTGCTGTTCAGAAATTGCTTTGGACCACAGTGCTTGGGAGAGAGACCCTTATTTAGGGGTGCGTTTTCAGTCACTTCTGCTTAATGGAGAATATGCTTCTTCATGAGATCTTCCTGGGTCTTCCAAAGAATGAGCAGAATTATGTAAAGCTCCAGTACTTCTATCAAATAATATCTGTGCTGATATCAGCCAGGTAACTCATCTGGGGTGTTTACAGAATCTGAGACCCAGCTGGAAAACCTGTCTTATAGACCAAAGATAAAATTGTCAAATGTGCCCAAATAACCTAAGATCCTACCTGCAAAAGAGAAAAAAATGCTTGGGATTCTAAATTTCATTGAAAGTACTCCTTCTACATTCTTTGCATTCTTTGCTATGCTAAATTTAAATCCAGGGATTTTAAATATGCATATTTTCCATATTGTCTCAGCATACTCTGGAGACACTGTATGTAAGCTGTTTTTAATTAGATTTGTGTTAAAGAGGGACTGCCTTCGTCCTAGTTGAGCAACTAGACATATGTTGAATACTTTTAATGGCAGTCTCTCACTGCCCTAATTGTATGTGTGATTATTTATTATCTTTTCCACGTTATAAAAAGACAACCAAAATTAGCATCAAGCAATAGAGGCATGACACTGATGTGATTCTGATCTCACAGGTAGTAGATGGGAATAAACTACTGACCCCAGGAACACCTGAACAGTGAATGAACTTAGGATGCCCGTTTACCTAAAACTTAGGATAGCTTCACCAATCAAATAATTTTCCTTTCAGTTAATTCCTCCATATGTGGGCAGGGCAATTCTTAGTAGACATTTGCTTTAGACAAAATTTTTCCAGAGCTTTTGTTTTGACTAGAAAGGATTGACATAATGAGGAAAAAAGTCCTGCACATGGGTAGTTTTTGTTGCCATGAGGAAGAGTGAGCAGTTAGAGACATGTAAGGACAGGAAATTCTTTTCTATTCATATTCTGAATGTATGGAAAAGGTTCTTAAGCAATCCAGTTTTAGCTTTGACTCCACAAGTACCTAATATATTCCAGTGTTTTGTTAACCTTCTACACAAGTTATTTGTGCAGCCCGAACCGCTTAGGTTGTATCACTATTTTCCTGTGTCCAGGAATAGTTGATTAGGCTGAGCATATGTGAACTTCTGCATATCTGTGATTAAGCACATGTGCATATCCCAGTGCTATAGAGTGGTTTTGGGGAAGAGAATCAAAGTGTGTTGAACTGTATTGTGGAAGAGACTTGTAGTATTTCTGTACAGATTTGTTGTGCAATCTGATTATTTTATAAATACAGTATTTGCTGCAATGAATGCAGGGTAAATGTGTTTTTGCATCATAGGTAGTACATTTGCTATCTAAAGCCACTGTTACCACAGCTAGCGTCATCCTTCTCTGTGACTGGCTTCCGTCAGTGCTTTTCTCTCAACAGAGTGCCATACAAAGACATATCTCACACTAAAAAAAAAATAGTAGGTCTTTCCAGTGGGGAAATTCATAGAGTTCCATTGTACCTCAGGTTAAGGAACAGTTAATTTTGTAAGTTTGGAGTTGAATAGATTTTTTTTCAGTCCATTGATTTTTTTTTTTTTTTCATATTTAAAAAAGTATCATCACATTTAGCCTGTGGAGTCCACTGCTTCCTATTTGAAAACTGGATGTAAAATTGGTTAGGACAAGAGTAAGCTCATTCTACTTTGCAAATCCTTGTGTGAACATAGGATACAAGCATTAATAACATAATTTTCAAGCTTCTTTTTAAAGGAAAAATGTTTTTCTTTTCCTTTTTGATTTGATTGCTATGTGTTCACCTAATGAAGACCTGTAGAATCTACAGATTAAATTCTAAATTCTAATGCCCCTGATTTTAATCACAGTTTGTAGGCTTTAACCCTAGGAAAAATATCCCTTACAGAAGTCTGATCTTCCTAGTAACTCTTAGAATGATTTTACTTTAAGACTGTGTATAGTCTGTAACTATGAGATCCCATTCCTTGGACCATAGAGTGATACCTTATTTCATGAGGCTATTTCTGTTGTAGAAGGTATAAAAGACTCACACTTTACTGTTCTGTGCTGAATAAATATTCTCCCAATTATAAAAATTAATATGTTTCCTGGAGTATAAATAATGTACTCCTAGGACAGGGTGATTGGAACGGGTGATCAAGTTAGATGACAGAAAAAAATGGAACTGCTGTCTTGTGGGGACCTTGAGAGAAGAAGCAGGTAAAGAGGTTGGATCCTACTGACACTGTTTTCTCTAGGATTAGTGTTAAGATTTTTTATCTTCTCCATAGAGTACTGGTCCTCCACAGTGTAAGCCTTATTGCAACTAAATTTTATTCAAAATCAGATTGCATGTAAAGAAGAAAGTAGCAACCATTATGGAGTAAATTCAGAGAGAGAAATTACAGGGATGAATTAAAACATTGTGGTTTCATTCAACAATAACCTAAAGTCTTCTGAATAGACTTTTATATCTTTAAGATGTTTCAAGTAAAACAATGAAAAATGTGTGTGTGCATGTATGCATATGTATGTGTAGCTGACAATTTACCTTAGTTTACACTCAGATCTGAGGCTTCAAAACTCAATACAAATAGTAATATTTATATACTGTATTTTCTACCGTTTCAGTGTAAGTACTGTTCAGTGCAAGTTTAAATGTACCTGATAGGAAGGAACCTGTAAGCTAAAGTGGAATTATCTTTGCCCAGAATAATTTTTTTCACAAAAAAAAATAAACACATGAATATTGAAAACACATCCTAAGAATTAATAAAAATTTAATAGTTAGAAGTACCAGCTGGTAAAAAAAATCCTAGGTATATTGTTAGTAATAATTATCCCACTATATGACTCAAAGATTTCAGTGAAGAAAAGATCATAGTGAAGAATGTAAAGAGGCAAAAGAACAGTTCACAGTCTAAAGATTAAAAACAGATGGGGGCTAGAAAAAGAAAAAAATCATATAAGGAAATTAATTTGGGTAAAAAAACATCCTGGCTTTTTAACTGTGTGTCTACTTATCCTATTTCCTGACTGTAATTAAGTGTCGGATATGTTTTTATTTGTTGTGTTTTTTACATTTATTTTACTTATGTAAAGAATGAATAGGTCTTGCCACCTGCTTTGTTTGAGAGTAATTTGAACATATGGTTCAGAACAGGTCAGCATACCCTAGCACACAGATGTTTTTTTCCATTTGCACAGTATCACTTTCCCAGATGAAAGTTTGGCTGTGTCTTGCTGGGTTGCTAGTGTTATTGCCAATACTAGCTTTGGACCATGATCTATCTGGTGTCTCTTTTTGGATCTGTGTAATGTAATGATGAAAGGGAGAGAGGAATTGTTTCTTAGCATTGACCTAATTCACTCTGCTTGTTTAATGACATGATAGCTTAATGTGATGTCCATAACGAAGCTAGTCGGTGATGACTTCACTTGGGATGGAACCAGCCTTAGGCTACAAAACAAGGCCAGCCAGATAATTTTTTTTTTTCTTTAATACCTTGAAAAATCTCATGAGCTATCTTCAGCACCCTCCTGCAGTGGTATACTTTGTGCCTAACCTCTTTTCTGTGCCTGACTGTATAACATCAAAAAAACCCCCAAATCCACAACCCCCCCAGAGTTATTCTCCAAATTGGATATTCAGAAATTGAGAATCTGTACTAAATTTGGAAAGAAGGTGCTTTGAGTTTATTTCAAGATTGGTTTTCAATAACTGATGAAAATCAAAAGCTAGAATACCCTACCACTTACCAGTGAGAGATCGGGGATGTAGTTTTTTGAGAGGTCTTCCAGATAGGGACTGAAGGTTACTATAAGAAAAGAAGAAATAAGAAGAATCCCACTCCCCCCACCCCCCACAAATGAGATTCTGATTACAGGTTTGATTAACTCTACTTTCGGAAAAGATAGCTGTAAATTTTTGCCACTGTATGGAATAGTAGATTTGTATGAAACAAGAGATTTGTACTGCAGATGAAGACCAGAGAACTGGTGCAGCAAAGGAATGACAGGTGCATCAACTTCAGCTGAAGACAGTATGAATCTTTGTGTCTTACGCCAAAGGATGTATTTTTGTCCTGTTTCTAGAATTTTAGCGTCTCTCTCCCTTGCTCACATAGCTATACTATTTGCAGTACAAGGAAGCCAAAAATAGACCTGTGGGTTTTGGTTCTTGTTTTCTACTGGTTGTTGTGTGACATTTGCAAGCTCAGGAAGTCATATATTTTCAAAAGCATAGTTCTGCACCCTATTTAACTAATTTTTAAGAGCAGTGATGGCTTTAGTCTAATTTGGGGTGAGTGATCGTGAGACTGAAAGGTGAATTTATTTTTTTCTGTAAAAAAACTACCATTTGATAGATGAGTTTCAACCAAACAAACCTATTAAACAAAGTTGCTGGCACAGGTGGTAACTGGTTTCTGCCAAACATCCACAGAGAAAGTGAATTATGTCATCACAACATGATACAGAACAGGCTGCCCTGTGTGATTCCTTTGTGAAGGAGATAGGTGAACATCTTTGTAATACTGTTGAAGAAGAGCTTACGTCTCCTCACCTGAATTGGTGGCTGTCATAAGGTTTTCTAAAAACTACTACATAGATCTTACTTTTTGATGATTTCTGAGATTGAATTCAGTTGAGCTGAAGCCTTTATTGCATTGAATCGCAATGTGAGTCAAGGACCAACGGACATGAATAAGAATTAAAGAGATGCAAGAAAATAGCCCTAATAAAAAAGCACAGCACTTGGGTGCCACAGTTAGATTGAGTCCTGAATTGTCATTGATGGGTTTCTCAATCTTGTCAGTAATGATGGTTTCCCATGGTGCCAGCAAACTGCGAGCAATTTTCTGCAGTAGCTGCTGTGACCAGATTGTATTAAGATGAAATGTTGTCATGAGACAAATATACAAAAGCTTCTACTTGCTTGTGTCTGATGCAAGGAAGAAAACCATCTTTCTCTGCTTGGTGAAGCATAGAGAACCCTCCTCAAATCAAGGCTGGAAGAAAATGTGTTGGTGTTTCAGTCATGTGCCATTTATTGTGTCTTTATTAGACACAACTTTTGTAACTGGAATAAAATGAGACTGTGTATGTACAGACTATTTTCAATATATTAAATATCATTTTGTCATTTATGTGGATGTATTACCTACAGTAATGTTTTCCTCATTTATCGCACAGTAGAACAAATAGCCTAGTAAGCTAACCTAGTATGAACATTTGTAGATAGCATTGCATTATGGCTAGTGCATGTTTTCTGTACATAATTTAAATTTGTATTTCTTAGAAGTAACCCCAAGTAGCAATGGTTGAATAGAATAGAACAGAATAGAAAATTTCAGTTGGAAGGGACCTATAACGATCCACTAATCCAACGGCCTGACCACTTCAGTTGCTGGTGAGACAGGAGAACAAAATTGTTGAGATGGGTTTATTGAGAAGCACTGACATAGATGACAGGTATCTGCATCAGAGTTATTCAGTTTTGTTAAATCCATTGCAGTCTTTCATTTGAGGCCGTTAAGATGACAAAAGTTCACAACTGAACAGCCCTCTGATGGAAGTTTAGCTGTTTTCAATTATAATTAAACATGAACCTAATTACACCAAAGTCTGGAAACAACAGGAAGTCATCATATCCAATTAATTTTAAGCAGGAATTCTTAGGAAGGATGCCATTTAAGGTTTGTGTTCTTGTGGTTGCTTTTGCCAGTAGTGATAGAGACATACTAGCAGGTACTGCATACAAACCAGTTTCTGGGCGTTATCAATAGATCAGAAAATTTCTCTCTTTGGATAATTGAGAGGGATAGTACTTTCAATTTTAAGTGGATAAAGTACATAAGCAGTCAGGTGCAGTTGAGAGAAAGTAGAGCAACAGCTCTAAATCCTTTAGACACATCATTAGCTGAAAATGACTTGTTTTGGTTTGGTTTTAAAAGGTGTTTATTCATCATTGTTGTGTAACTAACAGCAGCCTATAATTCATCACATAAACCACTCTGGTACGTGAGGATGGAAGGTGGCAAATGTGACACCAGCTTTTAAACAGGCTTTCTGGGAAGTCAGGGTTAACATAGACCTATAATCTATACAGGTGTTAGTCTGTAACAGACAAATATAATTTTCAGGGAAATGAATAAAAACTGTGGTAAAAGTAGAATTAATGGACACATGGATAAATACGATGAACATTCACGGTGGCTTTTTAAATGGAGTGCTGGACTCACACAGCCACTGGAATTCTTCAAAGTTGTCAGCAAGTACATGGGTAAAGGAGATTGTCAGAATTTCCAGGTGGCCTTCAACAAGCTTCTTTCCCAAAAGTTTTAAGGAAATTTAAGTGACTACAGGATTGCTGCCTATACAGTTCCTTGCATAGACAGATAGTGGATCAAAAGACAGAAAACAAGGAACAGAAATAATAGAATGAATATAGATGTGACCAAGTCTGTTGATGATATTAAAATTAACTTAGCATCGTAAAGACAAGGTTCATCAATAACAAACTACAAGATGAACTTATAAGAATCAGTGACTGAGCAGTGAAATGACAGATGAAATGCAATGTAAATAGATACAAAGTGATGCATGTAGAAAAAAGTCCGAACTTCACACAGATAATGATGGCATTGAGCTCACCATTAATACTCAGGAGAACCAAGAGTGGCCTGGACAGGCTGATCGCATCTTTCTCTATAAGTAAGAGGGAGCTGAACTGAAGCTGGCAGAAGGCAGGTTTGGAACAGTAAAAGTGTACAGCTTCTCACCAGTCATGGAACTCCTTGACACAGAACAAAACTTTGCTCTGGCCCAAGGTCTTAGATTTTAAAGCCAAGGAGCTAAAATGGCCCTAAAAATTATTTCAAGGACAGTTCTCTCTATGATAGTCCCATAACATGGCTTATATTGGTACTAGCAGATGATAACAAATAATAACCTTCTTTGGCTGGCAGACAGAGCTTCTGAACTGTCCTGCTGCCAGCACCTTTCACAAGCAGCCATATAGTAATACTGACAAATCTGTGATGTGTTGCTTCACTGGTACTGTTTTCAGTCTTGTGAAGATACAAAGGACAAATCCCACAGGTACTGTGCTGTCCTCGGTGAGAAAAAAGCCTAAAACACTAAGGTTGAAGCACTCGCAGATGATGGGGACAGCTGAACAAACAGGATGCTTTTGAAGTGGTGAAAGAGAGAAATTGCATTTCTGAACTCCTGGACCCAAAAGCTGAGACAGGATAAAGTGAAATGGAGGAGTTAAAAATATGAGAAATGCACCAGCAAAGGCGGTTGAGGTTGATGGATACCTGTGGGCAAAGTGCAATAATAGCTCCCTGCTAGAGAATCCCAGAAGCTGCCTGACTTACCAACAGTAACACTATCTCAGTTTCTGATTCATAGGCTTGAGTAACTTTTCAGACCTCTGCCAGAATGAGTACTTCTACACGTTTTAGGCATATTTGATTAAGTAGATTGGAAAAAATTTCTTGCAAAAAGTTTGTGAGGTTTTTTCTTTCTGATCATGACAAGATGTGACAGCTTTACAAGTGCACACCTAGAAGAGGAAAAAAACATAGTGCTTTTTCTTCCTTTTACTTTGTCAAGTCATTTCTTGTTAATTCAATGGAAATAAGTAACTGATCTTTTCATATCAATATCACAGTGCATGTCTACTTTCTGGCAGGGCTGAAAACAATAATAAGTGCTTGTTGTGTAACGTTACTTATCGTCGTCTTCTAAGATTGTTTTGAGTCCTTCAGTAATTTCAGTTGCAGCTTAGACAGGCAGTAAATATATACTCCAGTAATCAATTTGAGATGAGTATTTGGAGAGAGCTGTACATACTTAAGTGCTGTTAATATGTCCTTTAGCTTGCAGGTGTACAGCATATGAAAAAAAAATAGAATATAGCAGGTGGGAATGCTGAAGACCTCTGGAAATTGATGAAACTCATGGCTCTCTATCCTGAGAAAACATGTGGTTTCAACTATTGTTAAATATGATTTCTTTATATGCTGCCTTGATTAATTATTTGCTTGTTTAGGATGCTTAAATTGATTAATGTTTGTTCTGCCATTTGTCATGGATGCAGGTAGTCTTTGTATCTCTGGTTGCCAACACTTATTTACTTCTCTCTACTTACTGCATCTTTGATTTAGCTTCTGATCTTTCTTGAGGCCAACTCAAATTCTATCTGTATCTTGTGTACCTTAGGCATCTCTCTTGAGTAGATGGTCAGCCTTTTAAAGTGGAAAAATCCCATCCAATACCGATTCCTTGGATTTTCTTCCTTAAGCTACCCATATTTTCCATACCATCTTTCTATCAATGGTCCTTTCTCTTTATTAACCATTTAACTCTGAAGCTCCTTTAAAAAAAACCAAAAAAACCAAACTTCTACCAAGCATCTATTTCATTCCTCGTCAAGCTAAAATTCTATTTTTCTGTTGCCTGAAGCCTCCTGATATTTTTCCTCCAAATCATCCTTCACACCATCCCTAGATACATTCTACTTCAAAATATTGCTCCCCATCTGCCTTCTAAGAGGTGGACCCTTTCTTTATCCTCTCCTTCTTGCAAGCTCCTATGTCTTTCTACTTTCCAAATCTCATGGCTACCCAATATATATACCCCTCCTTTTGCCTGTCATACATATATTGTTATATTTTAACTGTTCAAGATCTATTCTCTTGTAAAAGTGACCTGCTTGCTTTGCTTCCATGTATTGCATCTGTAACCCTCAGCCTCATCTCACCAGGATTTCTTCTTTTCTAACCCTTGTACTCTTCTCTGTGGTTGAGGGGGCACTCCTCCTTAAAGAGACCTTCTAACTGTCTGTTAAGAATCCCTCTGCTAGCTCTTTTTTTTACATCTCACTCTCTTTTTTGCTTCCTCTCTCAGTCACCCAGAATGTAAGCTATAGTAAATGATGTTTTTCACAGCAGTGCTGTAAAAGCGAGACCAGTATTTCCTCATTCTCCTTTGTGGCTTTCATATTCTGTATTGCTGGCATGAAAGGACATTCCTGATCTCTCTCGAAAGTGTAGGTGCCTGTTTAGTGCCTTGCTGTAAGTGGAACTGCACTTCTGAAAAGCCAGGTCTGTATGTGCTGCAGTAAGTGCCCAGCCACAAGACCAGCTCATGGCCCAGAAGGTTAATCTTGACCATTTCTTACTGTGAGATGAGTTCTTTGGACTTTGGCTAACCTCATTTATAACTGGAGCAAAATTATCTTTGTAAACATTAATAAATAAAGCCTTTACAACAAAAAATTGCCACAGAAATGTTCTGATATTGCTTCCAACAGTGCACAACTAGATTGCTGAATCTGTAGGACAGGTAGACATAAAAATGATTGGCCAAGAGTTTAAACTTCTCTGCCAGATACTCAAAAGATATTAGGTGCCTAACATCTAAAATATCAGCTGTCAAAACCTGTAAAATCCTGCTTTTTGAGCAGTATGATCTCTGAGCAGGAGTGGGAGGAAAGATTATTGCATACAGGAGTCTGAGATGAATGTGTATTGTGCCAGTTTCTTTCAATTCCTCCAACATTCACCAAGCTTTCTGCGTGCAAAAGGAGAAACAGATTAAAGTGGAAGACAAACTTTAAAATGGATGCTAGCTCAGAATTAAATTCAATTTATAAACAGTCACAGTCTGTTCCCTATCAACCCATCTGCATTTAGCTTTTTTCATAAAAATGCAGTGTTTTCTAACTTTTAATAAGACTGCAAACAACAGAAGCCTCATTCACAGTCTGTTCACCTAATAGATTTTAAATACTTGCAATTTTTTTTTCTGAAAATATATCTAAATGGCTAATCAGAATGGATTATTTCTTCCAGTGATAATGGTTCTGACTGAAAACAACTCTTCTAATGGGTAAATCTTTAGAAGTTTCTAAACTTCTGTGGCGTTTGTAGTTGGGTGAATCTAAAAGCACTTACTAACAGAGGGACAAATATAGAGAGGAAAAAATTGCTATCTCAGTGCTAATCAAGCAAGTATCTTCTATATGACATTGTCTGTATATGATTTAGGAATAGGTGTGTAAGTATTCTGTTTCCGAGGGGGAATTTCCTTGGCTTTCATGGTCTTAATAGTTCGCACAATCTGCAGTCACATGGGACGCGTTGGTGACTTCACTTGTCATGTACACAATGGTGCTGGAAGGTTACTGTTATATTTCCAGGCAATCTGTAAGGCAAATGCTTAATGTCTTACATTAATTATAGAAATACCTAAACATGTTTTTCCTTTCATCTTTTAAAATCTTCCATATTCCCAATCTAATTCCTCCCACTTCAGAAATAAAATTTGAAAAGAAGGCCTGTAAAACATTGCTAATTTTCAACTAGTTTTTGCCTTGTAAGGTTTTTACCTGAATTTGGTCAATTAGCTGAACATCTGTTTCTCCAGAGCAGCTAATATTGAATTTCCTAATCACGAAAAGCAAGTGCGGATAGGTCCTGCAAACACACAGCGGCACTCTCTCAAGCTGCCCTTGCTGCTGCTTCCAGATCAAGATGCCATTCACTGGGCAAACCCAGGAAGACCGAAGTGCCAGACACCTGGGCTGACTGTGTGGTACCTGCACATACCCAGTTAAAACATCATGCCCGTTTCTCATGAGAGCTGGCCGGTTCCAGCTCCAGCTATCCCTTTCTTCTTTCAGGGGCTAGCACTGGTCATTGCAACCTGACCCAGGGGGTTTCCAGCAGAGGGGTCCAGTCTGTGTTCTCCCTTTTCATACAGGGGGACAGAGAATACATATGGGGGGATGCGGCCCACCATTTGTGGGGTGATTCCTGCCTGCAGAACTGCTGAGTGAGGCAGTGGTGCCTTTCAGGCATGGGATGGGATAGAGGCACTGGGGGAGGATAAGGAAAAAACAAAAAGCTGCTTATCTGATCATCTTGCAATCATTTTCTTGATGTGTGATATATACAGGTCTCTTCTGAATATTTTACACAGAGATATCTTAACTGAATTATTTTTGAGTTGTCCCTGAAATTTCTTCAGTTTCTGAAAATAATTTTTGGATTATGGATGCCAAACACATGTGAAATGCTCTCATGTCAGTTTAGCACTGTGTTGAAGTCATTATTTCTGCTTAATCCTCCTTGCTCATGCCCAAGGATTTCATTAGTGCCTCTTGTCATTAAACCATCCTGGGAGTTCATGTTCTCTCTGAATCTTTTTCAGCTTCACCATTTTCCAGGGTTCAAACCTCCTGTTCTGTTAGTGTAGCCTGTGTTTGCAGTTCCTACGTGTGCTTGCCTTTCACGCACTATTTCCTTCTCCATATCAGTTTACTAGCAGTCTTTTGTGTAATTTGAAAAATCAGCAATGTTTTTTTTATTTATTTACTCCTAGATTATTTTTTAAAATGCTTAATGGGATTGTCTCTAGTACTCAACGTTACAAAATCACACTTTCAGCATTTTGAGAATGATTCAGTATTAGATAATTTTAGATCACTTAGTGTTCTGAATGTACGCTTTACTGGTATTGTCCAGTGTTGCGCTATTTTCTAAGTAGTAGTTAAGGTGGTTCTAAGTGAACCAGTACAAAATTCTAAGAATATCCCAACTTCATAGTTACCAATTTATAACTGCCTAAAATACTAGAACTTGGTATGGCTGCCAAGACTTCCATTGTGTAACCCCAAATATAGTGTTTAATTGTATTCCCATCCTCTCAAAAGCAAATCTTTGGAAATCTTTTCTTTTATCATGCACAGCATTCATACTTCTTTGTTTGCCTTCGTTGCATACTGAAATGTTAGCATGCTTACAAATTTCTTAAGTTTCCTGAGTATTACAAGGCTTATATAAAAACTGGTAATAGTGGTTGAAATAGCTCTCCAGCCATCTCCATAGAGCTTTGGGATGTCATTATAAAAAAGAAGCTGATATAGTAAACCTTATCCCTAGTCCATGTTAGGTATTTATCCACTTATGTTACTCTTATGATGAAAAAATCTTTCATCATTCTCATGCCATGAGTACCACATTCTGCTTTTTGCAAATACAAGTATTATTTGAATACTTGAGCCTCATTGGCATGTTATGAAGTTTTATAATTTCTGTCCATAGTTGAAGTTTTTACTATTGCTAAGTCTTTTCCTGTTGCTATATTTTAAAGCCTTTTTTGTAATGGCTGTATACCTGTCATCTCTGATTTGATTCTGGTTGATCTTAGATCTCATCCCCATATTTCTGATAACAACCATCCCACTGGTAATGATAGCTAAATAATTTCCCCCTTATTTTATTATTCTCCAAGCCAAAAATCTCTGGTGTCAATTTGGCATTAGCTACAGCCTTTGGGGAGGTAGGGGTAGAAAGGTAGAAATACCAACCAGTTGAATCCTATGATTCATTCCAGTTCAGTCCCTGTATAGTTGTGCTTGAATAAAGATCATCTTTGCTTATTTTTAGGTTTACCAAAGCAGTGACATATTTAATATTTTGTTGTTTGCATAGAATTTTCTAATTAATATTAAATGAGCTTCTAAAAATTATGGGAGAAGCAGCTCCAATAAATAATCCCAAAGTAAAGGATTTTTTTTTTAATATCAAAAATAGATGGAAAATAAAATTTAGCAAAGCAACCCTATTTATCAGTTTAGCCAAAGAAATCACACATTGCTTTTGCAGATAGTTAAGGTCTGACATAGAAATTGCATGTATCTTTTGAAACAAGCTTTCGTTACCTTAAACTTCAGTGTAGTTAAATTGCTTCCATGTGCAAATCCTTTTCTAAATATGCCTGTGTCAGTAGGCCAGGCATCACGTCGTGAATCAAAAATCACGTTGCTTTTTGCTCCCTCTGGAAGTCAGGTGTTGATGTTTTCTGAGAAGCTGTTTGCTCTGTAGTTACTGTGCTGGAGCAAGTCTGAAGACATATTACCATGGAGCCTGCAGTTTTTCGAACATAAATGGAACACCCCTCCAGCCTGCTGTGACGAATTTCCTGCACAGTCATGTCCTTGAATCATAAGCAATCAGTGAAGCATGGTTCTAGGAGACAATTCTGGGAAAGAAACCTGGGGGATAACTACCTTTTAGAGGGACAAATGTAAGCAATAGAACTATAGCTCTGATCCCACAGTCAGCTTCAGATTAATTCTTGAAATTATGTGTATTGAACCTCCCACAGGATCTTGGTCTTGAAAAGGCACAGGTCTGTAGTAATGATTTTAATCTTAAATGATACAATAATTGTCCTACTAAATTAGAGATTCATCCATTCTTTAATAGACATTGAACAAAAACCTACCTTCAGTTATTTTAAAAGGTGGTGAATGCCTTCAAAGAGAGCTGTTTGTTATTCATGCCAAAAAGCCAAATGTCTTAGATACCTAAGTATAGATTTAGGAGTCTATCTTTAGGCACTCCTGTAAAGAAAATTCTGAGTGCTCTTCAGGGCAAAAATCTCTATTCCCTCCTCTGTCTTGGGTAAATGGAACTAAGAAAAACTAATAAAACAGATAAGGAAAGTGGAATTAGTAACCTAGGTACAAAAATGCAATTGCATACATTTTTCTTAAGCTCCTCAAAAGGAACTTTTTTTATGAATACAAGAGCTGATTGGATATTTTCTTGTTCTTATTTTCTTAAAATTCCAGTGAACTCCAAGCAAGAGGTTTATCTCAGCACCCATTCCCAACAAATTTTCATTTTGATATGGATTCTTTATGGACTTTCATTGGGAAAAGAAGAATTGAAAGTCAGTTTTTGATATCTTGAAAATAATGTAACTGACAAGAAAAAAGAATCTCAAAAAGATAGACTCAATAGAAAACAAAATATTAACTACTGAAGCACAAGACTACCACATTATTTTTAGAAGAGTTTATTTGGGATAGAAGATTGTTGTGGAAAGTAACTTTAAAAGTGCATTCTAACCTGAAATGCTGATACAATCTTTCTATAACCCAAGTAGAAGTCTCTCAAATGCTCCTTTACTTTCCTGTGTTCCTCCAAAAAATATTTGTCCAATAGACCATAAAAATCTTTTTAAGTGACATTGTAGTTTGTTAGTGTCCTAAATATTATTAATTATTAAAGCAGCTGTGTTGTCTTCTTTAAAGTAGTTATCCATCTGAATAATTGATAACATAATTGCTTGTGCTTATTCCTATTACCTAAGGGCTTGTCTATTTTCTGTTTTAACATAGCTATCTGGAAGGAGGCTACTGATAATATGTAAAACATCTTTTAGTGCTTATTCAAGAGGATAAAAGGGTATTATACTGATTTTTGGTGATGAATTACTACGTATTTATACAAAGTCTGTGCTATATTAGTGTCTCAGGGAGGAAATGTCACTATGGTTCACCTTGGGATATTATAATACACAGTAGGCAGTCAGTACATTTTTGCATTCCTCTCATTTTCTTTCAGCCAAGCAGTTGCTGAACTCTATCCCTTACACAGTAGCTTTGTTTAACAGCACCTGTAATCTCCTAGCACTCTTTGTTTCCCACATCTCGGATCAGACGGCAGCATGCAAAGCAGCTTAAAACCAGCAGAATGGCTGTCAAGTGATCAGAGTGGCAAACTGGTAAGGCTATGAGGAGGGGAGGAAGGATGAAGAGGAACATGGACTGATGTCATGATCATGTGTGACACATGGCAGCCGTGCTTCGGTCCTTGGTCCTTCAGACTTGGCAGATTTTTGGCTAATACCGTGAGAAAATTATAATTGTGAATAGGATTTGTGTGGGCATTGTGTAAAATATTTGTTGGTTGTGCAGGAGGATTGGCTATTGAGCACCCGGGCAGTGAGCTACACCCTGATTGCTGGGCCTCCAGTTCATATTGCAAAGTGGACTTTTCTGTTAGGACAATCCTACTATTGGGTTAGATGCCTGTAGGAGGCAGGATGTTTTTTTCACTTGCTAGTGTAAACAGAAAGAAGAGCAGCCTCTCCGGTTATGTTCAGCTCCACTTACAGTTGTAGGCATAGAAAACATGGTGAATAGTACATGGTTCATTCTTTGGCTTACAGGTCTTTGACTTGGAAGGCTGTGGTATGTAAAGGGAAGGAGCTCTTTGCCCTGTTGTAAAAACTGAAAGTTGTCTCAGCATGGCTGTAAAAAATTAAGAATATGATGAAGGAAGACATAATCTCTGTGGAAAGAGAGTGGTTTAATTGTGATGCTTCAGGAGGCGTGTAGTTGTTCCAACAGCTTGAGAGCTTTCTCAGCTTCTATATTAGATTGCGCAAAATGAATATAATATTATAGACTCTAGTTCTGTGATTAGTTTCATACTACATTTTTGTAAAGAGCTAAGGACCATGAGCTCTGGAGAAATTCTAGGTGGTTGTTGCTTTGTAAAACACTAGAGAACCAATTGCAAAAATTTTGTAAATGGAGATGCTTGCCTATTTTTACATGTTAACAGAAAGCAGTTACCACTTCTTCTCAGTTAGTGCCACTGTAAGAATTGACAAGTTTGCTCCCAAGACTTTGCTTAAGCAATTGTCATGCCACATACATAACAATGTGTGTGTTGGCTGCCTCCCTGCACTACTTTGTGACAGCAAAACAAGTACCCCTTCCATTCTTTGCCATAGCAGTGGAAAATAAACATCTGGCTATCTGTCTCTTCAGAAAATATAAAATGCAACTTCTGAGAGAGTGTCTACATACCAGAGCATTACTTTGTCAGAGAAATAATGCTTTATCTAAGAAAAAAAGCCCCCAAAACTTTAAAATCACAGTGTACAGCATTAACATCTGGTTTAAAGTGTATTAAGAGCCAACAACTCAATGTCAATTTGGTCTGACTTTACGGTATTACTTGCTTGATTATGGCTCTCACTGGGGGAGCCGAGCATTTCGATATCATCCAAAGCCCCTGAGAATGATTCAAACCAGCTGGTATTCTCTATATTACATAATTACGAAGCACACAGTGCCATTTGGCATACTGAAGAGGCACTGGGGGCCTACTTCTCAAAATATTTACAGCCTTTTATTCTTCTCTAAACAATCATTTGCATAGTAAAAGTGATATACAGCACACCAACATGCGAGTTTACTTTATTTTCACTTTCTCAAACTTACCTGGAAGTGCTGGTGTTTAGCAGTGAGTAGGCAGAGGGGAGATGGAGCCAGCAGGAATAAAGGCTGCAATGTTTCCAAGAAAAGCTTTATGTTGACTCAGTCAGTGAAAGATGAGGAATCTTTCAAAGGAAACCTGAAAGATGTATAGAAGTTCTTTTCCTGTGTGAAAGCATAGCATGAAACATCTCCCCTGGAAGTTGGAGAAGCTAGAAACCAGGAGAAGTTGCAAGTGAGCAAGCTGGTCATTACAGGGTTGTTCATGTGTGGATGAGATGCAGTGGCTGCATCTTGGCGGGGGGGGGGGCTTTGTTTTAAGTAGTGTATTTTTGATTGTTAGATCTGCTTCTTTCTAAGGCAAAGTTGCTAAAACTGTATTTTATCTACAGTGAACAAAAAGCCATGGAAGTTATCAATAGTTGAGATGCCAGGAAAAAAGAGAGGAAAAAAGGAAAAATCTGTTGGAGTTTCTATCATTATGTATTAGTCTGAGAGATTTAAAGTTACAAAGGGATAGGTGAAGGGTTAACGGTAACTGCCTCTTTTCTCTCTACCACAGCAATAAAATAGATACACTTCTTGTACACACGCAACTCTTGAACTACAAACCTCTATCTGATCTTAGCACCCACAACCTACCATCATGCCATGTATGGGAGGCATTGCATGATGTAGCAATGTGAAAATCCTTCAAAGCCCCAAATTCTTCTCAAGTTTTCTGTTATTAAATTCATGTTTGTCAGAAGGAATCACATACAGCAATGTTATATGATAGATTAATGAATTTTTAAAGGCTTTCATGCTGTGTAGTACAGGTTTTCTCTCTGTTTTGATTTGGTTTTAATTAAGAGATCATTTTAAGTACTTAGTTATGTTGTGTGTAGGGCTAAACCCCAAATCCTCTGTCTTTTTATCCACAAAGCTTCAAATCTGATTTGAACCAAACTTTTGCAGCTTATAAAATTGTTTTGGGGAGGAAAAAATTATTAGCTGAAAGTGAGCACAGGCGAATTATTAGATACACTATAGGGAGCCTGGTATTTACATATTGTCCAGGATCTGAATGGTTGGTATGAACAGATATGATTAGTTGTAAATCTCTGCACCCCTGCAGGTGGTATTATCATTCAATTTCCACACAGCAAGGGTTACTGAAACTAATTTTTGGTGCCTGTTTGTTTCCCACTTTCAAGATGTTTTAATGCATTGCATAATTTGGACTGTAAGTGAAGGTATTGTAAGTGCAGAATCAAAATGAGAAATGTAATGGCAGTCTGAATGGACCATTAAAAGTGGTTTGCTGAGCACAGTGACACAGTATGGCATGTGCCACTGTGCAGTTAAACCTGCAGACTGCAAACCTTCCTGAATTCTGAACTATTTTTTGCTGTCTGGTCCACTGCAGAATTTGACTGAGTGCCAATGAGTTTCACAGCCAACTTCCTAAACTTGTCCTAGAGATAGGGCAAAGAAAGAATGCTCCTGTCACACAGAACAAGGAGACAAACACCTTCACCATGCAATGTCATGTTAGATAAGCAGACCACTGGACCTCCCATTGCATTATTTCTTAATTTAAGCATACCACCAGTGTACCTGCCACAGGAGATGCTAGAAAAAATTACCTTAAGACTGCTGGACAGCTGGAGATTAACTTGTCCATTGCCTTAGTTTCTCCAAGGAAATACCTGACTGCATTTTAATATATGCTGTTTCTGTAAGAGCTGCATGAATGCTCAAATGGGAAACCACACCACTGACTGTTGCTTTATAATTCTTATTGTCCTCTGGTTCTCATTCTTTATGATTCTGCTAGTTTTGCCTTGCAAGCTTTCCTGAGCAGAGACAACATCGTGACGGAAAAAGGGGTGAATTGAAGGAAAAAAAGAGATTAATTTATGACACAAGTAATCAATGAGCCAACAAAGGAGAGCACTCTGCTGGACCACATACTTACAAACAAGGATGAATTGGTTGGGAATTTGAAGGCTGGGGGCAGTCTTGGCTGCAGTGATCATGAAATGGAGAAGTTCAGGATTCTGCAAGGAGGTAATAAGGCAAAAAGCAGGATCACAACACTAGGCTTCAGGAGAACAGGCTTTCACCTGTTGAGGGACCTGCTTGGAAGGATCCCATGGGATATGGCCCTGGAGAGAAGAAGAGTCCAGGAGAACTGATTGATTTTCAAGGACCTCCTCTTCCAAGGTCCATAATGGCCTAGCCTGATGTGCAGGAAGTCAGGCAACATTAGCAGGAGGTCTGTGTGGATGAACAAGGAAGTCCTGACAGAACCCAAACACAAAAAGGGTAGCAGACAAGAGGTGGAAGCAGGGGTAGGTGACTAAGGAGAGATATAGAGACACTGTCCATGTCCACAGGGATGGGTTTAGGAAAGCTGAAGCCCTGAGCAAAAGGTCATGTACAAAATAGGTGCTGATATAGACTAAAGGCTTAGCTCTTGGGTCTCACAGACTGAGAATTTCTTTTCAGAAGTGGATCTGTGTATCCTGGAACCTGTTATCTTAATAACAGCCACAAAGCATAGAGGGAAATCCAGATTTTTTATTTATTTATTTTTGGTTTTGTTATTGTGTCTTTTCTGTGTGTCATTCTTAGGCTTTTCTGAATGTTCTGCTCTCCTAAGGATAACACAGATTTAGCCACCCACTCAAATGAAGTGCAAGCTTTTATCAGGCATCCAATCTTCCAAACAAAATAAATTTTTGTTATGTTCTGACATCTTTTAGGACCCTTCTTACTTCTCTAGTTACTCAATATAGTAGCAAAACCTAGTTCTATTTTGTATGACTGTGTAGATGCTGGGGGTTTTAGATGAGACAGGAAAGGAGGCTGCAATGCAGGGCAGAAATACTCCTGCACTTTTGATAATTTATTCAGATATAGCAGAAACCTCCTGCACAGTAGCTCACTGAACTCCCAATGATATCATTCCCCCTTGTAATCCAGACAAATAGTGTTCCCAGTCTATAATATATACTTGAGAAGCGCCCCAGAAAGGTGGACAATTATGCCCATCTGCTCTCACTACAGAAAGAGAACAGTCAAGATAATGACATATCTGGTGAATTTTATGTTCTTTCAACACCACACGTTTTAACACTATGGTAACTTTTTCAAAAGCCATGTGCTGGAGCATCCTATTAGCATGTATATTTTTTAACATAAAAATGCCCTTCAAGTTTGTTTTTTGAGGTTGAATTTGGAAGTCTGCAGAGGCAGAAACTTGGACATTTCAGTTACATACTCCTTTCCATATACTCTCTGCTCATTCTGCCTGTGAAATCAAACGAGGTGAAGGAGAGGCGACAGAGTCATTGACATAGTCAAATCTGGTAAAACAGATGATGGATGTAATGGAATTCCTCTGGACCCTCAAAGTAAAATCCATAAATCAGCTATGAATAAATCAGCAAGTTTACCTACATGGATTTCAGATTTGTTGCCATAGCACATGACCTATTAAGGAAACTTGAATCAGTGTAAGAACACTTCACAATAGAAGTCTAATTTCTACTAATAAGATAGATCCCTCAAAGAAGGCTTCACACAGATCTCTAACCAGGCAATGGGTCCATCCACACCGTGGCTGGAAGGATGTTGTGGATTGAACACCCATCTTCCTGAATGGGCTCTGGTCTGCACACCAAAGAGATAGGGGTTTTGCCTTTCGCCCTGACACTTCAAAGACATGTGCATGTAGATGAAAAGAAGATATTTGACAAGAGCGAGATTTAAAACAGATTTTTGTCCCATTGCCTGTAGGTTTTGCTCAACAGTTAATGCAGCTTTCCAATAGACGGTCTTTCTTTTTGTCACATCTCCAAAATAGTATTCCTTTGCATTCTGACATCTTTTAGCACCTCTCTTACCTCTCCAGCTACTTTAATATAGCAGTGACACTTGGTTCCATCCTGTGTGATCATGTTTTTCTTATGGAAACTGGAAAAAGCAGTTGTAGCTGGAAGCCTGTCTGCCTCAATATAGGTAGGCCTTACTAGCAGTTACCCAAGGCTAGCTGAGAAATCCATTAATTACATGTGAGTATTTTTCTCTCCACAAACCTAAGATATTTTACAGTCTATTCTGTGTTCTAATCTGCTTCTGAAACAGAAACTTCAATGAAAAGTAGCCATAATCCTCTTTAATGATACAGGCAGAGTGGATAGTGAATTGCATGTAGAACAGACAGAATACCTCTCCAAGCCTATGTAAAACAGTGTTGACGCTTTGTTCTTTGCTAAGGTTAAATCCATTTTTTAGCTAGCAGATTCAATAGTCTGTGTGGTGCTACTAGAAAATTTAATGATTTTTAATGATTGCATTCAATACTATTATTTATAAAGTTCAACAAAAAGAACAGTGTTGTGGAAAAGCAGTAATATCACTTACGACAGGTCAAATAAGGAAGTAACCATTATTCTATTGAATGTGTCATATCCTGATATGATTAACTTTAATTCATGTTGAAAAGACTTTTCACCTGTTACAAGCAAATAGCTTTTCACATATGGTTCAATTTCTTTTACTGTCTTTGATAATTACATTTATCTGGTACTAATTTTTCTCCTTTGCAAAAACGTGTTTAGTAATTTTTGTGTATGTATATTAACTTGAATTACCTCCTTTCTTAACTCTGTAAAGCTGTTCTTTAAAAGTCCATACTTCTTGCCACAGGAAAAGAACTTCTCTTGTGCACAGCTAGTGTCAAGATATTGAAGGCGAATAATACAGTTCATGTTCTTCTGAATAGTATTCGTGCAACTTTTTAAACGTTGATCTGTATGCCATTGTGATAAATCACAATCGAACCCTTATTTGCTGAAAGGTTCTGAGAAACATCACTTTAAAATGTGCCTTAAACCATTCAGTTAAAAGTGATACCTTTTTAAAATGCATGGCAGCTAGCATTTTGCTACTTGGAAAAAGAAAAAAACCTAAAGCTTAATGAAGCAAATGCATCAATTAGGTAATTAGCTTAAAAAGCAAAACGGAATTTCATGTCACTTTTACTTACTAAACCTTAGGATGTCTTACTAATTTACACATTAGATTTTTCTCATGAAGAGGTCAATAGATTGTGTGCTTGTAACTTCATTTATGTAGATGGTAAAAATAGCAGACATAGGAAAGGAAATTTGTAAAACTTGAAGAATGGTGCCTACTATGGAAGAGTAGTTTGCTCTAAAATAGGTCTCAGCAATAGGTCTCTGCAACAGGTCTCAGCATATGAAATTAAAATGTTGATTAATAAAATCATGCTTTGATTTCTTTAATTCAGTTGCAGGAAGAACTTAAATAAGAATAGTACACAGAGAGAATATTATGTCTTGAATGCTATGTTGCAGAACCGATAATTATTCTTACAGCAGAACATTTTAGTTTCCCTCTGTTAGAAGCTGATTACATCTGTTAGGGAGGCATAGTTTCCAGCCTTTCTTTCTCTGCCTCTACTTTATGGGATCCAAACGTGATTTCCCTGTTATGACTGATTTTTGCATACTTGAACAGCTACGGGTCCTCACCGTTGTACTGCAATGCAGGATGAGGCAGGTGAAAAGAAAGGATTCTTTTAACTGTGTCCTGCTTTGTAAGATGATGTGACCTCCTTTAAAACAGCCAATAAGCCATATCCATTTCTAAAAAGCACCTAATACCTTCCCCCTCCTGCGAATTACGTCTCCTGTTTTTTTGATGGGTGAGGGTTGTTCTTTTTTATACATACAATATTTTCTAGCCAGAGTGTTCTAAGAAACTTGTGCAAGACTACATTAGAAACCAAACAGAGAACTTTTCTCAGTTTTATCTATTTCATAGTACTAATATGTAACCAATGAAGGCACAAAGAAAGGGGCATCAGTATAATAGTTTTTAAAACAATGAAATTACTGAGAGATGTTGCATATTTTTATAACCTGCTCTTGCAGGTTTTTGGTATAATCCTTAATCACTGAGTATTCTTAAATCTAAAGTTGCCTTGCATAAGGATTTTATACTCAAGTACCGTATCAGTGCCGATACAGTTCTTGATGCTGTCGTTAAAAACTTCTTTCAGATCACACTTTGATAATTTCTAGACTGCTGCTATTGCTTTCTCACGTTGATTAATATGCAAGGAAAATAGCTAATAAAAGAGATTCTACCTAGTTAAAACCATGACCTTGAATTCTGACATCTTGTCTTTGCATGCAACATCTACTCTTGGAGACTGATTGACAACTGACTTTTGTTTGAAGTCCTAAGTCTTACCTATTTTTCTAAGAAAGGGATTTTCAGAGGCTCGCCTAATTCTTACAGGTTCTGTGGAAATCCCAGATTAATTCTTGATTCATTTGGCTATTGACTGCACAGCTCTTTTTCCATTATACTATTAGCCTCTATCTTCAAATAAATTAAATTGTGTTTAAAGGGATTTTATGGGTATCTTTCTTAGAGGTACTTGTAAGGGCTTTTAAAACTCAATTCATAACTATTCTATAAAGCTTAACTCTAACTCAAAATTGTAAATTCCTCAGACTGACCCAAAAAACTGAGTGATACCTACAGAGGAAAAGCTTACCATCAGGCTGTTCCATGAGTTAGCTTTCTGTAAGTAAGCTGCCAATCCAGCTGTGTTTGGGATGTATCTGTATAAGCCAACTGAGGGCTTCTGTGCTTCAGCAGAGGAGCAATAGGAATTCAAGAATTTACTTGCTTTTACCAAATTTCTGTATGAACTCCTGTAACCTAGTTGCAACCAAAACACAATTTCTGAAAATAAATCCTTATAAAATAGACCAACGTACTTCAAAAGTCAATTTGTACGTCCGCATATCATGAGGCAGTGTGCTTGAATCAAGGTCACTCAGATGCGATCAGTCTCAGTTCTCCGTTTTACCTTTGCTTTCTCCTCTTTTCCCTCCTTCATTTTCTGCCTCATGGTTCAACTACAGTCCAGAAAGCTCTAGCACAGTCTGTGAGCCTGCATGGCTGCCATTTGTCCTCTCTTCTGCTCAGGGACCATCTTGTCTCCACACCTGCTTTTACTGCCATTACCTGCACTACCAGTCTGCATAGGCCAACAGGCGCAAAAGTAACTGGAAAGTGCTTGAAGAGGTTCAATTAAGCTTTTCTTTGTTTCTTTGTTTCTTTCTTTCTTTCTTTCTTTCTTGTTTCTCTATATTCGTGCCAGATTGGCTTAGCCTGCAATCTTACTAAGCCTAGCAATGGCTTTTATCTAAGCAACGTTGCAGAGCGTGTCTAATTTCTCGCCCCATTGGCCTGCCAGCTCCAGTGGACTGACTAAATGGTTGTGAACCTGTCAGCACTAAAGGACAAGAGGGCAATATTCTGTTGCACAGCTATAAAACCACTTCAGCAAAGCTGTAAGAATTGCAGAACGTTATTGTACAAGGATGCATAATGTCATCTGAACCTTTCACAATATTGATACTAAAAAGTAAGAATGACGATACTGCAAAATATGTGATGCTATGAAACTATTTAGGTTATGTTTTAAGAGTCTGGGCGTCTCTCTCTTTCCTCACTAACACTCTGTCTTCCAGACGGTCTTGGTTTTATTGTAGACATGAGGACATTTCTCCAGGAGATTTTGCCTTATATTACCAGCTCTTTTGCTGCAGCTTGTGAGGGCACTCTCTCCCTCATCAGTGGCCACCGCAGCTTCCCTCCAGGTCCCTCCAGCAGCCCCTGACCCCACACATGGCATTGTGCTGGTAGAAGTCCCTTTTGCTAGCATGCACAAGCCATGCTTGCAGTGCTGTGCCCATGTTTGGCCCAGGCTGGGATGAGTTTGGAATAACAAGATGTGGTGACTTAGCGAAGGCCCAGACCACTTGTGGGACTACAGAACGAGACACTGGTACCACCAATATCACAGTAACATTAATATGTAATCCCTGTGATAATACTAACAGGTTTCAGTTTATTGCTGTTCCAGGAAGAGGCTCCAAGCAATTGAGTTCATTCCTGACCCTTTGTCTATTACATGTATGCTCCTTATCTACCCAGGATGATGGGTTATCTTGAAAGTGGAAGTATTTCAGGGAAAAAGGATATTAGAGGAGTTCATCAAGTGAACAATCTTATTTAATATTCTCCTTAATGACCTTGACTCACAAATGAAATTTGCTGATAAAGCAGAGATGGGGTCAATCTCAATGCAGAGGAGTTGAATAACAAGTAGGATGAACTGGGTAATATTGAGAGCTGAAATGAATAAAAAGAGGTGGATTTTAATAGTAGAAAAGACAAAGCCATGCATCAGAAGCAAGTAATAATTTCTGCTATATTCTGAGCTCTCATCAGTTAGAATAAAAAAGACTTAAATGCATTAGGCAGTCAGGATGTTTACGAAATACTGATGAGATTTGGCTGTGCAAAACACACAATAGTGAGAGCTATATGATAAGGTATTTCTAGCCCTTGTACTGAGTAGTATCAACTATTTAAAATGTTGATGGGTTCCTTCTGAAATGCCATGGACATGTCTGTCTTCACAAAGGATGAAAATTATATTGAAATCACTGCAAATAAGGACTCCTAGGATTGCAGATTATCAAGGAAAGGACATGTTTGTTCAAGAACAAATAGATATCAGCCAGTTGTGCATACCTCTTGCCTAGACAATTTCTGTTAAGTACTGAGACAACCACTGCACTAGCTTTCCAGTGGGAATAGGAAATCTAACCAGATTTAAGATGACATTTGATAAAGCTATAAACAGGATTATGTGACACAACTGCTTGTCTGGTATAGCAGGGGACTAGATTTGGTGGCATGCAATTGCTTGGAGTATACGTTTTCCCCTTGAAGAGAGCTCTTAAGTTTTCAAGCATTGAAAATAAAATTTAATAATCCACGTCAGAGAGATGCATTCTCACAACTATTTAACCTCGACAAAAGAGGCAGTGAATGATAGAGTTGTGAATCGCTTTTGCCAGAAATATTTACCTCTTTTTTTTTTTTCCATAAGGGATTCTGGAGGGTTGTGTTTAAGTTTCTTTGTAACAGAAGAAGAGTTTTGCACAATACTGACTCTTCCCAGTTGACTGGAAGAACCTTTTATTCGCAGAATCTGGGCCTCCCTGGTTTGGGAATAAAAATATTTACGTCCTGGAGTTTCATGATTTTTCAACATCCTAAAAGGAAGCTTGCCCTTCTGTGTTAGTTTCTCTGAGTCACCAGTCCTTCTTGAACTTTGCCACAGTGTAGACTGATTCCAGACAATGCCTGTTCATCCTCTTTGGGTTTTTTCTGTCTGCAACGTGTGTCTGGATTGTGACAGGAAATGCATAAGCAACTTTATCATGTTGATAATGATAACATCTGTGTGTAGTGACAGAATCTTTCAGCTGAAGACACTTTCCAGCTTTTTCATCATTTTGCCAGAAGGGTTCCTTTATTCTCAGCCCAGGTTTGGCTCTTCTAAAAAAATTTTCCTAGTTTTATTTCAGATACCAAAGAAAAAATTCCCTTTGCTTTTTTTCTAAGAATTTCTAAGTATTTGCTCTCAAGGAACTCCAATTACTTTGACAGTGACCAGATATAATGCTGGTTACTTTCCAAGTTCTCATTAAAGATCATTTCAAAGACCTCCAAAAACAGGCATCTAATTATTACAAGTGCCTACATCTGAACAAAAAGGTCAGTGGTTTTACTGGATCCAATAGGATTCGTGAGAATGAGAGTAACAGAATCCCTAGACAGTTCACAGAAAGGTAATAATTCAGTTACCATCAGAGTTTTAACAGATACCAATGCAGCATCCACAAGCAATTTTCTCTCAGATTCCTAGGCATTCATATCTTAGGCTTCAGGACAAGAAACTGAGGGATTTACCTTCCAGACAATAAGCGTCTTTGTATTTCTCAGTCAACCTTAGAAAATATACACATTTTTTGACTTGGGCATTCATTAAAGAACTTGACCTTTATTGTGATCCAGAAGGGACAAGATTTCAAAATTCAGCTCAGGAATACATTAGTGTTCCTGTACTGTTAATTATACCCATATCCTAATTTTCTAAAGTTTTGGGTTTCAGTGGAAGAAGCATTCTTTAATTTTCCTTCCAGTTCTGGATCTTTTCCCCAGCATGTTCTAATTTTCCAAATTCTTAAACTAAGTCTGCAAGAATAGAGAATTCCAGCAGGAAAATACTGTATTTAATCATTTCACTCTCATTATTCCCTGAACCCTGATAACTTTACAGATGGGAGACTGTTTTAAAAAAGAAATTTGTATTCAAACATTTCCTATTAGCAGTTATAGCAGGCCCACAGAGTTAGTATGTATTGACAGCTTATGCATCTGGAATCCTTATGTGTGCATTTTTTCTTTGTATACTGTGGCTCTCAGGCCAAAAGCAGGATTTTCTAGCCTCTAAAAAGTTTGGTTGGAATTAAAAAAAAATTCTACCTGTCTCTCTCTGTTCTAGGATTTTCACAACTGAACTAGTTGACTGCAATTTTGATTGACACAAACAAATTAATGCAACAGTTATCACTGAAGAGAAAAATTACAGCTAGTAGGCACTACTAACCACTGTCCGCTACTTTCAGTCTATATACCTAAAACGTTTCTGAGTGCAGGTAATGCTTCATAAAAGGTTATCCTTGCTCACTTAAAGAACAGGGCTGCTTCTTGGGCAAAGAAGAGCAACTTTTCAATTTTATCAATTTGCTGCTTGGTTTCCATATTTTCAGTGCATTTCTGCACTTGGCACTTAAGAAAAGGGAAGAGAAGAAAAATATGAGTTGTTCAATAAATGGCACTATTGCATCCTCACAATCCCTGTCTTCCTGCATCTGCTCTCCCAGACTTCTCTACCAGTTCTTCCTCTCCTCTAGCATTCGCTATCTTCCCAGCTGGGCAGGAGTCAATCTGCTGCTGGGACTGGCTTTGAGTTCTTGACATACTGGTTGCCTATCTGATTTCTGCTGCTTAAAATGAGCAAAATGTTCTTTCTACCTCTACTTTCAGAAAAAAGGAGACACTTACATGAGTCTTACTCCGCTACTCAGGTGATATATAAGAACTTCACTCCCTTTAAAGCATGGTTAAAACATTTAAACATAGAATACTAAAACATTCAATCATATTTAAAAAGGTTCAAGACAGAGGAAATAAAAAAAAAAGGCAAGCCAGGGATCACATAAGGCACTAACAAAAGAAAAAAAAAATCTATCCTTTTCCCTCATTTCTATTTTTTTACTCCAAGATGTAAGGTTTGACCCACTGTAAAGGATCATGGAGCACTGTATGCACGTTAGTGAAGGAAATACCCTTCCTTGTTCAGCATGCTTTTTAACAAGAGAATATCTAGAACAATTTGTTAGATAATTATTAAAAATACTCCAGATGCATAGCTAACTGGGGGGGGGATAAAAAAATAATTAAATGGGTCCCATGGGAAGACCTATTTAGCAGAACATGAAACGTAGATCATTTTGACTTCTTAGATTTCATGGGAGGAGGGTTGATAATTTTGGTTGACTTGAACCTGAAATCTACAACACAAAACTGTAAGATGTGAAAGATGACAGAAGCAATCTTTGGGGAAGTAGTTTAGGGAAGAAGAAGTGGCAGGATGGCAAGAGAGATCGTTCTCAAAAATATCTTCTGTTTGTCAGTAGAAGGGAGGAGGACTAACGTCATTTAAAAATAGAAGTACTATCTGGCAGTCTGCTTTTAATAAATGTTTGCTGGCTGTTAGGATTTCCACAGGGCTGCTCTAGATTAGCTGATAGGAAAGTTCCTGAACTATGAGAAATGTGTATCCCTCCTTCAGCATAGTCTTACTCTTCACCTTTGTCAAGGAGTGTCTTCTCCAGGTGAGATCTGTTCCCAGCAAGTGGTGGTGGTGGTTGAATGCATGACAGGAAAATAAAGTAATTTATTGTCTTAGGAAGTATAAAATCTGATGGGTAAAAAGACTCTTGATATTTTTGGTACTGTAGTTCTCTTTGTATTAAGCATGTCTGGGGAATTTTGAGACCCTCTTCTAACTTTAAAAAACATAAAGCCCCAATAGGTGTTATTCACTGAGAGTGTATCAGATGATTCACTGCCATTTTAGTCAATATTACTTTTCTCCTTTATTTTTCCATTGCTTTATTATCCCACTCACACAGTTTTTAACTCAAAATACTGTCTGTAGCTATTCCACCTTCAGGTAGGTGCCTTGAACAATTATCAGCTATGATTACCAGTTCCAGTAGAGAAAATATTGGGTAGCTTTTTTCTTCTTTTTCTTTTTTCTCCTGCATGCTACTCCAAAAGACACTGACACATGCTACTTCAGTCTTTGGACACAACAGTTGCCATGGGAATCTGAATGTTTACCCCCACGTCTTACAGAAGTACACCTTCCTTGTGGCAAAGGTGTTTCTATGGTAACATTTTACTGGAGGCCATAGAACTTATACGGGTGTGCCATAAGGCTTCTTTTGCACATTATCTGTCTTAAATATGTCAATGTAGGCTTAGCTATATTAAGGCAGGTAATAGTGAGAAGAAATGTTTCCCTTGGAGACTGGACTCTCTAGGGGTTATTGAACACAATTCATCAGAATTTTACTTTATTCCAGGTTTTTATTCTGTGCTCTTTCATTATTTCTAATGGGGTGCCCTATTTTTCAATGGTAGTCATTCTCTGAATAATATTGGCTCATTGTACTATTGTCAAAGAAAATATTATATCAGTATCACTTCTGGTCCTTCTTTAATAAACCCAGTAGGTCTTTTGATTTCCAAGAAGGTGTTGTTGGTGTTTTTCAACTTCGTAAGATGTCGTTTTGGTGTTTGTAAGGAAGTCACTATCTGTAGCAAATGTACTGGACTGAGGGGTTAAGTATGGGGGTTTGTTTCTTTTGATTCATTATAGATCATTGTCACCTCTGATAATGGCTTTCACCTTAAAAAATGACATGACACTTCCCAAATTAAAATGTGCCATGTTTTCTCGCTGAGAGTCATCCATTGATGTCGGCTTCCATTTACAGCAGAGCCTGAGCAGGCAGCAGCATTCTTGCCTTGTAATAAATAATTTTGGGTTATCATCATTGTTTTGTTACTGTGCTATCAGCCTTTATATTTATTCCTATCCATCACTGAAGGGACTCTTATTGCTGCCAGGTATGTGGGCCCATTTTGTTTCCCTGCCTGTTTCAAAATGTTGGTCCTGGCTTTGCATCAGCCATTGCTTTGCTTTCACCATTGGGACTAGCTACAATATGGGTTGTTACTAATGTCAACTATTCCCTGCTGGCAAGGGTACAAAAGGCGGCTTCAGCCAACACTGTCCTAACAGGAGTTTTAGATCATCTTCCTTGGCCAGGGAAAGGTGTAGTTGAGAAAATGCGATGAGCTAAAAGAATTAGGACAAATAAAGGCATTTTGTGAATTCATTTGTGACAAATTAGCTCAGACTGCAGATAGATTGATTTGTTTGGGTGAAATGAATTGGTTCTCGGCAGCGTAAGGATCAGAGTCTTCAAGTTTAACGTGAGGGAAGGTATATTTAGAACCAATGTTAGCTTTTTCTTCTGGCATTAACCCCAAACTGAAAATAGAGTCTGAAGTTAACACTGTGGAAGCTTCTTCTATATACAGCCTTCTTGTGTAAGGAGCAGCTGTTCTCACACAGAAGTTGGATAAAATGCAAATTCTGAAAGTGAGAAACAGAGTCACACCCTGTAGAATTAATACTGCCTGCCACCTTACACATACTGCCACCACAGAGGAGGCTGCCAGCATCCCTCGTGCTCACTTGCCAAGACTCCAGAGTCTCATTCACTGCTGGTGCACTTAGCTCCACATCCACTTGAGATGAGTCCCATCAGTATGCTCAAACTAAATACTCTGAGCTGTTTGCCAGCGTATGATTGATGCTAATTTTATCTTTGCCATGTAAAAGCACAAAAAGGGGAGAGGAAATTATTTCCATCCAACCTGTTGGCATTTGGATTATTTCATTCAAGACACCATTACTTTATTCTGCTTTATAAAATAGGTGCTATGCAGTTAGAAGCTTTACAAGTGAAAAATTCATGCACACGTGACTTTATCTGGCATTAAATCTTCTACATGGAAAAATAAGCAATTCAATAAAATATGGAAGCCATATTTTCAGAAGGGTCTCAGTGAGGCATCTGAAATTATTAAAGTAATTTAATAAAAATAATAAAATAAATTTTTAACAATTTAATAAAATAAAATAAAAAAATTTAATAAAAATAATAAAAATGCTTTTTAACAAGCATTCATTGCCATGCATAAGTTAGGTGACTATGTACTCAATCATTTGGTCCTTATGTGTACTGCTTGGTGCTCAGTTTCAGACTCAAAATTGGAACATTTGTTTACTTAGCTGTATTGTTTAGAAAAGTGTTTTGCCAAGACTTTAAGCAAGCCAAATACTTATGGATGCTGTTTGGTAAGGATTTTTCCTAGAGGCAAATCTTCCAGACCCCAAGAGTTAAAATGTTAAGTCAGTTTATGTGATAAGGGATGAGAAATGCTGCGATGCTACTTGTTCCCCCTCCTGCATTTCTTTGGTTCATTTCCATCCATAAATCTTTACTTTGCTGAAATAAATCATTTTTGTGTTCGAAATAATCAGTTTAACCCTTTTGTAATTGAATTGTGCCCAGCCAAATGAAGTCAGTTAATTCTAGTATCTTGGCCAAATCAGATTAATTCATGCTGGCCTCCACTCCTTCCTCAGGTCTTCTCTGCTGTTATACGAAACTGCACCCTGGATAAGTAGCAGGCTTTCAGGGTACCATATATTTCTCTTTACTTAAGCATGCTGCTCCCTCTTCTCAGCAGTTCAGAAACTATTTGATACTGCCTTTCCATGCCTAGGAAGAAGGATGAGGCACGAAGGTTAGTATAAACCTTGTTCTCATCTTGTAGACTGTGAGAATATAGCTGTTTCCTCACTTCTTCCTTCTTCTCTTCCTTTAACTTCTAACTGTAGCAGCAGCTGTATTGCTCTTTTTTTGTACCTTGATTCTCTCTTCCTACCCATGCTTGTTGCTCTTGGAATGCAGCCTACTGATGGAAGACAGAGATCATGCAGAAGGATAGCAAGGCATTTTAGTTTTTTCATGACTTGCAGGAAAAAGAAGTCTTGATGTTTTGTTTCGTGTTTTTTTCCATGGTATTCGAAGACAATGATAAAGTTAAATAAGCAGTGTGGTATGAAACGTGCGATTTGGCATGCAGGGAATTCTCCCTTGAGATTGCACAGCTCTGCTTGTGTCCTAGGAGCTGAGTGGTTTTACAGAAATGGAGGGAGAGAGGGTCTAGAGATGACCCATATTCCTCTCCATTTTTCCTTAGCCAGTAGCAGGTTTTCCTTATCCCTTGAAGTACCAGAAGAGAGCTGTCATTTTTGTCCTGTCATAAGGGGGGAACTGGCACAGGGAGGCAATCCTGTACCTGAGGAAAAGGGAGAATGTAGAGAGAGTCCCATAAGTGCTCTGGGCTGGAGCCTGCACCATGGGATCCTGACCTTTCCTGCAGGATTGAATTTGGAGTAAGGGTCTAGTTTCAGACAGAAAAGGAGATTCATGTCTTTGCTCAGCATCTCCTCTAACCTCCTTGAAAATTTTGGTAATATTTCCATTTAATCCTTGTGGAATTTTGGTGAGAAAGTTGAAACAGTATCACCCTGGATATCACTGAGAGCTAGGGTAACCCAAGAAATATTCCAATAATGAACCTTCTCTTGTGGCATCAGTATTTGCTCCATAATTAAAGTAGAAGTTTCCATTATACATTTGGGTTTGGATCCTTCAGTGAAATCTGTCTAAGAATTTCCATCAGCTTCAAAATGGGTTAGATTTTCTACAGGACTGAGAATTCCTCTCTTCCTTCCTTCCTTCCTCACCAAAAAAAGGACAGGAATTAGATAATATTTGCCTGAAGACAATATTCCTTAAGAAGAGGAGGATGTGTATTCATTTGTATCTAAACAAGAAAGAAAAAAAAATTTCAGGTAGGCTAATGTGGGAGAATGAGCATTTTTCTTGTTAAATACTTGTTAAGTATTTAATTTTTATAGTGCTAATTTATAAAAATGTGTTGTAATGAAGATTTGTAACGCAGTAATTGATAAGAGTTAGCGTTGTAATTTGATGGTAGATTTTTCCATCAATACACTTTTATTTTGACCATCCTTTCTTTTGTTTCTAGTTCTCATTTATGTGAAATAACAGACTGATGACACATATATTGTTTATGTGTGTTCAACAATTAATTGCTAGTTGGGATGAATATGGATATACTCATATGTACCTAGTAGCTTGGCAAAACTAGTCATAAGCTTTTTGATATTTTCATGGTACCATTCCTTTGACAAGTTAGGTAGAAAGTGGTCCCTAAACCTGCTGTTAATGCAATTACCTTGAAATTGCTCTAGACGGAGAGAGAATTAAATCCAGGTCTCCTACTTCCTGGGCAAATTCTCTAGCCACTAGGCTGAGACTTTCTCTTTCCAAGTCCTTAAACCAGGTAATTAAGCACAGCTCAAAGTTTGGAGCTTTTCACATTTCTTGCAGTGATGTTATTTGGCGGTGGGGCTTGGCTGGGGGGGGTGTCTGTCTCAGTGGCACTCATAATAAGATATATAGGGTTCAGTAATACAGCACTCAGTTACGGTTTGGGTATCCTGTGCAGCTATGTTAAATGAAACTCTAGCAGTAGATCATGTACTCAGTTATGATTGACACAAGATTTTGAAAGAATTGTTGTGACTGTTTTTGTACTCTCTTAACTAGCAGCAAAGGTAGGAAATACCGTTTTTGTTCTATAGGTGCAAAATAATTTAAAAACATATGAATGAACAGAATTTATTATTCTTTATTGTACCAGATTCTTCTATAATGAAATTTGGCAGGAGGATCTAATTAAAGTAAATAGTAGTAAATGGTGACAGTAATACATGGAAGCATGTCAAATAAATAAATAGGTATCTTGAGAGACTTTATTGAATGTTTTTCATAGCCTGTTCAAGCTGTAATATTGTGCAGTGCTCTATTTTGCATGTTGTGTAGTGACTTGGTATTTTAAGAGATTTTTTTTTTTTATGGTGGTGGTTAACTGGTTTGGGGGGTACAGTCACATTAAATCTAAACCAAAGCTTTACTTGTCATGTACTTTCTTCCAAGTAAAACAACAATATGGCCTGCCCTATTATTGAAGTGTAGCTGACTGAGTTATCTTAGCTGTCATTTTCTTTTGGAAAATACAGATTCTGGGTTCTAATGCTTAGTACCATAATACTGATCTCTTTATGTAAAGACATATGGGGTGGGTTCATTGTAATCTACTAAGACAGAAGCAACTCTTTTAGTATTGCAGTGTTTGGAAATGTTGTCTTGGTTTTCTAAGTTCATTGTGAGCAGAGGCTGAATAAATTAGTAAGGAATCATATTACCAAACTATAAAATCTTCAGATTGCAATTCAGTGTCTTCTGGTTTTATGTGTTGGGGTCACTCCAGAATAGCACACGTGTAGGCAGAAGATGTCATGTGAAAAACAACCTTATTTCAAAGGAGAGTTGAAAACTTCAGACTGGTTCTTAAGGAGGAGCAGTCATGTCTTCTAATGCTCCAGTTCAATCTAGCCCTTATTAAAAGTTAGTGGGCACAGGGATGCAACTACCATTTTATCCAGATATTTTAATTCATGGAATTCCAATAATGTAAAAAAAAAAAATTATATATTTCTTTCTTGTCTTTTACAAGCTAATTTTAACAAAATTTAGTCATAATTTCTTTCTGTGATTTTGGCTTTCAGTTATATGTTGTGTTGCCAAAAAAAAAAAAGGTGATCAGGAGATTAGGATGGGAAAGGACTGTTGGGTTATCTTCTCTGTTATCTCAAACACATTGAGCGCATTGGATAGGAGGCAAGATCAAGTAGAAGGGATTCAGGGATTTATTTATTTTTTCAGCACTATTAACTTTGATTTTGCATAAATTCCATGTGCCTTAGGGGCCTGCTAGCTTGGATAGAGGTTAGCCAGTAACTGCTAACCTTGTCTGTGTTACTATTGATTCTGTCTTTCAGGCACAGTTAAAAAGACAACTTTCTAAATAAAAATTGTGTCACAGTCCATTGCAAAGTGTTTACCAAAGCAAAAGTAAAAAATATCTAAAACATGCCCTTCTGTCTCCTTAAACAGTGGGATTAATTTTAAATAAATGCAGGTGCTTTAAATGTGCCCTACAATTCATACCGTAATTGGATATAGTGTTCTTTGGTAAGCAGCAGAACTTTTTAGATGTTTGTTCATATTTATTGGTTAAATATTGGATTTTAAATCATTAAGGAAAGACAGGAGAGAGGGATGATGGATCTCCGTTTGACCTGGTCACCACTCCTTGGATTTAGACTTCTGGAGAGGATGCTGGAGGTTTCACTTTCCCAAGAGCCATCGAGCTTCCACTTTTGTCACTCACGGCAGAGTAGAGCAGGTCAGCCAGCAGGAGCCTTCAGCTGCGGCATAGCCGGGGAGACCCGGGCAAAGCTGGAAGCTATGGGCACTGGGAAGCCCAGTCCCTGAGCTGATGAAAAGAAGAGGGGCTTTCCCATGCCCTCTGATATGATGGCAAGGAGTTTAAACCTAGACACTGAGAGTCACTGAGCTGAAGGCAAGGCAATAGTTTTTCTTCAAGCCCTTTTGTTTACTTTTTGTCACTCAGCAGTTCTGAATTTCTTTAGCTGCCATTATCTTTTTCTAGTAATTCTTCTGGTTTTCAAAAAAATAAAAGTCTTAGAGACTGCATTAAAGACTGCAAATATTTGGTGTCTTTAAGGATGCTTGAAAGAGAGAGGGAGGCAGTTGTATCCTAGGGCTCCAGCTGACTTGAAATTATGTCAGGCTTTTCCTTCAGCCACTCTCTGGTTTGCACCATTAACCTGAAATTCAAACCACCCTGACAGAAAAGGGTAGGGGGGTCAGACAGGGAGATGGTATTGATCTATTGTGTCTCTTATCCACCCAGTTTAGAGTTGCTCTTAAAATCACGCATGCTGTAGTACATTGTGTCAGTTTGTCCGGTCTACTGTTAGGAATCCCAAATGAAAATTTCCTTTCTATGATCTCCTTTCCTTAATGTCATCGTATTTTCATTTTTGCATCTCCTTTATAACAGCTTAAGTACTCTAGTAAGTCTACAGGCTGCTTTTATACCTTTTCAAATAATTTTAATAGAGATTGTTTGGGTGTGTTTGTTTACATTTAAATAATAGAAGTTTTATCCCAGTCTCCAGGTGTTTATTGGTGATACTGTAAAATCATAGCACCATTAAACCAATGTATCAAGATAGAACTTGGCCACCTGTAACCATTTGTTCCTGTGGCATTCCCCAGAAGTCACAAAGTGGTGAATGAAATCCTGTGACCCAATGTCCACCAGCATGTAACCACCTGCCTGCCTGCTTTTCATTTACATGGATGAGTGGTCTACTCTGAGAAGTCCTCCTCTTTAACCGTTACTGGATAGAGTAGCATGAGGAAAGAGGTTATTGTCTGAGTGAGTCCCAAGATCTTTGACAGCAAGCTTTGCCTCACAAACAAACTAGTTCTAGCACTTAAAATAAATATTCTGAATGTTCACATATTTTCTGTAATAGTAAATGGTAAAGTTAGAGTGGTTTTGTAAGTTACTTCATAATAATATAATCACACATCACAGTTTCTGCTGTGCATTTTTCTCAGTTGTGTAGTAAGAGCAATGTGTACAGAGGGGCTTGGGCAACAATGTTAGGGGAGAAACGGGATGGGGAAAGCTCAAGGGAATCACTACATCATCTTTCTACATGAAAGTGATGCTGCAGTAGTAGTGATATTGTTCTCACTGAAAGCTATTCTAAAGAAATGAAATATTCCACTAGAGGAAATGGAAAGCAAATTTGTTTTGACTTCACAACATACCAATAAATATTGTATTTTCAGTGTGTGAAAGGAAACCTTTGCTATAGCCAAAGGAATAAGATACTTCTATTGTAAGAAATAGCCCTAAAAAGCAAAACAAACCATGCAATGTTTTTCTTTTTCTTTAAACAAACAAAATGTCTTTAATGAGGAAATGGAGAAAAAAAAGTCATTATTTTCACTCGACAACTAATCATTATGCCCTCGCCTTGGTAAACAGATATTTCTCTCAGTTTAGCTGCATTACATAATAAAATATTCTGGTTTCAGCAAGTGTGTTTTCTGCTGAGTGTTATGAAATTTAATAGAGAAGTAATGTCTTATTGATGCTTAGTTTTTGTGACCTTTTCCGTCTTGTATTAGTGACATATTGGTCCTCTGTCTCCAGTACTATGGGATTCTAATGGATAGTATAGAATGGGTCAGATAATGAAAGTCCCTGGTACATTAACTTTCAATTTCATGAATGTCTGAATACTCCCTGGAAGATGAATAACAGGCATTTCCTTCCTTTTGCATTTTAACATTTATGACCTGGTTACAATTTTTTTTGACTGTGTTACCTCACAACAGGTCCTATATTATCACATTAAACTGTGTACTTCTGCTTTTGGCAAAGACCAAATATTGTAATTTACAGAGGGAGACAGATAATGCCCAGATTCTGCTAAATGAGATAGTCTAATGCCCATACTTTATTAGCAAATGCAATTTTTTTGCCCAAAGTTATGTTCCTTGTTTAATCAGGTCTCACTCAGCTGGTATAGGAAAGCAGTTAGACTTTGTTAGTGGTTGATCTGTGACTGAAAAAAATGGTAATTAATGTTACAACCAGCATTTGAGCCTTGTAAGGTTGTAACAGTAGGCAGGATATATGGGAGACGGCCAAGGATAGGGATTAACCAGTATTTATAGGATGTATGTAAGTGTACATAGGATACAATATTACATATATAATATACATATTATATTGTATATACGATATAATGGGAAGATGGAAGTAGTTAGATTTGATATTGCCAGTGTTAAAAGAATGAACTGTTAATAATATGACTGAGGGTACAGCAAGGTGGGAACTCAATCTTCCACTTCTTCATAATATATTAATATAGCAGTTAGTCTTTTTGCAAAGTGCATAAGAACTGACCTCAAGCTTTCTAGGCAGGACTTTCAGAAGATGTTTCAGAAGGTGTCACCTTGCAGGTCAGAACAGCCTCTTCTGCTGATTTCAAGAAGCCTGCGCAATGCCAAGTTCTATAGAAATGGGTATCAGAAAATTTCTGAGAACACAGGTGATAATAATGCCTAATATTAAATAACATCAGTGCAGCATCTTCAGAATCTTTCTTTCGAAAACACTGTAAAATATTTGCAGGGGAGGAGAACAGGATAAAGCCCACATTCTGTAAAAGAGTTCAGCTGCATTTACTCTCCTTCCATTCAGCAGCATTCAGAAACTGGAAGCAAAGTTATTAGTGTCAGTACTTGTTTCATCCATTGAGATTGATGGATATAGATGAATAGGGTGGTTAACAAGATGGGAATATAGCCAGTGCACTACGTCTAAATAGAAATTGGACTAGATTTCCTCATTAAAGTGAGGTCTGTGGTTTCTGTTCCAGATTTTAAACTGATCTGAGGTTGGGACTAGTGGGAAAAGGATGTTTCTCCCATGTCGGGAAGGAAGAAAATCCACAAACATCTTAGATTTAAGTGAGATTTTCTAAAGGGAGGTATGAAACATGATGCCGAAAGCAGGGTAGGTTACATCAGAATGTTTTATTGTTTTGTGGCTGCAACAGCTGAGTCAGTTCACAATGCATCTTAGAGACAAATTATGTATCAACGATTTTTCAATTCCCAGCATCAACTTTATTTATGATCACAAAAGAAGAATTCAAAACATTCTGGAGCTGGATTGAATCTGCTGCCTAGGACCCCATTCTTTCTCTGAAAGCATTTTATGGTGGAGTATTTCAGAAATGAGCAGCACGTGAGACACTGTGAATTTTGCAGAGGTTCCGTGGAGTCATAAGACTCCAGCAGTTGTGTAGGCATTTTATAACTAACTAATAGTTTGATAGACATTCTTATTTTGCATTTAAATTTGTAAAAAAAAAAAAAAAAAAGCAAAACAAACCAGTAATAGCTTTTTTTGAAACAGCCCATGTTGATATTTTTGCTTTCTCCAAAGGTGTAATTTAAAGGCCACCTGTAATTTAAGAACAGAGTATGAACACCAAACACATTATATATTTTGTTAAAAAAGGAAAAAAAAGTTTTCTTGGGCAGGCTGTATGCAGGAAGACCAAAATTTAACTGCAAAGCAAGAATTGCAAAGTAACTTCTGTGTTGTACCTTTTGATTTGAAAAGTCTAAAAGGTGCCTTTTTAAAATAAGCATTTTTGGAGGAGGGATTCTTCAGCATGGGTCATGCTCACTGTCATTAGCAGTCCCATCTGTTGCAAGAGCAAGGACGACTTTGTGAACAGCTGCTGATTATGCAGATGCTGCCTCTTTTACAGAGGTTCTGTTATGAAGTAAAACATGAGCGTATATGCACATGGCACATCTTTTACCTGGATTTAAAGGATTGCTTCATCTTTGGTAAAAAACATAGTTGCAAAGACAGTGCCCAAAGCCTTCTTTAGCATTTGAGAGGCCATAAAAGCCTGTTGATGTACTTGGCATGTGTAAAAATAGGCTGTCTCGTACAATAGGCTATTATAAATAGCCAGCTAACTGCTTTTCAATTCTAGTCTGGTTCCAGCATCAAACAGGAAAGCTGGTGATTGGAAGGTTGGTGCATGTGCAAGTGTACAAAATAATTCATGTCTCAAGCTGTCCTCCTTCCATCCAGGTCTAGTTGCCTTTGGAAGATCAGAGCTGGTGTTGTGGGGCTGCTGCCATCCCTCTCTGAACAGACCTTTGACTGTCACTGTAGTCGATGACATTGCCAAAAGCAGGTGTAATGGTATTTGACCAGAGGTAAATTCTACAAAATACAGGTGTCATCTACTTCCATAGTTAAAAAGGATACACCACCATATTCAGTGTGAAGTAGAGCAAAACTGTGATACAAGGGAGAGACAGCAAATCAGGCTGCCATCTGGAATGAACTTGATTTACTTGCATTTACTTGCATTTTAAAATGAACTGGATTGCATCAGTCAGTTTTGGTCTACTGTTAAAATTTCATTTATTTTAATGCACAGACAAAAAGGTATTGAAAGTCATCATTTCAAAGTGCAGACGTAAAACTTTATACAATGTGTTTTTCCCAGATTTAAGAATGAATCAATAGAATCAAAAAGAGATAATCTGCAGTTCAATGTTATTACTTTTAAAGCATGTACAATACAGCTCAAGAAGATGTACACTTTGTGGCAGAGATGAGTATACGGTTCTTTAAAATGAGTGAAATCAATCTGGTAAAATTAATATGCAATCTGACTATATTTTAAACTGAGGCATGTGACTCTATGCATTACATAGCACATTCATGATTCAGATTCAGACAAATCTTATAGGTCCTATTTTCAGTCTAAAGGCTCTTGTCTGCCTGGTCATTGCATGAATTAAATGGGAAGTTTAATTTGTGTTGTGCTACACACAGACCTGAGTGACTTTTAATATAACTGGTATTGCATTACTCTCCATCGTCTTACCAGGGCAGTGATCATCACAGCTTTCTTAAAACGATGAAGAGAGTGACCTCTCTCTTTGTGGGGTAAACACTATTTAATAGCCTTGTGAAAATTAGAGAGGAAGCACAAGGGGATATTCCTGCACCAGCACATTTACATTTATGTACATCCTAAGTATAAGACCTCTCTGCTTGAGGAAGGGGGAGTTTGTAAATAACTTTTTGTAAATAAACACTTTGTACTAAGAAAATGCCCCACCTTGGGGCTGCATCAGGATCTCTTTAAGTGAGAAGTGACTGTGGAAGGCCCCTGGGTCTTGTCCTACTAAGCAAAGTGTTTATAGTACTAAAATTTCAGTTATCAGCAGTTTGATTCTCTATTAGGTCTAATCAAAAGTGTCCTGTTGAGGTGGTCCTGATGCAGCCTTGCTAAGAAATGCTGCTCTGAAATGGATGGCTGTTCTGCAGAAATGTGTGTGCCTGACTAGGGCAGAGGCTGGAACAGTAACAATGCAAATACAGCTGGTGTTTCATAGAAAAGGCTAAGAAATTCTCTAAGAGAATTCTCAGTAGGGAAAGAGGGTTGATGGTGCTTGCAGTTACACAAAATGTAACTACATATTTTCAGGGTGAAAAATCCAGGAGACCAGTGTGCTTGGGGAAGGCAAGCTCAGGGGATGTACTTTAGCAGGGAAAAACTGCTTTCAGTTTCCAGTGATTACAGGTACAGCTTGGATTATTGGTAATAAATTCATCAAGTTCCATTTGAAAACTAATTAGAACAGTTGCCTCCCTTGCTTATACAGACTAGTAATTTCCTTTTAATTCCCAGACTAAATTTAGTTTTAGTTAGCTTATACTTAGTTTTTCTCTTGCCAACATGACCAGTTTGCTTTGATGTCTTTTGCTCTTCCCTAGTGTCTGTGTGCCCAAGTGTCTCTCTGGTTCCTTATATTATTTGTATGTCCAGTCTAGCTTCTACCTTCCTCATCTGGCAGAATTTTCCTCGACATAAACATATGTGCATATACCCTAATTCACAAAGTACCCCACTATAATTAATTACTGTACTCTTATCCTTTACAATTAAATCCTCCTCTTTCCCATTCAAGCTTTCTGAAATTATACTGCCTAGTGCTAGGAACTCAGGCTAAAAACCTCTCCTTGTGAAGCAATATAAAACGCTGATCTTTGAACATATTCCTGCTGCCCAATTCAATCAAAGCAGAACACATTAAAGGTGGAGATGACATTTAACTTCCATTCACCAGAACTGGGAAAAGTGCAACCAGGAAACCCTATGCAGTTATATTTCTCTCATTTTGTTGGAAAGTTCCCTTTAACCCATATTAACATCTTACACTAATTGAGGAAGAGGTAATAAATTACTTCATGGATCGTTCAAAGTATGATGATGCTGTGACATACAAAGGTTTTCTCTGAAGAGTCATTAACTGATTATTTAATCTTTGCCAGGGCCTGAAATTCTGTATTTATATCTAGGTTTTTTTGGAAGACTTAAGTGGAAGATGTGATGGTCATATCCTAGAGATACGGTGCCAGAAAATTAACAGTGAATGTATAATCAATATTTCCAGCATCTATTGATTTATGTCAGTAATTACTCGTGAACCCATAATGCTGTCTGTTGTCAAAATAGCTTGCTCTTTATGGTGTAAAATACTAGTTGTGCCAAGGGATTCCTTATTTATCTCAATAAATTGAGTATAATAGTGATAACTCTGAGCAAGTGTTTATATTATATGGCACCTTTGACACTGGCCAGAGAGTAATTCATTCAGAAGGTTTCTAGGCATGAATTAGTAAAGAAAATAGTAATTCCAGTCCGAGTCAGACAGCAAAACCCTTGGGCTGAGTCATCCTGGGCAATGCTGATGTAAAATATAGTTGAAATATAACAAGTCAGCTTTCCTGAAAACTTGCACAGATTCTGTTTTAGTTTGACACTTGTGTTTGATTATTTTAAACTAAGAAGCAACAGTCTAAGTTGTATTGCCTGGAAACTCGTAACACAATAGATTACAGCTTATGGAAATTGAAATACAGCACTGAATTTCTCTAGGTTAGTAGTTCATAACTGAATCTGAAAAAGAGAGGCCTGCAAATTTACCAGTTAATTGCAACTCTGTCCCTGATGGTTTGTATTGAGCACTTCTAAAAACAGAAGCTTTAACTTGCCAGCTAGGTAATGCTTTTTCAAGGTGCACGGTGTTCCCGATTTCATCAAAATTCACAGGGAGCTGCAGAGGACTGGAGTCATGGATTGTCAGTAGCTTATATGTATACTCAGCTCCTTTCAAAAACAAACCAAAATTGTGGCTGTGTATCCTGGTAATTGAGGAGCAATATTGAAGAACAGTAGTTGGTACAATCACAACTCAGTTTGGTCCATCTTAGAATATTTACAGAGTTGCCTCAGCTTTATACCTGACTTGGTTGTAATGATGTTATTTACCACAGTGGCAATTCATGTCTTGAACCACTTGACTGTTCGACTGTTCACCTGTTGCCTAGAGTGTGTTCTTGTTTTGTTTGTGATAAACACCCTCCTTTCCTGGCTCCTTATTTTTGTGTTAAAATCACCAAGATTTTAAAGGAAAAGAAACCATAAAACCTCTTTCTTTAAACTGAAAGGAACGCTAAGAACATGGGCTCTGATTAATTTAGACATGATAGCAAAGGCCATGTGTTAGTGCTATCAGTACTGCATTACACTAGAGCTTAAAATGCTTAATGGAAGTTGTTAATCTTTATTTTTCTACCATTATTTAATATTGGCAAAAGATTTTTGCTGATCCATACTGCTTTAAGATTAATTGTTCAAATTAGCAGTGTAGTTCGCACAGCTGAAACTAAGCATAAGTGTATGAAAGGTCTTTTACCACAAAAGTCACCAAAGATATAAAAAACATTTTTATAGCAGAAATCCTCTGGATGAAAAATGCTTGTCCCTTATGTGTTTCCCCCATTTTTCTGAGTTAAATGCTAAAAAAGATTTGGGTGTCTATTATCTGTGTTTAATATTCCATTATATCTTAATAGTCATCACATAACTTGGTTAAGTAACAATAATACTGTGACACACACTAAATCTATTAAATTAAAAGTTCAAATATAAAGCTATGGTGAATTAGAACAGTAGGCAATTTGCAGACATTCCTCTGGTTTCTATGACATCTTCTTTTTAATAATTTCATTTAAGAATGAAACATCTGAAATGAGAATCTAAAATATCTAAAAAGAAACTGTAGACAGATTATGAGTAGTCTATTGGAAATCAAAAGAAATAGTACAGAGATTAAAAATTCTCATAATGAGTAGGACAACTGAAGACAGAAAATGTAAGAGCAAATTTGAAAAAATTGAAGAGATGGATAAAAAGTATGTGCTGAATGTTTTACAGGCATGTTAGACGCTCAAATTTAAGAAAAATTATAGTCTTTTTTTGTAAGTCTATTACCTATGAATATCTGAAGTTTTTTAGTAAACAGTTTTACAAATTAAATGGCAATAGTATATGTTGTGTAGAACAATAAGATTAAGAAACTTTGGAACCTGTAATGAGATCATGAAGAAGAGAAAATTTGGGAATGGAGGTGCAACAAAACAAATTTCTGCTGTTCCCATGTGAAATCCTAAACCTGCCACCTTGACATGACTGCAGCAGAAAGCAGTCCTCCTTTGTGGTGCCAAGGTCTAGGTGCCAAAGTGAGCCTCAGATTGTGGGAACACACCTGCTTGGGTAACCTCCGGAGGCGAGAGCTGCAGAAATCGGTTCTCCACTCTGGAGTTATCCTGTTTGTTTCCTATGGGACATAGCTAAAAATTTAGCCTAGTAGCACAGCAATTTATAGGCTATTGGAAACCACAATGAAGGATTCACCTATCATGTAACTACATCAGGAACACTGAAGAGTAACAGCTGCTGGCAGCAGGGCTACATATCTCTTGGTTTTGCTGGTTTTATGCTTAAGTAAATAGTACTCTAAACTGTAAGAAGTTTATAAAGATAGCATTAATAAAAATTCTTATGTTTACCTAATCTGGAATAGACAGATATATCAGGAATTGAATTGTCCCTTACAAGTTATCATTGTAATTAATTTTATCTGTAATTCTTATGAAGTTAAATTATAATTCTTTTTCTTTGGTTATATGATTTTGAACATGTAATTTTGCATTCCAACATGAGAAAAATCACAGGATATACTTTTCCTTTAAGTCCCTTAGCTTCTGATTTGTAATTCAAGAATATATTTACCTTACTCATCTCTATGCTATGTTAGAACCGTGGATTTTGGTTGATGTTCATTTGTAACAGTTAATATGATCAGAAATTAGAGAATGTCCTAGAAAAATTATACAAGTGCCTGACAAGAACAGGTGGATAAAAGAAGCAAGCAATGTGTTCGGAGGATAATCATTCAATAAAATTAATTGAACTAGGCAGAAGAGCTCCAGGTAACAACTCCTTCTCCAAAACTGTTCAATTATCCTAACAAAACTTTTGTGGCTTGAATGTCAATCAGATAGTCCCTTGAGGCTTGCCTGATTGCAAGTGAAAGGGTGGGGTTTTTTTTTTCCATTTGCGACAAAACTAGCATGGGTGCAGGGTAGAAAGTAATTAACTATAATACAACCCCTAGCACCAGAGAAGAGTAAAACAAAATAATATTTGGGAGGACTTTTGAGTTTGTGGGAGGACCAGACAAAAAACAGAGGGTCTTCAGTTCACTGCAGCACAACACTACATACCCACTTGGAGGAGTAGGGGCACGATTCCTCCAAGCTGGAGACGCAGGGCAATGTTGGGGAGTTCCCTTCTTCACCCAATTCCAGTTCCCTCTCTAGAGACCATGGGAGCCTACAGTGTTTCTGCCTGTATCGGGATATGCCGTGTGGGTCTCCTCAAGCAGCTTTCGTGTTTCATCTTGAACAGCTTCACTTCTTTCCCCCACACAACAATTGGTGGCTGAGTATCATCTCTGACCTGCTCAGAATTACAACAGACACATAATTCACAGGTGAGGTCTCCAGCAGTTTTAACAGGAGGTTTCACTTCTCATCCTGGAGCACGTGGGTGCTCAGCCTTGCTTTACAACTTTTCAGATTTCCTCTATCCAAATCAAGTACAGCATGAGACGTTGCTTCCTAATTTTGAGTTCACTGGGTTTGTGATAAAAAATAAGTAAAAAAAGCAAGAAATCTTCCCTGCTAAAACTATAGTCCATGAAGAACAGGTTTGGATGTTTCCTTGAGAATAAGGAAATACGAAGCAATATCCTTTGCTAGGTCACATCTACTGAAGTTGACAAGAGGAAGTGCATACGACATAGTGAGCTTCTGTCACTCAGCATTTCATTTGTGATTAGTAATGCTACAGTCAGAACTTCTGCAGTCAAGGACTTAATTTAAAACCTTCATATTAACTTACATTATTAATACTTCAAAAAGTTAACTAGCAAAAAAAGTGCTGATACAAGTTTTTTTCTGGGTTACATTATAAAAGCACTGAATCTTTCCTTTTTGTCAGGTGTTAATATTTTAATTACTATGAACCTGTGGCTTCACCTGAGATGAGCAGGGCTATGGAGTTAGCAAATAAGGAGGAGAGATAACATTGCAGGCTAATTTTAGGATGCTTTTTCATTCTATTTTTATAGATAAAACCTATTCATTATAGGAAAAAAAAACCCACAAAAAAACCAACCACCACCCCAAAACCCAAAAATAGCTCTAATAGCTCCAGAAACATTCAAGCTATAATAAACCCCCTCTTTCTATGGTGCTTCAGTTTGTGACAGACACAGCTTTCAACAACCTTTCCCTCACTGTCAGAAGCATTTCTGTGAAGGTTGCAGCTAGATGAGTATTGCAGCCACAGCTGTGATCAGCAGATTCTGCTGCCACAGCTATTATGTAAGTAAGACTCTTCTTCAAAGAGAAAAGCATCTTTTTTGATGAAGAACTTAATACCTTGAGCTTTCAGCACGACACATGAAGTCCCAGTTGCCTATGGAAAGATTGAGACGGCAATTCTCAAGAAGAGTTTGATTTCCCATCTGGTCCAGAAAAAGCAGAAAGCAAGAAATTTAATACTCACCTGTCTGCCTGTACACCAAGGTTTCCATTCAGGCTGGAGATGAGGGGTTGCTAGCGATATGTTTATATTTTGAAGGGATATGGCATCCTTTACAGGCAGATTTTTCCCTGCCTGGTGACCATCTAATATATCTCTGTGTTTCTAAAGACCATGGGCTACACAACAATAATGTTGCTCTTGATCTTGAGGAAAAGCCGCAGTGACAGCTGTTCCTTTGTATTTTTCTTCTGTTGTAATTCCCAGAAGTTAGCACCTCTAGCATTAGCAACTACTTTGAAGTGTTTCTTCCAATGTAACTCATTTTTGAGTGTTGAATATATGGGAAATACATATACCTTCAGGGTTTTACACCTTTGTTTTATCACCTCGGGTATGGCAAGTCCAGGAGCAATCTCTTTAATAAGTATAAAACATTTTTTAGTACATGTGAAATCTGCGGGGTTAAGAGAACCCAAACCAGAAAATACAAAGTAAGAAGGTTTTGTTGACAACCCACACTGGGCTATGGAAGGATTAAATCTTGTAGGGAAGGAAAGTTGATATTAAGACAAAGTGCTAATAGCTATAATCGTTGTGATGAGTGTAGAGTGAAGTACATAGCTGGCTGAACAGCTCATAAAAATAAGCTGTGGTTACTAAGACAGAAGGACAGGCCAAATCTTACTTTTGCCGGGACAGTAAAGGTGTCTAGCTATGGCCTTGTACTCCATCAAAGGAGTCCTAGCAAATGAGTGCAATGCAGCATGCATATACTGTTTTTCTGAACTGAAACTGTAAAGCTGTAACTAGCATTACTGTTGACTTTATGGAAGGTGTTAGCTCACTTGACAGTTTGACCTTTCTCTTCTGATGACAAACACTTGGGAATATGCACTAGAAGTTAGCTTGACTTGACTTTTTCTGCTTTGGTGCTATTGCTGCTGCCTTTTGGTTTTTGTGAGGAAAATTGCCCTTTTCTTGCATTCTCAGCTCCAGCTGAGTTTTCTGCCCTGAAAACCTAATACATAAGGTCTGCTTGCCATCAGTTTGCTGGCTGATATTAAGCACAAAATTGATGTCTTACGGTATGATCAAGTTTTTACCTTAGCTTTATAAATATTCATTACCTTACATTTTCACTAATTGCTCTAGAGCAAGAGAAAATGTTAATTTTTAATCAATAATACAGCATCCTTGAGAACATTTTACAAATTAGAAGTTCATTTAAGTCCCAGCATATGTTGTTAATGTTGGTTGTTACATGCTAATTAGTTCGGATTTTTCTAATCAGGTGCACTGGAAATGCCAGCTATGGAACTGGCATTGAGCAGAAATTTTCTGAGCAGAGGTCAAGTAAGAGTTCCTGTATAGAAGAAGCAGGATGTAGTTACTTGCTGTTTTGAGTTTCCTCTATGAAATCAGTTGTTAAGGAAATTAACTCCTTTTCCTAATATACGTTAACCAACTGTATGTGTAATTCTCAGGAATTTGTTCTGATTAGTGATTTCACCATTTTAAGGCACCATGATTACAAATTGATGGGTTTTTTGAAGATGAAGTATTTTAAAGTACACAGATTTATACATGCAGACTATCAATTACTTTGATATCCTTTGAATTAGCATTAAAGTTAAGGGTCTTTGGACTGAAAGGATTTCATTAATTGCCGGCAAAAGATATGGAGTCCATAATTCCTTTGGATGTAACTGTCATGAATCTTGAAATGTAGCAGGAAGAGTCATTAGCAGAGTGCCATTCACATTGGCTCATCAGAAAGGGAGTTTGATGTGATTGCCTCAAGCAGAGTACAGAAGGTCAGCACGGGCCAATACCCTCAGCTAACAGAAATGTAGAAAGTTCACAGAGCTGCATGACAGCTAGCTCCAGCAATCCTGACTCCTCTGTCTAGATGAGTTGTTTCTCTGGGAGAAACCTATTGTCAACTGCTCAAGGCTCTTGCCATTTGAATTCTTAAAGGGATTTTATTTTTTATTAGGTGACATTCCTATAATATTCTACATGACTTAACATTGTTTTTAGGGGTAGTAGTAAGGTTCAATTAGAGATTAAGGATCAAGGCAATGACCTGCTCCCTATTTCTACATGTTTCACTTCCAATTTTTCTCTGTGTTTAATGTTCTCCTGCTATAGCTCTTGTGTAATTTCACATACTTACTAAATTCAAAAAGAAAATCTTGAGTCTTTACAGACTGAAAAGACATGTGACAGGTCAGGAAGGGACATTTCTCCATTCAGCAGAGCTTAGGCACAAAAAAGATGGATACGTGAGAGAGAGAGTGCACTGATTACCAATTCTCAGTTCTTTTGTGATTTAGCTTATTCTACCAGTGCAGGACCAGGAGAGGAGGCACACTTGAATGACTAGAGGTATTTACCCTTCTCCCCCCTGCACCACTAACATGGATGGGCACAATTCTGAGAGCAAATGAGGAGGCGCAGGCTGGCAGAGCCACCAGAGGCAATGAAACATCGGAGGTGTCCAGGGAGTCTTTGTTCAATGTAAGAAACTTAAAATGATGTTAGTAGGAAGGAGAATATTCCTCTAAACTGCTGCTATTCGTCTTGTCCAGCATCAAAAATCCAAGATCTGCAGATGCTTCAGCTCCTTCACTAGATTTTAGTTACAAAAGTTTAAATCTTAACCAGTTCTGTAGTGGACAACGAATACTTTACTGTTAATATGGCTGTTGAAATTATGTATATGATTTCATGACTCCTGGTTGACTCTCAGAAGTCATTACAAGGGGTATCTGCCTTAGTCTTCCCTGCTTCTTAATCCTTCTACCAGCCCATTGTCCCATGCTAATGTTAAAGTGAATATTCCTCAAAATGAGATTTTTGAGACATCAAGTTGACCCAAGTGGCCTGGCTTTCTGGCTGACACAGACTGTGCATGACTTCATGCCTACAGAGAAGTAAAGGGAGGAGATTAATTTTTCTGAATCTCAGTTATTTCTGTTGCTTCTGCAGAACAGATACAGCTTTTTCACATGACACTTACTGGTCCTAGCCTCTACAGGAAGGTTATTTGAGACTGGGATTGACTGAACAAACCACTTAATTCATAAACCTTTCAAATTACTGAATTGATACATCTGGAAGGACAGGAAAAAGGATGAGAAAGGCCTGGATCTGACTGACTGGTAGCAAAAACTGGTCTCGTGTAAAGATTACAGTGCAGAACAAGGTTAATTTTTTTTTTCTTGGGGAAGGAAAGTCTGTAGTGGTTTTTAGTGTGGTCATTACTTATCTTTTTATGCAACTGCCTTATGGGAAGTGTGTGCGATGCACTCGGTTCTGGTTGCATGAAAGTTCATGCTTAGCCTCTGGGACTGTGAAAAGGTTCAGTTGATAGTTAAAATAAAAGGTAGGTCACTTACTGCTAGTCATATTTTAAATCTGGTGATGCTTTGGGGGAACTACTTTCCATGCCATTACAAGCAAAGGCACTTTTTCCCCTTTTAATTGGCATTTCAGGTTGTAGCTATATTTTCTGTCATAGTCAAGGCTTGAGCTTTTATGTCTTCTGTCACAGTGACAAAGTGTTAACGATTTCATTGAAGCAGTCAGTCAGTCAAATTAAAATCTCACACCATCTATATTGTTTATCTGTCTTGTCCTACTATCTTTCAGTAATACTTTTGATCTCTAATGGTCAATGACTCTTAAACCTTGACCAAAGTTTAAGTCCAAAGGCTTATTTGGGGTTTTTCTTCTTTATTATTTAATTAAGTATATTAGGTCTGTGCCCCATCACAGTATCTGCTTTACTTCAGTCAGATTCATAAGTTTTGGTGCTGTGTATACTCTCAGATTCAAGCCTGCCATACAAGTTCCAGCCTTACTAGTCACCTCTAAATCAACAGCAGTCAGAAATGTTAGAGCCTGAAAAAAAAATGACATCACAAATACTTGTATCTGAAGTAACAGCTTCCCAGATCTTCCATGTACCTCCTGTTTTATTCTCCCCTGGCATGTGAGCTGTATTATTTTAACTTAGCTAGCTGGAAATACTACTATGCTGTATGAGTTATTTACCACTTATAAGATGCTTTTTCTGACAAAATACAGTCCTTTTAAAAAAAATTTAAATTTTGTAACTGGTGATGATGATCTGGCCAATGGTGACTATATTGCAGTCCTGTAGGGAAGGTGCAATAGCCCCATTCTGTGGGACCCAGAAATGATAGTGTCATGAGGGAAGAAAGCAGAGTGAGTGACGAGTCGGAAGGTTTATATATAACTGTGTCTGTGTGTGCATATATATGTATAAAGAGTAGACAAATGTGATAAGACCAATGAGTGGTTTAATTTGGTCTTATTTTATAGTTATCCCAGAAATCCATTGAGCAACCTTTTTTCAGATGTAGATTAAATCTAAACATAAATCCAAAGCAAATTGCATATCCATTTATTCCACACAAGGGAAGAAAATGCATAAATAAGCTTAGAATCAGCTTAGAATTTTTTTAATGTTCACTTTATTACACATGCCCCCTGTTAGTTATTTAATTTTAAATGGTTTGGGTTCTGAGTCATAGATTTTGAGTACATATTTCTTCAAAGAGATTATCAGTGCTGCTGCATTCCAAAATAAACTGTGATATAAATAAAGCAAAGTAAAAATGTTTCAGTAACAAAATTTAAATGTAATTAATGTTGTAGTTCACAAATCTCAGATAATTTTAAACACCTTTCCTTTATTTTCTAGGTGTTTTCTTCACTTTTTCATATTTAACAATGTAATAAATAACTAGAATATAAACTATAAATGTAAATATACACAGTGCATTTAATAAAAATGTAATAAAATATTGCATACACTATATACATATTTTCACTTACTGTAAGCTGATTCAAAAAACTGCAATGCAAATTCAAATAAAATTTCCAATATTCAGATCATCTCACCTACTAATATGAGGCCTGCTTTGATCCAGACCTGTATAATTTGGTCTAAAAGGGGGCTAGGAGGAAACAGCTTTGGTGTTAGTGTAAGTTCATATGAAAACACATCCAACTGAGGTGATACTATAGATGGAAATATTTCAATAGAGCAACTATAATAGGGTACCTAAGTAATGTTTGCTTGTATTTATTTCTTTGTAATTTAGCCTTTGAAGGACAAAAATCAGTCAGGACTTTCTTTAAGATATATATTGCAAAACAAAATGGAGACAGACACACACACAGACATGCAGAGAAACAGAGACACTAAACATACTGGGATGTTAAACATTTTTCTAGCACAAACTTTTAATCAAGATAATATATTGACTTGTCCTAGGGTGGTCCTCCACCTCTGCCTCGTGTTTCTTTAAGTATCCTCATTAGGACTTGGAGAACTCATGGCATTCCTAGGAAAAGCCTTATTGGTGAAGAAATAAATTAGCATGGAAGCACTCAAAAAAGTTAGAAATGTCACTGCCTGACATTAATTTTAAAGTAAAGATCCCTGCAACATTGATTTTTTTTTTCAGATGTTTCAACATTTTCAAAGCCACAAAATGATCTCTCTCAGGCTATCAAAGGCTGCTTTAAGATTATGTGAGCTCTTTGTAAGAAGAGTCCTTGAGGATTCCCTGCCATTTTTGATCCAAATGTGTAGCTTTCATATTGATTGAATTGAAACTTTCATGAGAAGAAATCTCCTTGTAGCATCTTTCTCCTTTATACCTCTGGGTAAAGCTGTGCTCCCCAGATCTCAATTAAATCAGCATTGACCTTGCAACTCCCAGTAGAAAACACAGGAGTTTGCCTTGTCACTTTTTTCCCCTGCTGTTTTCAAGAAGTTGTTGTGCCCCCCAGAATTGTAGGAGCAAACCTTCAAAAATATATCCAAAACACACCATGGAAATATTTCAAATGCAATCTCTGTATTAAAGGTAACCAATTACACAACTCAATGTGCTGCTTCTGGAAATAGTTAAAATAATACAGAAGTCCATCAAAATTAATTCTTCAGTCCTCATTTGCACTATTTGCTAACCTCAAGTCTCCCTAAATTTCTGTCTAGGAAGGTGCTGTGCTGTGTGCCAAGCTGAACTTGGTAGTGGGGGTTATTGGGATATGGCAGAAGGAGTCTAGATAGAGCAGTGTCTATCATAAGTAGGTTTTAACTGGCAGTTGAAGAAGCAGGTGTGCATTTTATCACTGCGTTCAGCCAAACTGAAGGGCACACAGATCAGCCACTGGGTCTTATAACAACTAGCTGGTATAGAGGACAAGCTGTATAGGAGATATATAAAGACCAGGACTCTGAGAAAAGTGAACCCTGCAAAACTGATTTTTTTTCCATCAACTCTGCAGAAGGGCTTGTGTGCATATGTAGCTTATACAAAAGACAGAATACAGACCTACAGTGAAGCGGATGCTTCCTGAATTCTAAAGATGGAGGGTTATTTTTATAGAAGCATAGACATTCCTAAATAGGGAATGAATAATACAAAGACAGTTATAATTGATTTGAAGGCACTATATTTTCCATGTTATTCTCTACATTTTATTGAGCATTAACTCAAAGAGACATTGCAGCGTATTTTGCATTGTGATTATTCCGACTTTTAAAAATAGACTTCTCCAGTAGTTTTAACAGCCTGTAATATTTTTTTAAGATGTCTAGAATATGGTACAGGTGTTTTATTTTTCTTCTCTTCCATTTTTCATACAGGAATTTTGAAAATCCAATATTATGTATTGGAAGTTATGACATGCTGTATTCCAAGAGTACAACAAACCAAACCCTAAAGACTGTTCTGTTACGTTTGCTAACATTTATGCATTTTAACTATTGCCTGATTTTCAGAGGCATCTGTGTTATTACCTGAAGGGCTTTTCCCTCCTAAGAAGCAATTTTGTAAGGTTAGGTCATTCAGAGACTTGTTAAACACGTGGTCAGGGAGGACTGTTTTTCTGTTTTAAATTTCACTCTGTTTTGGATTTTTTCTCTGTTTTACTTTTGGATTTGGATGAGTACTCAAACCATGTTTGTTATGGATTTGGGGCATTTGGTAACCTTCCCTGCTATGGGTTCTTCAGTAAAACATGTTTCTTCATGTGCTCTCCCCAAAACTACAGAAGTCATCTCCAAATTCACGTGTCCCTTTCTATTTACGAACTAAGAAAGATGTTCTGACTGGCTATTTTTCATCTTTCTTGTGGGCATTTGGTGTATATAAGAGTGCAGGTTTTTTTGCTCAGCGTTGTCTGTTATAATTACATGCATTATAGTAGAGTTTGTGGTACCAGAGAGACTTAATGCATTCTTTTCTCTATGTACTCTAAGGACTTACGTGTCTCCAGTCAGACTGGAACATGTATGTTGATTGTAATTTCTTCTGCAAATTCTAAAGGGAGACAAGAAGAGTTGACATTTGTTTTTCATTTTGCTAAAAACTTTGAGGGAGAACTGTGGCCTGGTAAAAGCAGGATGAAAAGAAACCAGAAATAAGGTGTAATTGGGCTTAGAGTCTGAAAACCTGGGACTCAGAAGTTGTCCAGTCATAGCCTGATCTGCTGTGCTTAACAGAAATAGGTCATGTATTCGGGGCAAGAAATATAAAAGCGGCAGGTATTTTTGCCAGCTTGGATCAGTTTGTTCAGGTATTGTTAGCCGGTACAAAAAGATGTAGGATACAGGATATAATGTAGCACAAAGTATAAAGCAATTATTGTCTAACTAGCATGCAGAAGATAGGTAGGATTTAATGAGCTATCAGGCTAAGCATCAGTCCATAAGCATTAGCATTAGCTATTAGGCTAAGCCTGCAGCACCTCCGGCCAGCATGAGCCCAGCAGGGAAGGGTCAGCCTCTGCAGCCCCCGGCACTGGCTCCGCAGTGCTGCTGAGCTGCCGTCTGCCACCAGCTCTGTCATCACTGCTGTCACTGGCAGCTCAGACGTGTGACCTGATGATTCCCAACTCGCTTGACCAGCATCCATGGCTTTTCCCTTCAGGATTTTATACCTTTACATGTTGGTGCACCTTTCCCTCTTGAATCCCTGAGCTACTAATAAGCCCCATCTCAACACCTGTACCCTATTTGTAATTTTTCTTTTCTTGTCTTTCTACTCTTTCACACAGCTCTTTCTCCCAACTTAGTAATTTTCTCAGAAACCAGCGGCACAGTTACATAGTTGGGCTGGATCAGAGCTGGGCCTCCAGTCCTGGAAACACAGACGGCCAGGGCCCTAGGAGACGGAGGGGGAGCTTATAAAGCATCGCTGTCTGTTTTTACTACAGCCTATTTTATTTTTACTGTTAATATTTAGCTTTATCAATTTTTGGCAACTAAACAGTTCTGAACATTTTGTTTGTGGAAGCATAGCACTGCATCCTGATTTCCTCCTTACATCAATATAGGCAGTTGTTCTATACTGACCCATTATCTCATCTTTCTACCTTGACCTATATTTCTATATTCACCTATTTCATCTTTCACTACCCTTTTGAACCATTGACATTGTTTTCTTTTCACAACCACTTTCAGGTGCATAGCATACGCTGTATGTTTATAATACAAATTCTATAATCAGGAAATATATGTTGCATCCATTACAAAGGAAAATAAGTCACATTTCCAGGAGGTCATCTGTGCTTTCGCTTCACAGCATAACTATGTTATCTTCCTATATTTCTAGAAGCAGTCCTTATAAACTGATATTTATGTAAATAGTGAAAAAACCAGACATCCAGTGAATTATTTTTTCCAGTATAGATTTACATTTGGTCCAAATTCCTTTCTTGAATGTAGATTGAAAATCTATGTTTTGAGTATCTAGGAATACTCTCTATTTCAATGGATTTTGTATACTTATGCAAATTACTACTCGAGTTATATAAATTTAGTTTGAGGTCATTATATGGATAATTTGTTACTTAGTAAAGTAGTCTGTCAGGTTATGAGATGTTAATCCTCCAATAGGTCTTTAATTAGGAGAGATGAACTAAATAATTCATAGCAAGACTTGGCCTGCAAACATTTATACTACTCGATTATACCATTTTACATGCAATGACAAATTGTTTTGGTGTAGTCTGGAAATAGCAGGACTTAATTAATTACTTCCAAGGTTTTAGACATCTGTGATAGGTTCTTGAAATGCATTAGATTGGAAATTCATGCGAAGGCCAAAAATAGAGTTCAAGTCCTTGGGGTTAAAAAGCTGAGATGAAAAGAGAGCATTCTGCTTGCAGAAAAGAGCAGGAAGCAGCTGAAAGAGAGGAATAGCAGCTAACCAGTGTGTCCAATTCCCCAAATATTATTTTTGCAAAACTGAGCTGGAAATCATTAAATACTGAAAATGACATGGTTTTAAATTTGAATAAAAGGATTGTGCTAATTACTTGAGTGCCTTTTACTCATCTGGCCAATTAGATGGAAGGGGGTGCTGACAAAGGAGCCGTGAATAGTTTAAAGACCCTACAAACAAATGAAAAAACAGGCGAGATATTCTTCTATTCTGAAATCACCTTGCAGATGAAATCAACTACATGAAGATAATTTACTGGACTGGCATGAGAGATTCTTTTTTCAAAAAAACCGTGGGAAATAAGCTGGATGTTGTAATAACACAAGGTTTAGTATATGTCATTAAGTGGTATCTTCATATGATGAAGCGGTGAATTACACTGCTTTTGCATTTACAGCTAGTGGGAAGAGCAAATAGCAAAGGGTTATAGTCATATGACCATATAAATCTGAGGAAAAAAAATCATTTTTATAAGAATATTTACCAATTTATGCTGTGGAGGAGGGTATTTTTTACAAATTAGATACCTGCTTGAACACTTGAGTTGGGAACTCTAAAAGATTGAAATTCATAACCCCAAATCTGGAATTAATCCCTGAAAATGGTCCTTTTGAGTATGGACAAATACCTAATTTTTTCTTTTACACAGTCAAGTTCCTAACCTTTACATGTAGCCTCACAGTTGGATCACTCATCCAGCACTCTCAAGTTCTGACTTCAGTTTCCTCTATGGCCTGAGAAGACTCAAATGCGCATTGCTACCTCACAAGAGGACATCTGGGTTCGGTAAAAGGAGCTGCACCATTGTGCTGAATGTGGCTGTGGGAGACCAGAAAATGAGCAATCAAAAGGGAGAGTGATGGAAAAGATAAGTCATTTGCAGGCTACATGAGGGGAAATAGAAGTCTGAACACCATACAGGTTTTATCTACAACTGCTTTCTGACTTTTTGCTGTTAATAACTACTACATACCTACCAGTAGACCTTGAGGTTATGCCTGTTTAATTTGCTGATATGGATATGGCTTGTGGGGGCAGCTGGAAGTTTATGAAACATTCTCCATGGGTCTGGGCCACTCTCTTCCACTTAAACTGCACGTTAGGTGCCTCAGCACTTGTGCTGTTTTAGACCTTTGTCACTTGAGTTTCAGGTTATCTGTCTCTTTGTGAAAGTACTGAATTGAAAACATCTTCTGACCAAAGCACTGGTATTAGGAACTGTGGCACTGAGGACAGCAACAGAAAACAACATGAGGAGGCTGAATGGAAATAAGAAGGGAAATAGCAGTAGCCACCCAGTAGCCACTACCGCTAGCATGCACATACCTAGCCTCATTCATAATAGATTTCACTACTAATTATTTCTAATGATCCTAGGAAGCCTCAGAATATTTGCCACCTTTGGGATGATTCTAGACATCTGTAGAAAATTTCAAACAGGCCCATGTTTAATGAAGAAAGACTCTGACATCCACCTCAGAAGTGAAATACCCCAATGTATTATAAAGCGGTACTGATAAAAGAGGTGCAAGAAGCAGAAGAAAAGGGATATGTAGGGTCTCAGCAATACAGTGTAGTTATATAAAGAAGGGTAAATAGCTAAAGAGTAGACTTACTGATTATGTTTGTCCCATATTGTCCCAGATATGTGGGTTAGGTTGAGGCTGAATTTTATGGGTTACATGTGAGTAAAGAAATTGCATTTCACAGCTTCAAAGCAATTTCTTTATTTCATAACCATCCAAAATCAGATGAAATTTGCTTGTTCCATTTTTCAGTCAGAAACACATTTTTACAGAACCCACTTTTTAGCAAGTCAGGGCACTTAGCAGGAGCTGCAGCAAACTCTTTCAATTCATTTATCAAAGCATTTGCAGCACCCATTATAAAACAACAATAGATGTTAACAAAAGGAAGTTAATCCATATTCTATAAATAAAACGCTAGAGAACATCAAAGCTACTTGCAAAATCTCATGTTTCTTTTAAGTTTCATTCAATTTCCCCTCTTTGCATCCATGTGATGAAAGTTTATTTAAGGAGCCCAGCTAAAATATTCAACATTGTAGAAAAAACAAAACAGCCTACATAAAGAGAAGTATGAAAAGTGCAGCTGAGTGAGAAAGATGTCAGAAAACAGCTTAGCTGTCAGTAGCTGTCATATGCTGCTGAGGCAAAGCCCTGCAGACAGGCTTTAGTTGGCTGCTGCCCTCCTCAGCGTGAGAGGTCAGCGCCCTGAGCAACTCCAGCAGCACCACTGGACAGAATCACAGGAGCACACTCTCTCCCTCCAGCATCCACAGCCCCAGTGCCTGCCTAAAGCTGAGCCTGGGTTTTGAATTAGCCTATGCTGTCAGCGTGGCTCCTCCCGGTCCACCCGAACAAAACATGAGCTGTTGGCCTTGCAGGGGCTGATCTGCTTTCTGAGTGAAGCTTTGTGACCCTGCTGCAGTCCACTCTGCTGTTTTGAGTTTGTTCTGAAGGAACAGATCGATAGAAGTGATGGTTGCTCCTGTGTCTCTGGCAGTAGGAGCAGCACCAGTAGATGTGGCATTAAACCACACATGCTAAGATGGCACCAAAATAGTCTCTGCCTAAAGTCTTAAAATCGAAATAAAGAAGAAAAAAAAATGGTAAAGTGAGTCTCTCAAGATAAATTGAAAGGTCAGTGGAGGAGTTTGAATATGGAGACTAGCAGAATGGCATCCTCTGCCAAGATGACCCATTACATGTGAGGGACGCAGGGCAGGGGCACCAGTGCCAGTAGAAGTCAGTGTGATCTATCTCATCAGAGCCTGGCTGCTGAGAGCCAACCTCAGGCAGTGACAGACGCAGTCCAAGTTTCCTTCCCTACAATACAGTCCATAAAACCTGAGATAGGTGTCCTTCCAGGGCTAGATTGCCTCTGTCATTTTCTGAAGAGCTTTTCATTATAAAGCTTTTTGTGTATTAGTCTAGTGTTAATGCATCTCAGTTTGCTGCATAGATTTTTCGGGGGCAGAACAGGTGGTCGGTTTGCCTGGTTGGAGAAGCTACCAAGATAACAAATGATAAAATCCTGCACTGATGCCACTCAGAGAGGTTAATCTCTGCTTATATCATAGGTGAATTCAGCCTGTGAAATTGTCTGAAAGTAAGTTAAGCTGACTTGTATGATTTATGGTTTTTCAGAGCAATTCTTACAACTGGATAAAATAGATACCATTCAGTTATTTTACTTTGTGTTTGGAAAAAAAACCCGAACATGTATTTCTTGGTCATTCTTACTAAGAACGTTACTAAAATGAAGAATACTGACCATCTCTCAAGCTACTTAAATAATATTTTGCATTTCTCTTGTTTCTCAAATCATTACTTAGATGCATACAACCATCCTAAGTGTACACTGCAGTCATGGATGGATATTAAAATGCAGAGATATTGTATAACTCAAGTAGGGTTTGCATATTTGGCTGTTTGCAAAAACAGCTATTTAAATGCTGGGAGTTGCAAAAGATGTAAAATCTGGCAATGAGAAAAAAAAAAAAGAGAGGCTGTGACATGCAGGAGCACTCACACTCTGCTGAAGTGTGCACGCTGTGCCACCTCGCAGGTATGGCATTTCAGGTACGGGGCGGGGGGGGGGGGGTGCTGTTTGTGCAGTTTATGTCTTTGTTGATGTTGATATGCCTGGCGTCCCCAGCCTCGCGGGGGTCCTTGTGCTGCTTTTGGAGCCTGTGTGTTGGGAAATACAAAACTCAAATGAACATAGTGCACTCAGAGATTTGTGTTTATTAATCTTTTAAAAGGAGCTGTATCTTCCATGGAAAACTCTTCTGTATCTATGAATCAGAAAAGGCTGAAAAACACCAAATTAGCAAATAGATAACCATTGCTGTTACCTGATCTGTGGTGTTTTCACTTCATCCTGGTTATAGTGTGGAGAGCAGTTTGAAAGGTTGTCTCTTAGGCTTCCTTGCTATAACACTGCATAAACTTTTGGATAGAAATAGATCAAGTGCTAATGCTGCTTTTGTGGAAATACAGTATCCGTGATTACTGGTACTTAAGGAAATAATTCACTCTGTTCCAGAAACTCTTGACTCTGCCTTCATTTACTGCTGGTTGTCAAAGACAAGAGATACTGTGTAAAACACCTGCATAATAAAGTAATCCAGCAAAGTAATGGTCATGTTCAGAAGACACATTGACATCATTAGGTAGCATATGGTAGCTCCTTGGCTCTGGGTATGTGCTGAATTTGCTCACCAATATTCAGTGTTTTAAAAGCTTAATTAGAGTGGAAAACAGAGCTAATTTTTAAACTGCCTTTTGGTGCACTTGCAGAAATGTTTCAAAAGTGAAATAAAGCTTTTGAAGCCTGCCTGTACCGAGCCCCTCAAGGTGATGTTTCTTGATGGCTTCTGCCAGACTTCTGCACAGCCAGATCATCTGGTGGACTAAACTTGGTCTGTAATTAGGCACAGTTACATGCCTGGTCTCTGCTACATGATGGCAGTCATCCAGTAGTGACTCTAACCTTTAGGAATCTTCCTGAACTTTGTTTAAAAAATTCAGCTGTAAAAAACAAACAAACAAACAACTAATGCCTCTGTTCCCTTTATCCAAGTGCCAGTATCTTAGACTACCTTCTATGTACTGAGAGTTCTTCTTCAGTGCCTTTAGTGTGCTCAAACTGTGTCTCTCTGAGATGGTGTCATCCATACAGACCTTCATGAGAATTCCCAGGAAAAGACGTAAGGAGTATTGGAAAATGTACAGTAAAGACTTAATGGGAAGTCTCCTGTGCAATCCATATCCTCTTCCCACCAGGAAAGCCATTTACCTCCCCTTTGTTTGATATGACCTTACCCCAGATATTCTAACACTATAATTCTTCAGCCACTAATATTTCTCTCCACAGTATTTGTTTATAACTTTGCATAGGGATCTTTTGTCCCTCTTTGGCCTCTGTCATTAAATACACTGGGAGGTGCTGGCAGAGGAAACTCCGTGAAAATATTAGTTGGAAATGAGGGGAGAGGGATATGAAGTTTGCTTCAGTGTACAGAACAACCTCCTTTGACTGGCTTGTAAAATGAACTTTTATTCAAAATGCAACTAAAAAAAAATTACTTTGAAATGTCTATGAAACATTCAGCAGTCTCTGATTTGAAATAGTCTGCAACTCTCTTCAGGCCTGCATTGTTTGGGCTTCCTCCATATAAGTGGCATGTGCCTGGGCCTAGTTTTGGTGCAGAAAACTCTCCCTGTCCCTTGGTATAAGCATAACTGTGTGAAATGTAGATTGAATTTGTCCCATGCTAACATTAATATTGAGTGAAATTGCTAATTTTGTAACTTCTAATGCTTCCTTAACAGTATATTCTGTTGTAATATTCAGGTAATCAATCCCTCTAAATAACTTATCATTTATGTTACAAGACTACGTATGTAGATCTTTCTTACACTGAAGTATTTCTTTTTATGCCTCTGTGATATTAATTCAATGGCACTGGAGAAATACCAGATGTTTGTGTGGTCAGAGCCAAAAGGCAGAGGTCCAATATGGCCTGGGATCCCTAACATGTAAGCAGGGCAGAGACTTTTTCACGGAAGTCTCAAAGAGAAACAGCTGTGAAATCTGTGTGGGAGAAAGAAAGGAGCATGAGCAAGGAGCTGGGTTTGCAAAACACAGTCTTTAGCAGGTGACTTGGAAAACTGGCTGTGGTGTCTGCTGGAACCAGCTGTCAAAACCTAAAGAATATGCTGGATTTGGTGTGGTAGCTTTTCTCTTTTAATGGTTCTTTTTATGTATTGCAGACTTTTCTGGGTGAATGCGAATAATTGTATTATATACTACACTGTGCTATTTTAAGTATTGGTAAAAGGTGATAAATTTGTGGGAAAGGGAAGGGAACTGGTGAGATGCAGTACATAATATATCACTTTCAGGTTTTACAGATAGTAAATGCATGTAAAATGAAAATGTTTCCTTAGGTTTCACTACTTGTCAGTCAAAGCTCTGCCATATACTCCATAACAGAAGGCAGGAAAAACCATGCTGGATCACTTCCTTGAATATAACTTATGAAAAAATCTCTTAAATGGAAACCTCCATTCCACAAATGGTCCTTTGCTTATTACATCTTGGTAATAAAAGAAAAGCATGTTCATAAGTTGATTAGATAATTCTTATTATCAAAATGCAGTTTTCAATCAAAAATGACCTTTTCTTACATTTATTGGGGAGCTAGCTTTACAACACATTAAACTGAAGCTTTTGTGCTGGCGCAAGCTTGCTGTTCCACAAAGATGATCTTCAGTTCATTTGCTCTTTACAACCCTTATTACAGACAGCTGGCTGCTTAATAAGATTTTGGGGAAGGGGGGGGGGGGGGTGTCTCTCTTATATTTTGGCTCATTCTTCCTGGTCTTTCTGTCTCTGCTGCATGTTATTAAGTCAGCTTTACAAAGCCTTCGCTCTGCTTACATTCTGGGCATAAAGAAGATGGATAAGAGGGTTTTTTAGGTAAAAGAGTGACCCCTGAAGATTATGCAGCAGCTTTATTGCATGACGTAGTGCATAATGTTATCTTTAGATGTTGAATAAGATGATTTTGTTTGAATTAAGTTCTTTTAGAGAACGTAAACTTGCTATTTTCAAGTTTGATTCTTATCGCCATTCTAGTTCTATTACTAGTTGTTTTCTAGTAATTACATTTTTATATTAAAATTCTGGCTCCTTTCTGAGCCTTTCTCATCCTGCTAAACAACATGGGGAGTACAAACAAGGATCTAACCATGCTGACATTTGAAAGAGGGAGAGAGAAATTATAGAAGTTAGGTGCTATTTGAGAAATGCTTTCACCTGCTGTCTTCTATGTTTCTTTTTTCTGCTCAGTGATACGTTTTTCAGAGCAGAATTTTTATACTTGTCCAACATTGCTTTTTTGTGGTTTGTTTTTTTGTTGTTGTTAATGATCATGGTAAGGAGTTATTATCTTAGAATATTGGCTTTTGCTACAAACCATTTAATATTGCATATTTTCCTGCAGCATTTGAAGGTACTTAAGCATCTGTTTTTTCTGTAGATCAGTGTTGTGGTTTAACCCCAGCCAGCAATTAAGCACCACGCAGCCGCTCACTCACTCCCCACTCACCCAGTGGGATGGGGGAGAAGATCGGTAAAAGAAGTAAAACTCATGGGTTGAGATGAGAACGGTTTAATAGAACAGAAAAGAAGAAGCTAACAATGATAATGATAACACTAATAAAATGACAACAGCAATAATGAAAGGATTGGAATGTACAAATGATGCGCAGTGCAATTGCTCACCACCCGCCGACCGACACCCAGCCAGTCCCCGAGCAGCGATCCCCCGCCCCCACTCCCCCCAGTTTATATACTAGATGTGACATCACATGGTATGGAATACCCCGTTGGCCAGTTTGGGTCAGGTGCCCTGGCTGTGTCCTGTGCCAACTTCTTGTGCCCTTCCAGCCTTCTCGCTGGCTGGGCATGAGAAGCTGAAAAATCCCTGACCCCAGACTAAACACTACTTAGCAACAACTGAAAACATCAGCGTTATCAACATTCTTCTCATACCGAACTGAAAACATAACACCGCACCAGCTACTAGGAAGACAACCAACTCTATCCCAGCCAAAACCAGGACAATCAGTTTCTCCTTTTTGTTTGAAAGTGGAAATAACACTCTTGTTGAAGATTTGAGTTTTGGTTTTTTCCAGCTGTAGTTTTTCAATAATCAGTCATTGTAAGACTCCTTTCCAGACACACCAAGTGTTTTGTATGTTACAGCCATAGTATGGGAATTATGTTCCTCTATCTGTTGCTAAGCAAAGCATTTTATCCATATACTCTTCTGTATTATGTAACTTACAGCAATGCTAAACAGGACTGAGCTGCCTCATTGTTTTACGCCAAGGGTAGGGTACATCTTCCTTAACTTAAAACATTCCTAACATAGGCATCCACATGTGAACCAGTGGTGTAGACCCTCCCTTTGTAGTCAGTGAAGAGAAAAAGGCCTTTCTAGGATGTGGCCGAGATCATCCTAAGGTTAGTGCCAAAAATACAACAGAAGTGTCTGTTTCTCTGCACTGACAATAAAAGTCATCTAGAAGTCGTCATTCTCTAGACATGTAAAGTTAAGTGACATTTCTATCAACCATTCCCACAACTGTGGAAAGTGCACAGAGATACAGAGTTTGAGAGCATTGCTTACTGGGGATCAGTAACGCCTCCATGTGTTCAAGTTAATTGCTGTGTGGTTTTTAGGTTCTTTTGGAAGAAAAATTTGGGGGTTTGAGAAAACAAGGATTTGCTTTTAGACGGGTAATAATTTTTAAATAGTAGCTGTGCCATATGGCTTGATACCTTGGGATGTCAGAAATAGGAGAGAGAGAGATGAATTTGTGGGCAGAGGGCAGGTGAAGATAGCCAGAGGGACACAGTAAAAGCAATTTATCAAGTGGTTTTACTGCACAAAAAATGCAATTTATTCTGTAGGTACTTACCACATAACATTTTTTGCTGTGATTCATCATAAGCTGTGCCTGTATCATGCTGCTGCGGGGGGCACAAAGTAGACAGTGACTTTTGTTCTGTTCCTGTGCAGGAGACTGGCAGAGGCTCATAATTTTCCACACTGCTTCTCAGGAGGCTTCATGGAGGACCTTACTGGTGTCAGCTTTACCTAAGATTTTGTGGAATACCTCTGTCTGCGGTTTCAAAGAACTATAATAGATTTGGAGAAAGCTCATATTTTATGCCCTAATTGCTTGATGACCTGACAGAAGAATACAACCTTTGTGCTAATGTCAATGGTATACAAGCTTCTTGGAATTATAAAAGACAAGCTTCTGTGTTTGTTTAATGTGACAAAGTATCAAATGAAAGAAACTGGTTTTTTTAAAAAGGCCTGTTTAAATTTGGTTGTGTGGACACAAAAGTCTCCTAGAAGACAGAGAAAAACTTTTTTAATAAAGAAAGATTTCTGATATGTATGTATTGGACAAACAGGCATATTACCTCCACAGGTAAATGTTTTAAATCATTTGAGGGGTATATGGAGCACAAACTATGAACTAACTATATTTTTCTACCATATAAAGTTATCCATACATATATAATACAAAAAAAGAGCGGAATTCAGGCTGTACATCTCAATGCTTTTACATAAGGAAATTGTTTTCAATGCAGTATAATTAGCCACAGTATCCTAAAATTAAAAAAGAACTTATTGTCTGAGAGGCTGATGTGTTTTGTGGAAACACTTATTTACAGGAAAATTTACCAGATTACCTCTCACATAAAACACTGAATTTAGTTGATGTTATCATTACAGATACTACTGTCTCAAAGACTTAGTGTAGGAAAGTTTTGATAGAGACACAATGGAAGTTCAAAGCATTTCTTTACTTCGAGTATGTTTTACTTCTAGAAACAATTAATATTGTGCAAGCTCTATAGTAAAACTATTGCACTTTTTAGTTATGCCTTAAAAAGAAAAATAGCAAAGAAAAGTTTTCATCAAAGTAACTCCAATGTACAAAAGGGAGCTGTTAATTTTTGCATGCAGTGTCATGTTATAAACCACGAGAGCTACCGGGACCGGTACTTATTAGTGGTGTTTGTAACCTCCTAGGGCATCATTTGAAGATTCTAGGGTGGCTCTAAACTTGAACATCACAACTTGGATATAGAAGTTATATATATAGTGTCAGTGAATTGTATGAAGGAAGAGCAGTCTGATAGTAGTGTACTTTAACTCTGAGGAGGAAAACACAACACTTGGAAATTGTTTTCCTCCTTCAAATGCAAAGACCAAAGGAGAATAAGAGTAGAAAAATACTTCAGTTTGCTCTTAATTTACTCAGATATGTGAATCCATGAATGGGTAGGATAATTTAGTTATTTAGGTGAATTTCTGACTTTATGCAGATAAAAATTCAAGGAGGCAGAAAATGGAAACTCCACGCTAAATAAAGGCTGTTGTTTTTATGCACAGTTAACTGATTGGAACAAGTGGAAATTAAAAGTAAGCCTGGAATTTAGTGACCCACTGATAAGATGCCTCAATTCAAGTAGCACAAGGGTGGGAGAAAAATTCATTGGGTTCAGGAAATAATATGCAAGGGTGCTGGTACCAGACAAAGAAGGATCAATTTTCAAACTATGTGAACTTCATCAGGAGTTTCTCACAGACTTGCAACTATGTTATGTGTGTATATATATATATATATTTAAAAAATGCATATATAGTATATATATTTTAATGTATATTTTACATATAACATTTTCATTTTTAAAAGCACATTCACTTTCAAATGGCATATTAATCTGCAAACCTTCTTTTGCTCCCTCAGTAGTTCTTAAAAAAAAAAAAAAGGTTATTAATATTGCATTCCTGGCTCCTTTAAAAGTTTACAAGGAGAAGCTGTAATCTCCACAGTTGCATTCTGTGGGCATTACAAACCATGTGAGGAAGCACATCTTTCTTCCACAGTTTTTTAAGCAGAAGTACTAAAGTCATAGTTAAATACTTCCAGTATCTCTAGTGTGCAAATGCCTTTTAAAACTCAGTTCTGATCTACTGACACTATTTTTTAAATTTATACATTTTATGATTATGTAAGTGCATCTCCAGAGAGGGGCTTTAAAATGAACAATTATTTGGGCTTTTTACTCGCTTTTTTGATAGAATTCTTTTTTCTCAGTTGTCTTTATAATATAATTTCCCTTAAGTAATTATATAACCGAGTAGGCTAACCTTCATTTAATCTCTGCTGATCTTTCTCAAGCTAGAAACAGTCATAGATGGATAGTGAAATTTCTGTCTGACAGCAAAAGTCTCAGCTGAAGTCCTAACAAAGGATTCTAAAATCTGCACTAAAACCTAGACTTTGAAAAACCTTTTCTGGGTCTTATTTCTTAGTAGCAAAGCTAGCAAACTGCTAGTGAGAGAATAGATTTTTAAAGGTGGCAATCATGACACTTCCACACTTCCCCTCACTTCTTTAAATTAGCACTTCTTAGACTGTAGAGGTAGAAATAAAGTTGAAGGCTACAGGATTCAAAGTGGGGTTTTTTTGCTTGTTGGTTTGTTTCAAGTTTGGTTTGTAGCTAATGATGAAATAATGCATCCATATTTAAAAGAGTGCCAGATGAGATTATGAGAGTTACAGAACTCAGCTGAAAATTATAGAGAGATTTTCATTATAACTTCAGCTACACAGTTGCAACTGGCATAAATAAAGAAGTGTCTTCTAGTTAAGAGTTCCTACAATATTTCTTTCTTCTCTAAGTATCTTTGTGATTCCTTGTGGCAAAAGTTTGAAGACCGCATTTCAGCACTTAACATCAACAAAACATATTGTTTATTTAAATTTGTTAATTTAAACAATTTTCTTTGTTCTGGCTTTAGTAACACCTCCAATTTGTAATGTTGGTTACAGACACTTGCTTCTTGCTTGCCTAAAGGCCAGGAGACCGTTGTGTCAAATCACATAAGCTCCATACGAAGCAGCCTAAAATTTTTGGTGTATCTGAGGTCCTTATTGTACTGTTTGGGGTTCTTTGGTATGTTTAACGGGGGGTGGGGGGGGAGTGTGTATATATCTATTTTGGGGTGAGTATTTTTGCTAAAAGACATGATGAAGAGTCAGCTCTTTTCTGTGCTTAAAATGAGCGTTGCCAATTTCAAAACATAGTGGTAACTGTCTCTAGTATCACATATAAAAACCAGATCTCCCCCTGGGAACATAATGGATATGTTTTAGACCCACAGCATTGGAAAGAACATACTTCCTTCCTACCTTTGCAGTTGCAAGTGGCCAGGAGAGCTCTACGTTCTCCCCGTGGCTCTACGATGGCCGCAGTCCTCACATTCTGCAGTTAGTGGGAACTATAAATTATCTTTCATGATGATATCACTAATGAGCACACTGCAGCGTATGGTGTGCAATATTTCTGCTTTCTGTAGGACAGTTTTGAGAGCATTCAAAGGGGACTGATATGCCCTCATCATTCCCCTGCTTCTTGGCCAGTTTGGGTTTACTTTTGAAGCCAGACATGTTCATGGGGAACTTAGACACGTGGTGAAAACTTCGCTATCAGGTAGTGCTGACAGTCCCCAAACCCTGTTCCCTAACAGTTCCTCCCTTCAGCTGCTGTCCTCCTGGGACCTGCAGTCTTGGTTTTCCTGCTCTGCTCCAGCCCATGTTGGGAAGAGGAGTACAACTGGCTGGGAGAAAAATGCCTGACTAGGACCTTTCCATGTATTGCTAGAGCAGGGAGCACGTATAGATAGCATTGCTTTATTTGGTAGAGGGAGAAAGGATATAAAAGCTGAGTTGCATGAAGCCACAGCACTAGGTTGTGCAATTAGTGTCAACCTTCTGGGGGTTTTTGTTTGGGTTTGTTTTTTTTTTTTTCTTCAATGATGTGGTTTGCTAGTTGTACATTACTAGCAGGAACTTTGCAGTGATACACTTATCATAGAGTTCTATGAACCTAGCTTTTCCCCCTCTATGCTTCTATATCTAACTTTCACTTAATTTAGAAGAGAGGTTTAACAGACAAGGGTCACTTGCTTATAACATATGTAATGCATAAGATAATTTCCATGACCCAGAGGGCTGGGAGGGGTATTTTTGGTTTTATTCACATGCATTTCTAACACTCTCTTAGAAACCGTGCTTCAGCCAACTATCAAATCAGCTATAGCTTTTCTAAGGTGGAAAGTGGACAGGAGATGCTCAGCAATTAAAGAAAGTACTCATGGAGTCTAGTTGATGAAAATCGGTACGATGCTTTTCCTCACTTCACACACATCACCTGAGAGGTCTCATGCTTCCAGAGTTCTCTCTGTGCTTTTTCTCTGACGTGCAGGCACAAGGCTCTGGTAAAGGTTTGATGATTGTGCTTTGCTTTCTGTTGTATTCAGTGGAACTTTTCAAGGAAATAGAATCAAATCCCTGTAGGTTTTCAGGGAAATATCATTTTGATGTTGAAGTGTAGAAATCTTCTCTGACCTAAATTTTTGGAAGTGACTAATGCTTTGGGGAATTGCCTTTTCTAATCCTTGAGCTGAGGTTATGTAAGGAGACCTTTTATGGAGAATGAGTGCTAACAACTGGGGAACTGACAAATCTTAAGTGATCTAAACTGGTTATCTGAATATTCATGCCTTAAAAATCTATGGAATACAGTTCCTTCTCTCTAATTGTGCAACATAAATACATTTTTTTCAGTATTGCAAAATCTATTCAATTATTAACTGGTGCACAAAGATGTGTTAACATGAATCAAAGCAGGATTTTTTTTTTTTTCTGTTCTGATTGAATTACTCCTCATATCTTTCCCTCTCTCTCTCTGATTCATTTTATGAAAGCTACATTCCATTTTATGGAAACAAACATTAGGATATGGATAAAAATGTAAATCCACAGAGGTCAGGAAAATAAAAAGTAGGGTCCTTGTGATCTCTGTCACTTTTCCTATCCTGTATTGATATGCAGTATTTTGTTAGTGAGGTTTGTAGTGCTAAACGTACAGCATAAGGGAGCTGCTGCTAGAAAAAACCTTTTTGTCTTTTGATTTTTGAGTGATCTTTGTGTTTTTTCAACAGGAGCTCTTCAAATTTTGTTTGTTTGTTTGGGTTTTTTTTCTGGTTAATGTAAATTGCTTTCATTAAATTCCATTTGACCTTGGGAAGAAAATGTGAGTAAAGAGATACTTCATTTGGAAGAGGAATAGCGAGAGATTGATGTAAGGTTTCTGTATTGTCTGATGGAATAAAATTCACAGGCTTGCCCCCACACTGACTGAGTGGCTTTGGGTGGTGGTCCAGCAGATGCAAAGCAGCTTTCCTAATTGTGCTTGTTGTAGCCAGTTTTTCATGCTGATGTTTAGAATTTCAAAGAAATATGTGCCAAGAAAAACTGTGTTCTCTTACACAGATAAAACAGTAGGGAATCACACTTCTTTAAAGATGGTCCGATGTCTTTATAACATTCCTGCATTAATTTGCATATGCTGTATAAAGTGTATAAATCTATGCTTAGGAAAATGTGTCTCAATTTTGAAACGCAAATATCTATTTGTCCTCTAAGTAGACAATCTGTGTGTACCTTCAAAGCAGGTGGCAATCCTCATCAATATAATGTAAAAAAAAGTGTATCTGTCCAGATCTGGACAGAGAAGCAAGGTATTCTTAAGTTACTTACATCTTCTTACCTATTACTGAGAATAGGCTGGAATTTAAAGAAAAAAATGGAAATATAAAGCATCAGAATTAAGGTTTGCTGGTAGAGAGCTAGAAATGTTGTCCTTCATCTCCAAAACCTTTAAATTTCAGTGGGTTTCATATTCGGTAGCTTTAGAAGTGCTGCTATACTGTAACTTAAGCTAATTTGTTGTATATGAGAACTGACAATGTTTTTAAGTGCATTGTAGAAGAAACTGTTTTACTGCTGAATTATAGGCAAATTCTAAAAACAGGATGCTGGCTACATTGGATGAAATTTAAATCAACTTTACTTGATTGTAATTTACATCCAGAAGGATTGTGTATTTTAAGGGTCACCCTTAGCATTTCCACATCCCTCTTAAAAACTAGCTTAAGCAATTAGGACAAGATTTCTAAATGTGTGGGGTGCCTAAAGATGCGGTGACACCTGGCAGGATTTTGGAGTCACGTGCATCTGAATGTTGTTGATCTGTGGGGTAGCTCCTGAAACTCAATGTGGAGGGAAGAGTCTATGTAAGGATGCAGCTACCTAACAGTTTGACCATACTGTGACCTTAGGCACGCTGAAAGTGATGGGAACTTTCAGCTTTTAAGCCATTTCTGTAACTTAGAAAAATTTTCTTATTGTCTCATACACTGAAAATTGTTTTGCACCTTTAAGATTTGTCGTGGTTTAACCCCAGCCAGCAACTAAGCACCACGCAGCCGCTCACTCACTCCCCCACACACCCAGTGGGATGGGGGGAAAATTGCGAAAAGAAGTAAAACTCGTAGGTTGAGATAAGAACGGTTTAATAGAACAGAAAAGAAGAAGCTAATAATGATAATGATAACACTAATAAAATGACAACAGCAATAATAAAAGGCTTGGAATGTACAAATGATGCGCAGTGCAATTGCTCACCACCCGCCGATTGACACCCAGCCAGTCCCCGAGCGGTGATTCCCTGCCCCCACTCCCCAGTTCCTATACTAGATGTGACGTCACATGGTATGGAATACCCCGTTGGCCAGTTTGGGTCAGGTGCCCTGGCTGTGTCCTGTGCCAACTTCTTGTGTCCCTCCAGCTTTCTCGCTGGCTGGGCATGAGAAGCTGAAAACTCCTTGACTTTAGTCTAAACACTACTTAGCAACAACTGAAAACACCAGTGTTATTAACATTCTTCGCATACTGAACTCAAAACATAGCACTGTACCAGCTACTAGGAAGATAATTAACTCTATCCCAGCTGAAACCAGGACAGATTTAATGGCAGGTGACGGCAGAGAGGAAAATCTGGATAAAAAGAGAGGTACAAATACCCTATGAACTGAACTCTTCCTGCCAGGGAAGAGAGAAGGAATGCCACAGTAGATGGTATTATTGCAAATTTAGTTTAGTTTAAGAAGCTTTTAAATCTGAAAAGCGAGTGCAGAATTCAGCTGCAAAATAGGTTGCCACAAAGGCAGCTGTTTGGATTTACCCTATAAGGTAATTTCTTGCTGTTGAAAGGTACATTCAATACAATAGCTGGATACATCTTCACTGCACAATGTTCTCTCATCACTTCTTTTCGAAGTACATTTGTGTGAAGAGTTCAAGAACAATTTTTCTCCTCTTGAACCTTTTCCTCCTTCCCCATGCAGAATTCCACAGCTATGCTTTTGAAGACAAGATGCCTCTCTAGACATGCTTGGGGAGGGGGGAAAGGGAGTTATTGATTTATTCAACACATCAGCCTCACTGATCTCATAGGATTTAGTAGTCGTCTGCATTAGTAGTTCACTTTTATGACCACTGAAGTAATTATTTATTGTTCCTTAAGTTGGCATGAGAAAGTTTCTTGTTACTCTTGTGGATACTTTTGAGTATCCAGGCAGCTAATCTGGGAGATTAAAGCCAGCAACATCAGTGTAAATTGTATATGCTCTTTTAGTTCTTCCATGCTACTGTGTGAAAACAGCTCTTCATACTTTGAAAACTTCTCTTTTGGCTGCTGAGCACTAAGAGCTATAAGCAAGCTTGAACTGGAAAAGACATAGAGTGGAAACTAGCACACCTACTAGTAGGAGATTCTGGTGGCCTGACTGAATCTTTGCTCAGGGCTATCAGAGGATGCATAATACAGGATTTAATTCAGTTCACTGTGTTCAAAGGAACTGTACACAGATGCTAGTAGGAATGTTCTGAAGTAATGTTCATTAAGTTACCTTCAATAAGATACTGGTAATTTGTTGCAAGTATTACAGTAAAGCACCTATAAAAGCCCTGGTTAAAAACACCTTTTCAGTTAAATCCTTGTTTTGAAGTGATGTTGAAACGTTCATAACTTCTGTGAAACCCTTTTATGTGCATAGAACCAACAGAAAAGAATAAAATATGAGGGAAGTTAGACAGTTACATCAAAAATCCATTTGTGGAGGAAAATACCCAAATACATTTGATTTGATAATAAAATTCTTCTTTCCTTGCACTATGCAATTGTTTAGATGTTTGGCTTATGACTTATATGTAAAGTGTTAGTACAATTACATTATTCCTAATTAGCAAAACACCATCAGATGTTTTTCAGTATATGAGATAATGAGTGAAGGTTGACTACATTTTCAACAATTAAGTGTTACACCATACAATACAATGTAGTAGAGTAACTGTAGTACTTTGCACATACTTAATTTGAAAATATTTGAGAATCTTCTTTCTTTCATGCACTTCCTTCCTCATTCATTCATAAATGCCTGTGTTTTATATAGCTCTGTTAAGGACTTCACATGTGTGCAGCTATGGATAGTTTAAAATTTCTTTTTGAAACCGTATGGTTATACTTGAGTTTGTAGTTTCCTCCTGTACAATGTGAGCCATGGGAAGGACAGTCTAAGCTGCAGCAGCCTACTTTATTATATTACAACCACTGATCCTGTGAAAGGGCTGTGTCATGCTGCATTGTGTATGTGTATTATTTCTCAAAGAGAATCACCATTCAGAATAATTAATCATAATTAGCAGCAAAGCAGGAACAAGGTCAAAATACTAACTGATTTTTTTCATTCACATCAATCCCACCTATTTATGGTGCTGTCAGAAAAAAAGTCATTTTTTAGAATGTGTGCTTTTGTAGTTTGGATCCAGCAGCAAGAGACATTAAAATGCAGCTGTTACAGCTCAATTTATGCAGGTTTTTTTCACCTGAAAGAAAAAGTCCCCATTTAAGCACTCAAGTTAGGCAGTATTTCCTTTGTCATCCCTTAGGAATTCTAACTAGGATGTATTCATCCTATTCAGGGCTGTAGGTTGTTGGGGTCTTTTTTAGTTCCTTATAAGTATATTGCCGTCAGTGTTGGTGACACATATCAGCACCACAGAGTGAAATACAGAAATGAAAATAGAATTTGAGGCCAGCACATGTTTGCTAAAAGCACTGAAAGAGATATCCTTAGCAATAAACAAGAAAATAAGAGGGTAGACCATGACAGGATTTTGTGCATGTCCTCCAAACATGCACTGATGCTATAAAGCTGTACAAATGGAAATAACAAAGGGAATGATTTTACCCCTAGGCTTGACTTAAATAACTGATAAAAAGTAAGAGGAGGGAAAAATCTGATGACTTCTGCACTGAGGACTGAGGAACTGGAAAAAAGGTTATGATTGATTTGACCCTGGATACATTAGGAAATTAAGCTGAATGCAAGACTGTTACAACACAATGCTGTATACTGGTTATCCTTGTAGATAAGAACCAACTGGTTGAAGGCATATTTGAAAGTGAGAACTAGATGTTTTGTACTTAACGGGTCAAAGCACTCTGAAAATGTTAAATCACCTTCGTACTAGGTAGTTGCTATACTTCTACTTGAAGGACAAAAGGTTTGACAAATGTAAATAAACCAACAAAATTCTTTCTATTCTTGAAAAGTTAATGAAAACAGATCTTTATCTTTGCCCCTTCCATCTTTACATTTCCTTTTTTTTTAAAACAAAGAGAAATCACTCCTGACATAAGATAATTATTCCTGTCCCTAAAAACAACGTTTTAGGCATCATTTACATGCTCTACATCAGATGTTGTAACTACAAGTTTTGATAACTTGGAAGCAACTTTGATAACTGCTTGGAAGCAGTTTTTGAATGCAAATATATCAGTGTGCTGGCTACTAAAGCTCAAGAAGGAGTACTGCTGGGACACATCACAAACTATTGAATCAAACCAGAGAACACAATGAATTGCTCCTTAAGTAACTGCAAAACATATGAGGAAAGGGAAATATTGTTGAAAGGCCTCAATTTGCAACAGGCATGCTAGAAATTGCATACAAACAACATTTTCTACGATTGATAGAAAAAGTTAACCTCTATGATTTTTTAATCTAGTCAAGTTCTGTAAAATACCCTTTAGAAGTGACAGTGTTTCAGAAAGGAGGGGAAAAAATGTAAATAGGAAAATGCGAAAAAAACCTCAAAGAAGGCCTTGAGTAACATATACTTAGCAATAGCATTTCAATGCCAGTGAACCCAAACAATTTAAGCTCTAAATTAAAGCTTGTGGAAGAGGTCTAATTACAGTGGACCTAAAGAATGTGTTTCAGTGTACATGAATGTCACATTACAGATTTGGCAATGAGATTTTTCATAAGAAATATTGATCTTTAAAGCTGGTAGAGGTGGCAAGTGGCTCCCTATTTTTCCCCTCTCCTTCCTAGTATCTCTTTCAGCTAGGTTACTTTAATAATCACATTTTTACTTTGTTTTCCCCTTATGGAAGATCTGACATGAAATTTCTGAAATACTTCCCAATTCTGTTCCCATTACATCAATATCAAAGTGAAACAATATAGCACATATTTTTTGTGTGTTTTATATACATTGTGAATATCTATCATGAAATATTTAACAACTAAGTAGCAAATTAGGAAGAGTTTATCCAGTTTTCTTTCTCCGAAGGAATACAAAGAGCTGAAGACTTGGCTCTATTGAGATCAAGCCAAGCTATCAGAAAACTGGGTAAGGCTGGAGGAAGTCATATACTCATCACCTTTGCATATCTGCTGTCCTTGTATATTTATTTGACTGAGTTACTGGAAAACAGGAACCACTGAGGACAAGATTTTAGACAGGAAAATGTGGAAATGACTGTAGGAATAACTGATTATGAGTGCTCTTGACTGGAGAACAGACGTGAACTGGAATGTCATTGTTTGAAGTTCTTGTGAACTCCTTATAAATTACCTCAGTTATTTTTTTCATTACTGTAGAATTGTTTATTACTGCTGCACTCTGTTCCAAAGTGCTGTATCATTCCAGAGTGCTCTGCTGAAGGGATACTTCCCCAGCATCCTAAATGTTGTGTTTTAACAAGCAGATATGTAAAGCATGCTATTATTTTCTCCTGATTATTCCTTGCACATTAACGTTTCTGAGGTGGTTTCTAGATGATGATTAAAACACATTGTTCAAAAGCAACAAATCCGAGAGACCAGGGCAAGACAGACTAACAAAATTTAGATGAAAAGCATGAAGCCAGCTTTGCAGTTGCTTTATTTTGCCTTAGCAGACAATATACCCTTGACTAGATAGAGTCTAACCATCTAGTACAAATTCTTATACTTGCTGCTCCAGTGGGTTTTGTTGAAGATACTGGCTTCTACTATATGAGTCAGCAGTGTTTATCAATTTTAATATAATGCCTCAGGACTATTGCCACTTACACTTTAATATGACTTGGCTTGTCAATTCAAATCTTGGTTTTTTGCAATTTTAAACTCTCATAATATTATAATTTATAGGGCTCCATGATAATTCATAAAACTATGCCTCATGGTTCTTAGATAAACAGCTTAGGAAAATGTGGCTTTTTATTCTTGCAATGAGCTGTTTTATTTGGCAGGTTTTATTTACTATATTTAAAGGTGTAACATTGAGAAAATTCTAAATGCAAGTTTAGAAGTTCTTATTTGAATCACAGTGGGCATCTCAATTGGAAAATGCTCCTGTAGAGTCCATTCTGTAAAGATTTAATTCTTGTTGCTGATATGCCCTACAAAATTCTTTGTATAATCATGTTTTAAAATCACACCTTTTCTTAGCCTACTCATGTGGGAAATAATCATGTTCTGATATAAACTGATACCTTAATTCATTATGCCAGCACCTTCTAACACCCATCAGAAGAGTTCTGTTTCCCAGTATGTGCACAGCCCTGAAATCATGATATCTCCTTGATAGAGCCTTTGTTGTAGAATTTTGCAGGCAATGCACCATGAGAATGCGGGGAATTTGCAGTTCTGTTCTCAGCTTTGTATGGCCTTTAGCAACTTTAGCAACTTACTTGCCTCCTCTTTGCTTTGAAGCTCCTTGAGCGAAGACAATAAACCTTCTTCTTGCTCACCCCACTCCACGTAGATACCTTAAGTTAGTCATCAAGTGACTGGCATATTAGAAGACTGAACTGAGTTCCTGGCATAAATCGCTTTGTAAGCAGTGTGACCTTATGTGCTAACAGCGTCTTCCTGTGCAGGAAAGAATTTCATTGCCTTGGCTTTTCAAAAGCAGAGATAAGTTGTGTTATCTCTGTCTTAAAGATCACTTAGAACTTTAGTGCCAAAGCAGTTTTTCATTATTTATGCAAAAGAACAATATATTTTATTAAAATAAACAATATCACTAAATTTGTATCGTCCTTCATCCAGAAGTTGTACAAACATTTTTTAAAAAGTCTTAAGACACATTTGTGATGTGTCATGTAAAGGCAAATTCTTTATGTGCATCAACTATTAGGAAAACAACGTTCTTTTTCAACATTTGCTGTGTGTTATGATATAAAGCTGGGAGTATTTTAGTAGGAATAGTGTTGCTTCTGCATTGCGGGTACCTAAATACTATTTTTTGGTTGGCACTGGGACTTTCATTTTGATGTTTGGAGGTTCTTCACTGTGAAATATGGTTGCAACACTGCATGGTTCCTCTTGTGTTTCCTTAGGCAAACCTCGCTGTCATTAACAAAGAAGTTGCAGAGCAAACCCAACTATTTTCTTTATAGAGGTTTTTGTCTCAGAGATGGGACAATGCAAACCAAAATCATGCCAAATGAACACTAAATCCCAAAAGCGTGCTGGTAATTGAGTATACTGCTGAATAGTAGCTTTCAACATGTTTGAGCCTTGATTATGGGGAGTGGTGAGGGTGTGGTAAGGGTTTAGGGGTTTTTTGTTGTTCTTGTTGTTGTTGTCGTCATTGTTGTCTTACCCAGCATTTTATCAGCCCCATTTTTTTGTTTCCCTATTTTCTTGTCTGTAGCCCTCACTATTTGTACATCTGCAAGTTACTTGGTACACTTTTTTCTTATCCCTCCTGCCATCAAGGTACTTGTACCATTTCCAAAGTGATACTCCAGGCACATAGATGATAACTGGTGGGTTAAAATCTTTTATCAGCTGTAAAAGAATAGTTTCTGGAGGAGGTTTACTGTGAAGTATTAACCAGCAAAGGTGGGCTTAAAACATCTGCTTTTGGAAAACAGTATTTCCAAAATAAGTTGCTACTGTACTGACTGATAGAGAATTCATATGCCTCGATTGTTTGGTATTATAGTCTGCATGCATATGCTGACAGAATAAGGAAAAAGAGAAGGAGCTCCAAGGATTTAATTTATAGTATATACTACAGTTGTAAAATTGTATTCTTGTTTTATGTGTTTAGTTTTCTCTAAACTGAAGTTTATGGGGAAAAAAAATATAATGAATCCCTGTATATCGCTTTCCTTTATTCCAAATTTATGGCTTTAACAATCTTCAGTGAGAAGCTGTTTATCTCAGCTCTGTGCATTTTGACATACAGGACTCATGTGGCTTCATTTATTTAATCTAGAATGCTTTTCAAAGAAACACCAATTGCAACTGTGAATATTCAGAAACATAGTGTGATTCTCTATAAAATTAGGACATTTTCTTGACTGTATGGTCTCTTGATCTTTCAATATTTTTACTCTTATACCTATGCTTATACCTAAACATTTAGGTATAATTTGTAGAAAGTTAGTTTAATTCTTAAAAAAAAAAAAAAAGTGAGGAAATGAAATAACTTTTTGTGGTTTTGTGTGTATGTATATGCATGCACACACTAATTTGTCAAATACCAAGCTTCAATATGTATAATGCTCTTACATTTACAGAGGATAACTTCAGTGGAGGTTCCTGACAATAAAACCTTAGAGTTGTGCAGGTTTTCCTCTGCAGACATCTGCCCTTTGGCATTCCACGAGCTGCGTTTGGGGTTCAACTAACAGTGTTTGGAGCATATTAATACTACACAGAAGTTACACAAAAGAAGGGAGCTGCAATACATCTAAGGGTTTCTGTAATTTATAATTTCTTATAGGTGCTTTCCATTTACATGCAGATTTATTGTTCTGAGAGTAGAGCTGAGGCAATTAATGAGCTGGTCTGTAGTTTTAAATTGGACAAGTGACAGAGGTGACAGACTTTTCCTTGAAAAGGAAATTTGTGATACCTTCTTAGAGGTGGGGTTGGGGTCTTTTGTTTGTTTGTTCTTCCACAACGCTCAGCAACTTGATGATCGTAAGTTTTCTTCATGTCAGAGTCAGCTCTTCCTCCTTTTTCGTGATCTTCATTCCAGTCCCATTGCAAGAAACCATTTAAGTGATCTTTGTGATATTTACAGTGAAGCTCAATATTGCCCTCCCTAGATACACATTAAACATTGGTTCCATAAATTGGTCTGTTCCCTCTGGGCAGAGCTGTTACATCTGGGCCCACACAGAGCTGAGCAGGCGTTTGTATTAATAGAGCGTCGTGTGGTCATTGCTGCCATGGCTATCTGCCATTTCACAGATAACATCACAGTCTGATGTGATGTGTGTAAATAGCTCCCTGCACTGAAAACAATATTCTACTGATCCAGCCTTCCAGCTCTTTCCTGATCCTAACTACTGTGCCATGTGGTTTTTCTCCTAAAGGTTGAACTTTCTTCATTATGTAACTGCTTATGTTCTTGAATTTTCTATCATTATTTATATGCAAAGAACAAGTCCTATATGCAAGGAGCACTTGCATTCCTTCCTTCCTAAATCTCTGTGTTTTGTTCCTCCCTCCAAACCCAACATATCCTGGAAATATATTTCTGAGAGATTCAGACTTCTCATCCACCTCCTTGTCTTTTTGTGCAACACCCTGTACCACTTCTAGGCACCTTTCTGACCACAAGGTAGCTCTGTTTTCCATTAGAAGACCCCCATGACTGAGTTTTAAATTAGGATAGTGTTGTGGTTTAACATCAGCCAGCAGCTCAGCCCCACACAGCCGCTCGCTCACTCCGCCTCCCACAGTGGGATGGGGGAGAGAATCTGAAGAAAACTCATAGGCTGAGTTTAAGACAGTTTAACAGCTAAAGCAAAAGCTGCATGTGCAAGCAAAGCAAAACAAGGAATTCATTCACCACTTCCCATCGGCAGGCAGGTGTTCAGCCATCTCCAGGAAAGCAGGGCTCCATCACGTGTTATGGTGACTTGGGAAGACAAATGCTATCACTCCGAACATCCTCCCCTTCCTTCTTCTTCCCCCAGCTTTCCATGCTGAGCACGACGTCATATGGTCTGGAATATCCCTTGAGTCAGTTGGGGTCAGCTGTCCCAGCTGTGTCCCCTCCCAGCTCCTTGTGCCCCCCCAGCCTGCTCACTGGTGGCGTGGGGTGAGAAGCAGAAAAGGCCTTGATGCTGCGTAAGCACCGCTCAGCACTAGCTAAAACATCCCTGTGTTATCAACACTGTTTTCAGCACAAATCCAAAACACAGCCCCATACTAGCTATGTGTGCATATGAAGAAAATTAACTCTATCCCAGTGAAAACCAGTGCAGATAGTTAAATAAACTCTATGACCTATGTCACAAAACCAGTAAGGGGATGCGTCCTTCAACAGCAATGGATGAAATTACTTAGGATGGCCAAAATTTTAAGTAGCTCCTAGTAGGGTGGTCAGGAGGAACTGCAACAGCAGACAGCATGTCCCTGAGCACCCCTGCCAAGCAAACATCTCCTGCCTTGAGTAGATTATGGCTATTAGGTCACTTCTAGCTCCCCTGTACAGACCAAACACCTTGACTGTGTGTTTGTCTGTCTCTGTGCTGATCTAGTCAGTCTCTATGAGACTGTCTTAAGTGTGATGGCCTTGACACGTGGTAATGTTTTACCACATAGTAAACCCAGTGTTTTGTGATACTGCTTGTCCACTGCATTTCTATGTGATTTACCTATAGAGGTTCACACTGCCCATTTTAATGGTCTAAGTATGTCTAAGTGGCTCCCGACTTTCTCTTCATGACTGTCTGTGCACCTATCACAATGAGGTGTAAATGAACTGTGACTGTCAGTAGCAAAATGGAATTTTTTTACTGCCAATGTATAGCCCAGCTGATCACTAATCAGACCTACAGCCTGTTTTACTCCTGTAGATGAGTGCAGAACCACAGCAGTTAGCTGTAGCTATGAATTTTGATCAGAATAAACACCGAGGGCTCATTTGTTATTGAGATAGGTGAGAGTATGGCAACAGGTGATGATGGAGGAAAGCAGGGGTGTGTGCTGCTAAGAAATGAGACAGTCAAATAATATTACACTTCACAAATTTTCAGACACGAAATATAGTCTGAGAGTTTACAAGGCTGGTATACAGCAAGTGCCTGGCATTATCTGGTAGCACTTGGAATGTGTTAGTACTGGGTAACTGAGTGTCTATGCCTACACTATTCAAATAAATCTTTTAGGCAATGTCTCTAATAAAAATTAGAGAAAATTGAAAATGCTTTCAATAAAAGGTATTTACAAACTGCCTATAGGTGCACTCAGTCTACAGCTGTAGACTGTGTCAAAAGACCATCTGTGTTAAAATTGGCTGCTTCATCAAATGGAAATAGTATCTGATGTCCAGTTAGACGTTGTTCATTTGGCTTGTCTGTAACATTTCCTTTGATTTCTCTTCCTACTCTTGATGACATCATCTTGGGATTGTACAAATTCTGATGTTCTATCTAGCACATTGACATGGTCTATCAAAAGCAAGTGATCTCTTCCCTCCACTCTTCTATCATGTTTATTTTATTAGTTTGCTCACCTGCTTATGGTAAAGATATGCTAAAAGAAGGCACATGGGGACAGGTGGGACTGCATTTGAAACACAAGTGACAGTCAAGGTCTGGGTTACATTGCTAATTGGTAAGCTCCTAAATATTGCAGGAAAAATTATTTTGTAACTCAGGACCTTCATTTTGTCATTGTGTTGGCTTTGTGCGGCAAGGTTTTGGTAGCAGGGCGGGGTTACAGGGGTGGCTTTTGTAAGAAGCTGCTGGAAGCTTCCCCTGTGTCTGACAGAGCCACTACCAGCCGGCGCTAAGACGGACCCGCCGCCGGCCAAGGCCAAGCCCATCAGCGATAGTGGTAACGCCTCTGTGATAACATTTTTAAGAAGGAAAAAAAAGTTGGGACAGACGGAAAAGGCAGCCGGAGAGAGGAGTGAGAACATGTAAGAGAAACAATCCTGCAGACACCAAGGTCAGTGAAGGAGGGGGAGAAGGTGCTCCAGGTGCCGGAGCAGAGATTCCCCTGCAGCCCGTGGGGAAGACCATGGTGAGGCAGGCTGTCCCCCTGCAGCCCAGGGAGGTCCACGGTGGAGCAGATATCCACCTGCAGCCCGTGGAGGACCCCACGCCGGAGCAGGTGGGTTCCCGAAGGAGGCTGTGACCCCGTGGGAAGCCCATGCTGGAGCAGGCTCCTGGCATGACCTGTGGCCCTGTGGAGAGAGGAGCCCACGCTGGAGCAGGTTTTCTGGCAGGACTTGTGACCCCACAGGGGACCCACACTGGAGCAGTGTGCTCCTGAAGGACTGCAGCCTGTGGGAAGGACCCATGCCAGGGAAGTTGGTGGAGGACTGTCTCCTGTGTGAGGGATCCCACACTCTTCCTCTGCTCCAGTCCTGCCCCTGAGGATGATGAAGCGGCAGAAAATAATGTGTGATGAACTGACCATAAACCCCATTCCCCGTCCCCCTGCACCGCTGGCGGGGGTAGGTAGAGAATCCGGGAGTGAAGTTGTGCCTGGGAAGAAGGGAGGGGTGGAGGGAAGGTGTTCTGAGATTTGGTTTTATTTCTCATTACCCTACTCTGGTTGATTGGTAATAAACTGAGTTAATTTTCCCCAAGCTGAGTCTGTTTTGCCTGTGATGGTAATTGGTGAGTGATCTCTCCTGTCCTTATCTTGACCCACAAGCCCTTTGTTATATTTCCTCTCCCCTGTCCAGCTGAGGAGGGGGAGTGATAGAACAGTTTTGGTGGGCACCTGTCATCCAGCCAGGGTCAACCCACCACAGTCATCTTCAAGCAGCTCTCAGTTTTACAGCACGGGACTTCTTGTGATACTTAGCTTTAAGGAATACTAAGGTGATTGGAAAAGATACTGTTTTGGTCACTATTTGCACTGTACAGTATTTCTAAGGCCCCAGTGAGCTAATACATTACTACATTTTAACAAAAAGTTCGTCCCTGCCTCTAAAGCTTTACAAAGTCTGTTTAAAAGAACATAGTGAGATTGCGAAGTCAGAGGCTCAGAAGTTAAAAGTGCAGCTGCCTAGGCTGTGAATTAATACAGCCACCTCCTTGGTCTATGAGAATTTATGGCATTGTATTCCCTACTTTTTTCCTGCTCCCTGAAAGCCACTGCCTCATCTAGTACTCAAGATCTTGATAAGTGCTATATGGAGAACTAATGCCATTGACAGTAGATCATTTGCCTTGTTTGTTCTTGTATTTAGAAGTTTGACACCCCATATGCATGGTTTTAATGCCTCCAACTGCACAACTACCTTGGGGGTGTGTGTGTATATATATCCCATTAGAATTGTTCAAAGGTAAGTTCATCAGAGTTTGTACATCACTCAGATTCTGCTGTGATCGAAGAGTGTATAACTAACCATGTACAATTTAACAATTTTGCCAGGATTTTGTTGCCGTGCCATAAATACAACTTGAGCTAACACACAATTTCACAAAGATAAAGTCTGACTGTCCACCGAGCAGGTGCTGCACAGAGATAAAAGTTTCAGCACCAACATTGCACAACTAATACTTTTACTGTTGTGAAATATATTTATGTATGCAAGTTTTATCCACTTGGTATTTATTTGGGGGTTTCTATTTATATGTATTAATAGATAATTTAGGTGCCAAGATACCAGATGCAGAGAGTTTACCAAGTTATGCTCAGTAACTTACTGAAGGCCTGTCAGTGAAAAGAAGAATTTTTATTTTAAAGAAGATATACACAGAACCAAAAGGTTTCTCAAAGATGGGCAATGTTTGGCAGAGATTTTATGTTTAGCACTGATACGGTGTTTCTGTAGCATGGTTTTATGAATCAGGCCTTAAGTGGTTTATATAGTGACCAGCTTTATATTGAAAGGGATTCACCCAACATTGTAATGAATTCTGTTCACACTGTCACTGAGTGAAGTACTGAGAAAAGCAGAAAAATGAGATATTTGATTTTTATTGGAAGTAAATTTTTTCATATTTGTATGGAGGACTTGCAAAAACATGCCAGAACTAATATGCACAAGCCTATTTTATAAAATGGCTTACTATTTTATTAAAATAATATAGACACCCCACACAACTTTACAAAATAAATAAACTTTATAAAATGATAAGCAACAGGCATTGTTCTGGGAAATATATTCTCATGTTTTATACAGTATATGTTCTAGAAGTAGTTCATTCTCAATCGCTGGGCCTCTGTCAATTTTTTCAGTGCCACAGTAGATACAGCTCTCAAAATATGATGAAATTGTAGTTTATGCAGCATTTCCTTTCAGATTTTCTTTTTTGGCTTTTGGTTGGTTTGGGTTTTTTTGAGAACACAGTGCCCTTGCCAGTGAGATGGTATATGCAATAACTACACTATTTTAAATCTCTTTAACTTAACAAGTCATCAGAGGCTGAGCTGACATTATCTCCAGTGGCTGATTACATTTCCTGCTGGTGGATTTCTGTCAGGAGTGAGGGAAGAAACTCTTGGTGGGACAGATAGAATCTACCAAGCAGTTCTGCTGTAATTAATGTAGAATTTACAGCAGAAAATCCAGACTGTCAGTGATATGTTCAGTAACTAGTGCCAAGTCCTCTTTATCAATAATGCTTGTCTTTGGAAGGGGCATAGTTAATTTCTTCAGTAGTCCGTAAATTATTACAGAACTTACAAATCTGCTACAAAATCAATACAACTAATTGTAAATTAATAGATTTCTAAGTGTGAAGGAGCATGTAATAATGTAGATGAGTCCTTGAATGAGTATGCCAGTTCTGGTGTCAGGGGTGGGAGCTTCCCACTGTTTTATGTGACATCTTCAAGTGTAAACATATTTCTTTTTCTTTCCCCAACTGATTTAGCCTGCTACCATAGCAAGTAACATTTCCATTAGCCTCCTACCGTTAAATCATGGAGTAACTATAATCACAAAAACATCCACCATGCAAGCAAACTAATAGAGCAGCAACAGTGGTCATAGCTTATCTCCATCTTACAGGCATTTTTTGTGAGTTCACCACAGTTGGTGCAGAAACAAATCCCTTTAAACTGAATCTAATGAAGGAGAATAAAAATGGATGGTTACAGTACAGACGAAGGATTTATAGATATTCTTGACGACGCTTGCTAGAAAGAAAGACTGTTGTTTGTGTTGTTTTCCTTATGTGCAGTATTTTGCAGCAAGACAGTGTCCTATGTGTTGATGCCTAGACTGCTCAGGATTGAAGTGGCAGAAGAGGAATGGTCTGACTTCAGGATACTTAAATTGTTATTTAAAATAAAATATGTGTAGATGCTGACAGGTTTAGCTGTGTTACAGGCAGTAGAACAGAAACAATTTTAAGGCAAGAAAAACTTTCCTGTTTATTGCTTGCACTATTTTGGTTCCAGACTAAAACTAACCGTGTTTGCATATGTGCAATAGCCATAACTCTCTGTGATTTAGCTTTCTTTTTAAGTAGAATTAAATAAAAGATAGCTTTCATTGCATAGCATACTAAGGTTTTGTTTTTCTAAAATCTCGGTTTGGTAAAGCATGCAGACTTGAAGCTGAAGTGACTCTGAAGCAAGGTTAACTTTTACACACAAGTTTTTCTGATCTGGGATTTCAAGGTGTCCTTATCTTCCTCTGAGACTGAAGTCTGGAAACTTGGCAGAAAGCCATTCATGCCAAAGGCTTATCTTGCAGCACAGCTTCTCTCTTCTGGATACAGCTATACCTGTTAGTATTAATGAATTTGATGGTAGCACCTTCAATATCTATGCGCTGTGGGTTTGGTTTGTGGGGTTTTTTAAATAATAGAATCATGAATAGGATGGTGATACAAGGTCTCATAAAGAGTAGTCTATATGTTAAATATATGTAGTAACAGGATATTTTGCGTAGGAGTAAAATACACGGTGTGTCATCGTTTGGAAGGAGGACAGAGTCTTAATAAGCTTCATAATGAACTACTAGAACTAAATGTGTAGAAAGTAGATGCTTTTGCTTTTTTGCTTTTGTTAATTTTCTTACTTTAATTAAAACTGAAATGTGGGATTTTTCTAATAGCACATTAGGTGACCTAACAGTGCGGTGATGTGGAGGGGGAAAGCACAGCTTGCTGTGCAGCACTGCCCAGGAGGAGCAGCAGCAGCAGAATTGTAAGATAATTCTTAACTCTATCAGATGCTGCCCCATCATTCTGACAGCCACGCAAGTTAAACATTGTGGTAATTCTTTCCAGGATTGCTCCTTACAGTTTAGTAACTCTTAATGCTTATATATGTTTGTTAAATGTCAACTGTTCTGTGTTTCTAACTATCCTGTAGCGGTAAGATAGTGGTAGAAATAAGAGGTACCTTAGAAACAGTATCTGACCTGTGTTCAATGTCCCCAATCCTGGTTCGTCAAATGTATCGTGAATCTGAATTTTCTTGTCCAAATATGAGCATTTGTTTAGGGCCCATTTTGAGTACTTCCCTGCAAAGTGTCCGGCTGGCTGAAAGGACACAGAAAAGCAGTGTCTTAGCTATGAGTAATATGCAAACATTAAGTGAAAGGCTGAAGAGAAATGTATTCCTCAAAAGGTCTTAGTTTAGTTAGAGATGAGACGAGTTTTAGAAAAAATGAAAGTTAACGAAGTGCTTTACATAGATTGACAGAGGGTTTGGTGCTGCGTCATCCCGCCATGTTCTATTCCCCCCACCTTAGGTTAAAGGAGGGGGGGGTAACAGGTGAAATCTGCTGAATGCTGGCTATGAGTAGAAAACTGTCATGCCCAGCCAGGAGATCCCAGTGGAGGAGCAGTCCACTATGGAGCTGCTGAGCAAGTAGTCTGGTCTGGTGAGGGGGAGCTCAGTCCCTCTGGACCAGGAGGTGGCACATCATCCATTTTTCTCTGTAGCTTTATGATGAAAGGGGCTCTGCAACTATGCTGTATGACACAGCCTTGTGCTAACTAGATGGCATCTGTGTCTCCAAAATAATAGGAACATTCTTGCTGTGTTAAAAAAAAAAAAAAAAGGATTCACTTTAAATATATGTTGGAAGGGCACAACTGCATACAAACTATTTAAAATCTTCTGAGAATTAGAGGTTTATTATATAGTCAGCTATACTCTGTAGGAAATCCTTTGTTTCTCTTTAACAGGCTTTCAAGGTTCCTTATTTAAATGCATAACATCATATTTTAAATGATTCAAACGCTTCCTATGATGGCAAATTTAGAAAAGGAGCAGTGTAGTTCAAAGGTGGTATCAATTGTAAATGAGGGGCTTTGTTCTTTCCCTTTTTCTCTCCTCCTAACCGCTCTTTTAAGTGTCCTTATGCATTAAGCATTTCACGTGGTTGAACAGTGGTGTATTCTCAAACTACCCCTTCTTTGATAATACGTGCTGGTAATTAGAAGGGCTTTGAATGTCTGTATACACATTTATAGTGGAGACAATATGTGCTATTTTTTAAAATCCCATGTTCCAGTAACTTTTAGATAGTACCTACTAAATTCATGTTTATTATCACAATTTTTGCTTACAAAACTAATGAATTATGGAGGACTTCTGATCTAACACCACTCCATTTATTAAGGACTATTTTACGCAAACCGGATTAAACACTATGCCAGTTGTATAGCTGTTTAGTTGTTGGTTTTATAATAATCTATTAATTTAGTTTTCATGTGCTCTCAAGTAAGGCCACTGAAATCAATCAAACCCATTCAGAAGGGGTAGAGCTGCCTCAGGTGTGCCTTCACTGAGTGACCCTTTGGCTGTAGCTCCAGGCAGAAGAATTAGTCCTGATGCTGCCCGGGGAGGGGGTGAGCTGGGGGGCTGGCCCCCTAACCAGGGAATTGCCCAGAGCAGCTGTTCCATCCATCCCTGCCAGACAGGGTTCGTCTCCCCTCCTGAATTCTCTCTGTCACCCTAAATTATATATCGATTTCCCAGTATTCTGAATTTCTGCACCATTTTTGATAAGAAGCATATTGATGATGATGTGTGTTGATTAAATGTATGTGCTGGTTGTAGTACACATGCAGACTACTGTAGTTTCTTATCCCCTGCAAAACATCTCTTATCTTTTTTATTGTGGGAGGAGGGGGAAGAAGGGAGAATCGAAACTGAATGAAGTAAAACTTCTTTCCCTCCCCTAAATGTCAGATCTGTAACATAGATTTCCTGATATATTATTTTCATCTTTTTGCTTTTTTTATTTTAGGTAAGTGGAAACTTTCTCTTCATGACTCAGGGACTGGTTTAATTGCTGTGTGGTAAGTGTTCTCCATCACATGAATATAGGGATCAGCTGTGTGTAAATTAACACCGTAAGTTGGCTTCACAACTGGCAGCTGATGGTTTTTAGAGGGCTGCATATATATACACATGCTGCTCCTCCTACATAAGTTGTTGGTATCTTTGAATACAGATGGTCTGTTTTCTGCAGATCTGCTCAGTTGTACAGCTTGTAGGTATCCTCAGTCATTTTTATTCATGTAACTTGGTTTAGCATTAGCTTGTTATGTTGTGTTTGGTCTTACAATACAGAAGCTTGTTATCTGAAGCGGTTTACCTATGTTTCTGTTTTGGCTACTTGTCCTCCAAATTTAATGTGTTCGGTTATAGTAATAAATGTTGTTTTCCTCGTCTCCTTTAGCATTATTTCACGCTGTTTTGCAGTAGCACAGTTCTGGTTGTTAGTGGCTCAGACTTATTGCTGTATGTGTTTTTTTTAATTGCAAATTACTTTATGAATTGCGTGTGTGTATAAAAGGAAAAAAAAAAATTGAACACCTAGCCATGAGTTCTTTCAGAGTAAAAATGAATGCTTGAATTTGCTTTTGTGCACTAACTGTTCCTGATATACTATAGCTGGGTGAAAGGGAAGGACAGACTATTTTTTAGGAACTTAGCTTTTAATGGTAAGGGGGGAATCTTCTCTTTGGGACATGCAGCTTCCACGGGTTTTTTCGTCTAAGCAGGTGTATGATGAACGAGGCAGTGGACTGCAGGAGAGAGAAAAACCTCCTTTTGTGTTTTTGGCATTGTCCTGGGAAGGGCAATATGTATGTAATCCTCCTGTTGAAAGGACTGCAATCTCCCATTCTAGCATCATCTGTTCAGTCGTGGCTTTGAAATGAAATTTTATGACCCTGCTTGATTTTTGGTTTCTTTTGGAGGGGTTTGGAGGTTTTGTAACCATAAATCTTTATTCTATGTGTTTTTTGTTTATATATTGGATTAAAGAATGCATTACTTATGGCAGTAGTATTTTAAGCATATCCAGCACACTTAGCCTTTGCCAACAGCATTATTTCTATTGATGGTATTTTTGGATGCAAGTAAAGAAGGTTATGCTAGTGTAGAATAGCTCTTAACTTCATTAAAATGGCTTTTTTTTCTAGTAGGTTTTTTAAAGATGTATGCAGTTTGTACACTATAACAAAAAATTACAGTTCACCTTTTTAACCAAATGAGATTAATTTATTTTCATTGTGATTATCTTTTGTTGCTTTATCAAAAAGATAACAATGGTGATACTTATCTTAATTTTTAAATAATCGGTTATTAAATATGGAAGTGGTGTCCTGCTTCAGAATGATCATACAAAGGCTTGGCACAGTCCATCTACACTGGCATGTCTATATTCTGTGGAAAAAGATCATTGTACAGTTAAGCCTGTACTTGTAAAATTCAGGTTTTACTCAAGGCATTTGTGAATTAGCTGGAGGATACCCAGCTGTGCTTTTTTTTTTTGGTTTTGTTGTTTGTTTGGTTGGGGTTTTGTTTTTTTTTTTTTTCTTAAGGGAAACATTTACTCAATACTATGCCCAGATCAAAATTGGCTATATATATTTTTAAAGGCTATAGATTATTGCAACTGCAGAGCTAATACTGGGGTGAAGGAGAAGCTAGTATAGCAGACAAAATCACAACATATGTGTGATTATGTACATATATAAATATATGAACTTTTTATTTAAAGATGTTGTCCAATGATTCAAAAGTCTTCTAGTGCTTAAAGTAACTTAAAAAAAAACCACAAAAACTAAAACAAAGGTTTCAATAATATATAAGTCTTAACTAGGTTGTGTTCAAATTATTTTTTTTTTTTTTTAATTCAGTGACCTGATAAAGAATGTTTACTTCTTGTTTCAAAAATTCTGAATTTAGAATGGGAAAGTACTTATTTGCTTCAAATGTCCTTTCTCCCACCTACTCTTTTTCACTGAATGCTTGCTAAAACACTTTTTTTTTTTTTTCCTGAGGTCTTGTCAAAAAAAGATTGTTGTCCAACAAGACAGGTAGAAAAATTCAAATAACATATTCATAATAATATTCAAAATAACTAAAAAAAAAAATCTAATCACCCCTTACCAACACAAATAACATCTTATTGCCTGGTGATGTAGAGTAGAAAACTGACAACTCTAAGAAGTAGAAAATGTCCAAATGAAAGAATGTTTCATGCCAAAGTTGAATAAACAAACGCATGGAAATTGTCACCCCTGTTGCTTTAGTTGAGTGTTGGCTGTGTGGTTAGAAAGACCAGAAACTATCCTGCCAGTGATACCCATCATAATGGGGGAGGAAGCCATGCGTGTGTATATAATGTTACACATTATATACAAACTATCTGCTGATGAGTTGACAGTGGTCTATATGTGAAGAAAACTGTGTGCTTGAGAATGTAGTTATATCAGTGTCAAGCCTAGTTACATATTATTTTTCAGCTCTTAAATTTTATCTCCTTGTTGGGCAGGAACACTTACAAATGAATTCCTGGCAGACAAATAATTTTTTTCTTGAAATGTACTAAGGACAGCAGATTTTACTTTAGATACTACATCGAGGTCCATGCCCCATGCTGTTTCCAACCCTGCTATAGTTTTCTATTAAAGAAGCAGGACTAGAAAGATCAGAAAATAGAAAAACGGGAAGGTGAAGAAGGTCAGGTTTTGTGCTTGCGTAGGCTTTTTTCATACTTGTGCTTTGAACCCTTTTAAGAATGAGAGGTGTGCAAATCCGGATGTTATTTGAAGAGCTACCTCGAAGGAGGTTGGTCAGAGCAAATCACACCAGTATCAGGGCAAACCTGTGCTGTGGCTTTTTGTGACTGTATACAGTCCAGCAGCTTGACAGCTGCACCCCATTCCAAGTGTTAATGGTATACTGATATCCCTGTCTTTTCTTTTTTTCTTTTGCATTTGATTTGAGGGTGCTGGTTCTTGACACCTGAAGTTGCTCACTGTAAAAACTACAGTTAACAATGTGTCATAGTTTGTTTTCTTTTTTTTTTTAATACTGCTTACCCCCAGCGATCCTCATTTGTACTCAACATCATTATGTGTGAAGCTTTTTTTTTTTTTTAAGTGATAGGTATTCTTAGTTTGCATCGTACTTCAGCAATCTTCAAAATATTAAGAACTGAATTTGGGATTAATGCAGATATTCAAAATTTTCCAATTCATTTTGCAGTTCAGGTTGCTTTCAAATTTCTGTAGAGAAACCTTAATAAAACAAAACTCTATTGTAGAAACTGGGGAAAGTAAATCTTGAATCCTTTATATGCAGCAAACACTTTAATTAGCCTGGCTTTGGAGTCTTTCTCGGTCATCATTATTTTGGGTTGTAAATGTTTCTAGTGTCACTTCTTAATATTCAATCACTTGTTACATTCTTACTGACCAAGTTTGGTTTTATTTTCAGAAATCAAATAAGTTTTTTTAAAACCTTTAGCTTACAACTTGTATTACCATGTTGCATGTTCTCTTGCATTAATAACTAAGTTAAAGGCTACAGTAAAGGCAAAACATCAAAAGAAACAGCTGTGCCTTTTGCTCCTGCTCAAAGGAGACCAAATGTAAAATTACACTATCAAAAACTTGTAAACACTAAAAATCTTATATTTCAAGATAGCTATTCAAAATAACAGTTTGAGTAAATGTTGGATTTGGTATTCATAATAATTTAGACCTGTGAAGTTTGTTACGTATGTATTGGAGGGGAAAGCATTTCTGAACAGCACAGCAGGTTACTTCAGCTGAACATGATTTTGAGGCATGGCTGGAGTGCATGTATTCCTAGGTGGATGAAGGCTATTGTTAAGTTTCTCCGTCTGGCTAATAGGATACACTTCCTTTCAGAAAGAATCCTGGATTGATAACCTTTTAGGGGTGGGGAGTATTGGGGTTTTTCTTGTGGTGGTGTGTTGTTTCATTGGTTGGCTTGTTTGTTTGTTTTTTCCACTTGCTACGTTTCTCAAAATATTTTTTAAAAATGTTTGTATATTTATTAACAAAATTGATTTTTTTTAAATATTTGATTCCAGAAAGTGCTTTCTTAAGCTTTTATCTTAAAGGATAAATCATTGCATTTCAAGATGTTTCATGAGCAAGAATTAAGCAAATAAGATCTCAGTCTTCTGACAGTACAAGGTGCAAAAAAAACCCCAAAACACTCTGTCTTGTCTTTGGAACAGATGTGAAATTTGCAATGACAGATTGCTTCTAATAAATTTACTTCCACTGCGTTAATCTGTTAAGTAACATCTGACTTTGCTTTTCATGATTATACTATTGAGATTTTTCTAAGCAGCCTTATTTCTACAGCAGGCTGGTTAAGGTTATCTGTGAAAGAAACTTAACCTCCACTGAGAAAGACCCACTGCCTTTCATTGAACTAAACCACTAAAATAATAATCTAAGAGTTTTGAAACTGTATACATATGAATGCATGTATGTGTAAACATGCAAGAAAACAGGTTTATAATACCAATCTAGCTAGATTATACTTTCCAATTTGTTGTTTTGATGATCAGAACTACATTACTTTTTTTCTGACTTTGTACGCAGACACTTTGTATTGCATTGTGATCTCTTGTAGTCCATGACCTCACCTTCACCTTACCACGTTTTTGGTGGGATTAGTCTGAATCGCATTCCATAAAGCAAAAAGCGCCTTAGTTGCATTAATTCAGAAATCCAGTCCAGAGGGATTGTGGTCAGAAGCTTATCATTGTACTTTTTAGTCTATTAAATTTAATTTGAAAGTCTTAATAATAAGCTTGTAGCTGCAGCTTTTTTTGGTCTTTGGTTTCTTAATTTTGAAAGTGAGGGGTGAATTCGTATGGAAATAATCAGTATAGTCCCAGAAGATGCGCACGATCCTCCATAGCCGGATTCGTTTCTTTATGCTAGAGTGAGTAGAACCACTATGGGCAGCAATAATAGTGAGCTTCTGTGTGATATGGTTTCAGATTACTTGGTTTACTTGGCTTGCTCAATATCCCTTGTACAAACCCAGCATGCAGCAAGTTAGAGGTGGCACATTGTCTTGTTAAATTGGAGCGCTCAGATTTGACTGCGATCCTGTTGAAAGCACTTACCTCAATGTTCACCTGCCCTTATTTATGCTAGTCAACACAGGACATTGAAACTAAGCATCTGCTAGTTTACGCATTAATGGGGCAGTCGGCTAGCCTTAAACATTTTATGAAGCCTTGAAAATAACTTGATATTTTTGTGCTTTTTTTCTATCAGCTAGCGAGGACAAACTGAAAGTCAAATTATCTGCTGGTGTGTGTCAAAATTGTATGTTAAAAAAGAATCATAATATTGTTTATGGAGGAGAATAACTCCAGAGTATTTAATTGCTGTGAACACGTGAAAATTAACAATCATATCGTGGACTGCCACATAAGTATTGATCTATGCATTTTACTACCATGAAATTCTTTTTGAAACAAAGTGGAATTTATGAACTGCAACTGAAATCCATATTTTTTTGAAAATTATTTATGAAATATTTAAGTGAAGCATTTGTTATTTTGTGATTATTATTTGAATGAGTGCTTTCCTAATTACATGAAATACTTGTTTTCCTCAGGGTTTGCTGACAGGAAACAGTAAAATGCTATTTTACAGCTTGTTAGTAATGGCTTCTTTTATATTTTTTTTTAATATATATTTTGCCAGCTGTGAGGATTTATCTCTCATTCTTCCATATTCAGAACTTAATTTTTTCTTTATGGAAAAGAGATGGGGAGAGAAACTTGTAAATATCTGTAACACCACCAGAATGGAATGACAGCAGAGGTGTTAACAACATATTGTTTTAAGCTTTATTTACAAATGTAATTAAAAACTGAAAAGATAACCTTAAAATAAAATCATGGGGGAGAGTCTTATGCATGGTAAAATCTACTCCTTCATTACTGCACACTTTCAGCGCTCATTTACATTGTTATTTCCCGAAGTCCCTGCAACTGTTAAATTATGCAAATTAAGTTACCATAATATTCAGTGCCAAAATGTTTTATTTAATAGCAGTCATTAATTTATTTCTCTAATCGAATCCACTAGGAAATCATTTTAAATGTATCATTTTGTTTTAAATAGGTCCCAGTTCAGCAGAATGAAAACCTGTTGGGCCTTACGATCATGGGGTTTTTTCAACACCTACATGACAATTCCGCAGTGATGCCCCCCTCTTTCCCTCCCATTTACCCAGTAATTTTGCATAATGGGAGAATCAAACAACGTATTTAAACATGACATAACCAGATATTTTGAATGCAATGAATAACTACTGTTGTTAATGCTTCCACTCAAAGCAGAGCATTGTAAGAAAGAGTTGAAGCAGACCTGAGAGAACTAGGGTAGCACCTCAGAGAGATGGTGAACAATGCTAATGAGATTAAAAAAGAAAAAGAGAAATTCTTGCACAGCTCTGGGTCTCTGATTCACGTGATCTTTAGAATGGAATACAAGGGCATCTTGAATGAGGTAAGTTCAAGCTTGAACTTGAGGTAAGTTCAAGCGGTTTCTGGATCTCCCCAGGAAAGCGTGTTTTGTTTTGTTTTGGGTTTTTTTGGTCTAAGTCTTAGCAAAGGGGAGGCAGGGGAATTTCCTGTTGATTCATCCTTCTGCCACATGTATTTCAAATGTGCTATTTAGAGGAGGGAAATTTTGAGGCACGTGATCTGGTTTACTGCAAGCACAAGAAGGAGCATGATGATGGAGTTAGAGCTGCCGTAGGCTTTGGGAGGGCTAAACATTATTTAAAGTTTTTGTGATCTGAAAATACTACTCCAGTAACATACACAGAATTTCTTTTTGTCAGAGGAAGCTATTACATTTGAAATCCTGAATTTTAGGTATAAAATATGAAGCTTTATGTGCATGTATTTATAAGCAAAAGTTGGATACTGGATAGATTTTTCTTTCCATGAAACTCTAAACCTTTGCGCTCCCCGCCCCCATCCCAATACTCTTGTGCAGCTGTGGCAGGAAATTAAATTCAGTGCAGGACTAGAGATTGCAATCATCTCTCCTCCTGTATCTGACATATTTTTACCTTGTTCCATTGCAGGGAAGTTTTGGCAACTTGTTTGAAAATGCAAGTGAAATATTTTTGCAGGGACAAATAAGGTAACTTTGCACCATTTAAAAGCCACAGGGAGCAGAATATCCTGTTGTCTTTGAGAACACGCAAATGAGATTCTTGTCTAATTGAAAAATAGGACATTTCTGGGTTAATTGCTGGAAATGACCAATTATCCAAACACCTCCAATAAAAGAAACACTACCACTCATCTGCTATCTTTCTTCAAATAAATTATTATCATCTTTAATATGTAGCACCATTCACCAGAAGACTACATGATTCTTATTACTCAGTTTTGTGAATAACTGATAAGATTGTTACCCAGCTGCCTTATTTGCCTTTTGAAATTAGATGGAGCAACAGTACTGATGACAGTGGATTGCCTCAAACCTGTCAGTATCTGTCTTAGTTACAAGTTACAGGTCCTTACGCGCATGAAGTGATGTGAAAAAGTAGGTAGGTGACCATCACCTCATATTTTCCTACCTTCCCTCTATGAGATTTAATCGAGCCCTAAACAGGCTAATTCCTTCCACATTCATTCTTCCTTCTCAGCTTCACTTCTAGAAGTGTTGCTGTAGGAAGCAGAAGCATTAAAGAGCGGAGAAACTGCGTATTGTTCATATGGGGTAAAGGGCAAAACAAGGCTGCCCTGATCTCATCATGCTTCCTCTTTCCCCCTCCCCAGCCCTTCTTCTGCGGGTAGGCTTCAGGAAGATCTGGCAACGAGGAAGAACATTCCTGGCTTTAATATTTAAAGCAATCTATGTTTATAGGTTTCTTTGTATGCTTATTTAATATATGGGGTTTTATGCAACCCCAACATAAAATAAAGTGACGGGGTGTATGTGCCTTTTTGCTTAGTTAACGGTGCTTACCTCAGGTCACTGACTCTTTATATGTAAAATATCAGGACTTAAAAGACATTAGAAGAATAAGTAGGTCTTTTGGAGAATTCTGCTTCTATTTCTTTGACTTGGAAACTAGAAAGTTCGTAATACTGAATAAACACTTATTTTCATGCTCAGGCAGATTTTTTTAGTAATTATTTTCTGAATCAATAACATTCAAAACAAGAACGGCACATAGAAAAAAGATATTAATATTAGCCAAAATAATGTAAACTACCTTTGGCTAATGTCCCCATATAGAGATATTATATTGTGACAAAATCAAATTTTCTAGTTATTTTTAACTAAAATAAAACAATAAACAAAAGCAGCAAGCAAAATTGGTGACTATCTCCTCTTTTTCCCTTCCTCTTGACTGTTCTTGGTAGATTTCCCATCTGTGATTATATATTCTTGCATTCCCAAAATATAAAGCTCTCTACTGAATCTCAATGACAACGAAAAGTCTCAGCAGGTTTGTTCTCTAGCGATCTGACCTTTCCTCTCTCAACTTGTTTACTTATGAACAGTTCTGCATCTTTGATTCAACCTGCAGTTTACTGAAAAGCAAGAAGCAAAACTTCCAAGTCTGCCTCTCTACTTCTGTGGTCTGTAATTTCTGTTGCAGAGTAATAGTTTGGAAGATTAAAAGGAGGGGGGGGGGGGTGTTTGGTTGGTTTTTTCTTTTTTTAGGAGGTCGGGGTCTCAGGCTTGGAATTTTGTGAGCACTTCTTGCTATCTTGAAATGCTGTTTGCCTCACTGCAGTGTTGGATATTAATTGGATCAAATGGAGGCAACCAGCTGCTCATACTTCAACTCCTGTCGCTTCTATATAGAGATAAAACACAGTAGGTAAAATGCCAGTTTATCAGTCCTAGGCTTTTTCCAGTTTTCTGGTTGAATTCTTTGAGGGTGATCTAGAAATACTTTTACAAACTCACCGGTGTGAGAGAAGCCATTTGTGAAGGAAGCGAGGCTGTGGGCTTGAGGAATGAGGGAAGCCTCTGTCAAACCTCTCTGTGACTCATTTGTCACCCTGAGCCTCACTTTCAGGAATGATAGTTTTCATCTAGGTCCCCCTTCCCCCTCACAATGCTTTTACCTGTACCCAGTGACTAGACTTGTCTTAGCTAAACTGAATCTACCTACCTCTAGCACTTTGTGTGAGCATACATGATTTTCTAGTGGTTTTGCTGGTCATGGAAAATGTGTAGGTACTTGGGGTTTTTTAATCATAACAACATGGTAGAGACTGAACTGGTACATACAAGTTTTTGGGGGGCTGTTTTTTTTTAAATCTAACAAAGCTTCCTTGGCTGAAGACAGTCCACAGCTCAGAAAGCACATCTCCTTTTATTAGGATGTTTATTCTTGTCATATATCAAAGCATGTCCTATAAAACAATCTTGACTTTTCTTTCCCTCCTCCTCCTTTCAGGATTTGGTTGTACTGATGAGTTTTTGTTTTGGTTTTGGTTTTTTTTTTTTAAGGTAATAGGACACTGACTTGGTGTTTAGACAGAGAAAAGTTCGCATAAACTAACTACCACTTTGGTCGCCCTTTGTAGCTGTCCCTAGGCTTCTGCTCCCCCTGTTTTCCCTCTAGAAGAACCTCCCTCTGGTCATGGCTTGGGGGGATGCTTGGGGACCTTCCCATTGCCTGGCAAGTGCTAGGCTTTCTGAGGGTGCCCAGGGTGGCAAGGTGGGCTTCTCTACTGGCACTCAGTGAGGACAGCTGGTAGTGAGGATTTTTTCAGGAGTTCAGAAATTACTTTCCTGATCACTTGCTGCACCTGTTACCAATTAGCATTATCTGCAAATAATGTGTTGGTTACTCATTAAAGCCCAGATTCTTGAAGTTATTTATAAGACCAACTTCTATGGGTTTCAGTATAGAAAACTTGAATAAATTTTGTGGAAGATAAAGTGACTTCTCAAACTTCACAAACATCTACAACCAGTTTGCACTCAGCTTCATTTCCTTGATAGCCATCTGCTATGCTGCTGCACACTCTTACATGTAGAAAGTGGATAAGGGAGCTTAAAGTGTATTTGGAGATTGGTTGCTTGTCAGTTATTTCCATCAAGAAGATGGTGACTAAGAGACTTCTCTTTTTTTTTTTTTTTTTTTATTTTAAGCATGTAGTATGAAGCACCTGAAGGTGCACAAATGAAAATTAATACTTGCATTTTTTTACTGTGCATTTTTACTGGCAACTTTTACTGTTTTGTATCCTGCTTTATTGATCATCATCATCAGAGATGTTTATGCATCTACTCCTCCTGAGTTTATTTTTACCAAGATATGATTAATTTGTATGGAAGAAGTAGTAAATGATTCAAATGTCCCTGCTTTTCTGCAAAGATTGTTGTTCAAACTGTACAAAGGATCAACATTAGTGATGTTCAGTGCCCTTTAAGGACACCAGTTTCAAGCGTCAGCTTTGAAGCCATTAGTACCTGTTCGTAGTCTTTGGAGCTATCCAGCTGAAATTTTGAAGTGATTCAGTACTTCTACATTTCATCAAGTACATAATTATATTGCTATTATTCAAAGAAATCTATGTAAATTAAATATACTCTATACTTTCTTCTCCTGATAGAACTAAAATTGCAAACTTATAAGATTTTTTGTTTTAAGAGTAGGCTGAAATCTTGTGTAACTTGACAAGACAATCCACATGAAAAGAATTCTGACTAAAAAGGACTAAGATATCTAACTAACCTTATTCTGAGTGAGTCACTGATAGTGCTGGTACAGCCTATAGTCTCTTTCAGGCAGAAATCTCATCTGCTTGGTATTTGTGTGCCTTGGTCATGTGACTTAGAATAAATCTTTCTTGAAACTATGCTGCCCTTTCTGATTTCAGTGAAGTAAAGATTCAGTCCTAAAAAGGTTTCTAGTGAATGCATTTGCTAGATGAGGCTGAAGCCTGACTATTGGACTAGTTTTTGCCTGCCACAGGAGTGTACTCAAAAAGAGATGGGAAAACTTGTATATTTGTAGGATTCAAATGTACAAGACTGTCAGCTCTTTTTACTGACAAATTAAATTTGTTTGTTTTCAAGTTTTAATTATTAGTAAGTAATAGATCTGTATTTTTAATAGAGTGAAACTATGTAGTGTTAGGGAAGTGATTTGAAATTAAACATGTCTTTGAAGGTGTGGTGGTGCATTCCTTCCCCCTCTCTGGGCTGATATACGAACTCGGGAAGAGTTCACAACAGAAAGTTAACGAGCAATGTGTTCTTAAAGTAATCTGAAGACTATTAAGAATATGTTGTAAAGGTAAAATGTATGTCATCTCTAATTGTATAGAGAATTTGATTTGAGAAGGGATCAAAGTCCTAATCCTAGCCTTAGCAGCCTGCATAAGATTTCTGACTGTGGAAGATAGCAGAGCCCTTTCCACACTGACCTTGAACAAATGAATGATATTGGTAAAAAGTAATACAACAAACTGAAGAAGCTAGAAAGCATATAATGCTTTGAAAATTACTTCCTTTTGCTTCATAGGAGTTCTGGAAACTGCTCAGCAGGTTTATAAACTTTACTCCTGAGGGAAATGCTCTGACCAACAGAAATGCAACAACAGCTAGAATTAATATGTATATGTTTACATTTTGAGTTGTCTAGGAGTTGTGTAAAGACTGTGCATCCTTTCAGCCTGTATTCTACCTTGCTAGTCAAGGAAGTTGCCTGTTTGCTGAGATTCTTCCTATTCCGTGTTCTAAGTATCATAAAACCCTCAAACTTTTATTATTCCTTTCTAGTAAACTTTTTTCAAAAGAAGGCCAAACACAGAAACAGCACAGCATTTTAGCAATAAGGTATATATTATGTAATGTGCTCAAAACTGTAGTTTCTTTCCTGAGTCAAAGATGTTGGCCTTTAGCAGCAATGATGTAGTTGACTAACAGACACCACCAGAAAGCTGATAACAAAACTCACCTCCATTGAATGTGTTTGCTCAGCAGATGTGTATCACTGAAAATGAAGTTATATTCATACTTCACTCAGAAATCTAACAAAATGATCTTTGGTATGCTTTAGTCCCGAGAATTGAAGTGATAGCTGACTGAATCTTCCCTGTCAGACATTTATTTACGTTTCTCACAGGGAAATGCATTGCACACTTAGGAAGCGACTGGAATGTGTTGCAAAAAATAAAAAATTATTTACAAAAAGTTTCATCTGTTATCAACATGGCTGACATTTCGTTTAAGTGTGATGAATGCATATTTGTATAAGCAGTGGGACATCCCGATGCTATTGCACATACATCTTTGCAATTACTGTTGTGCTCTCTTCTAAGAAGCAAGTTTGTTGCAGGTAAGTATCTTTTTTTTGCCAAAGTGTGCTTTAGAATGCTAGGTACTTGATGCTCTAGTAATCCCCAAGACAACCTGAGAATTTGTTACACAGTGCAGAATTGGCCCTGGAAACAGCAGTAGATCCTAAAAACCACATGGATGATTTCTTAAGGTGGGCTAGGGGCTACAGTAGCAGGATCCTGATTTCCACCTACTTTGCCATGTTGGTGTGCTTCTGGCACTTTGTTGGACTCTGTATGTTGATGAAGTGGAATGCCTTTGACATTACTTTGCCTCCTGTGTGGCCATGGTGGCAGCTCAGGTATTACATGTCTGCTAATATATATATGCCTCATGGAGATGTTTGTTTAACTGTGCAACATGAGCTTTCCCATCAGCTATTCATCATCTCCTCTAAAGGAAAGTAGTAGGTCACATAGCAGCAGGCCAGGTTGTTCTTACCCTTGCTCCCTTTGGGCTAAGGAAAGTTAAGAGGAGTAGAGCTTGAAACAGCAAAACTTGTGATACCAAATAGAAATGAAGTGGAAATAGCAGATTGCTTTCCACTTTAAAGTCTGGTTGAATTTTGTTTTATTAGATATCTCTCAATTACCTTCCTCAAAAAGGAAAAAAAAAAAAAGTAGGTGAGTTATCCCAAGATCTTTATTTTGTTTTGTAATATCTTGAGCTGGGCTCTTAAAATATATTTGCTTGTGTATTTATTAAAGTATGAATGATATGTTAAATTAAGCTTAATGTATTACTTAATGCTTGTTAAAACCAACAATGCACTGAATGTCTCTAAAGTGCAAGCTTCCACATTTGAAGCCCTGTAATTAACCTACTTGCCTTCGTATTTAGAATAATCACATCATGTAATTTTAAATAAAATGAAGCTATAAGGAATGATGTAAGATTCTATAACAGAATAATCTGGTTTGGAGCTGATAATAGGTCAAATTGTAACATGATAGAGAAATACAGAAAATTGTTGTAAATGTGTAAAAATAATTTGTTGTTTGAGAGCAGCAACATGTTTTCAGTGCTCTCAGATGTATTATTTGATCATGGGAAAAGAAAAGAATATTTGTGGAAGATCAAACGAGATCATGTACACGGTAGACTTTATGGTTCACACAAACTCTGGGCCTTTTCTTCTAAAATTCATCTGATACCTGTAGCTTCATCTGTGGGGGTTGGTGATTTTCAGTATAACAGAATTTTGTTCTATATAACATTTAGTGAAGTGACTGTACACTGTCAGTTATTATCATTTCATCAATAGGGAATCCATTGTCAGTGATAGCAGAACAGGAATACTTTAAAAGATGGTCAAATTGCTACTTTTAAAAACATACATTGAAAATCTGTTAGTAATAATCAAGTTTATCAAATACATTAGAACCTGATCTTGAGGGTTATCTCACATTTCTCTTCAATACCGTTTGGAATATTAAATTTGAACAGTGTTACAGTCGATCTCAAGAAGAATTTCTGTAAGTGTATGTGCATGTATATAAATGTTTGGTAGCTTAACATGTACCAGGTGAAACTTAACAAAAAAAAAAAAAACTAAAAAAGAACAAACCCCCTGTGGTTTGTGTCAGTTGCTGTACATGCCAAGTAGAATAGAAATTCCCTCACTTAGCTGTCAGTGAATAACATGATAATCTTTCAGCATTCCAGTATGTCGTCTTCTGGGAAAAAAAAAATGTTTGAGTTAAAAACAAATAAGAGTGAAGTCAAGGATATATTTCTGTTCCAGTTGGCATTTTAAGTAGCAGACTCCTGATTTGTGGCATTTGGCTCAAGTAAGGGAGGGATTTCTTTTGGAAGGGCAGAGGAAATACTCCCTCACATCCTGCAGAAGCACCAGCAGAGCTGCCCTTCAGTGACCCTGCTACTTGTCCTGGCCTTTGCATATGCCTCCCTCAAAGCATGGGCTTCATGACAGATCCTCAGCTCTTCCAGTTCCCTGGTCTGTCTTAAACCCTGCAAACTCTTGCACACCTATCTGAATCCAGAGAGAAGCCTTGTGCCAAGTACTCGATGTGAATGTAGTGTGTGGCTGCTTCAGTTCATGCTGCCCAGCCTTCTGCTGAACTGCTGATAAAGCTGCTTTTGCAGCTGGAAAATAGGGATGTAGAGTTTGCTGCTACCTGCTTGCTTGTTTTTCCTCTGCTGTGTTCTTCAGCTATCAGTCAACATAGCCTATTGCTAAAATGCCTGTTCAGATGCATCATCACTGTATTTGTTTAAACTCTTCTGTTTGAACTCTAGTTTCTTCTAATTTCACTACAATTCATATTGTTGTCATTACATGGGGCAACCTGTTTCCTTATCAATGGGAATAAAATGGCAGAAAGCAACGCTGCCTTTTTTCAAATGGCTTGCAACTGACCCAAGCACAAGACTGAATCTTCTAGCAAGCTGAACCCTCAACACCTGCATTTCGAACCATTTTTGCTTTCATTCTGTTTTGCATTGCACAGGCCTGCTCCTTCAAAAATAGTTATCTTGTGTTTCAAATACCTGATCAGATCCCCACAAAACATGGCTGGCTCCACTACAGATGCAGTACTGTGTACTTCCTGAAGAGCAGAACCATGGATGGTTCTTCCAAAGCTTTTTAAATTGTGGGAGAGGCTGACAAAGGTCTGGGGGAAAGTGTGGCAGAACTGGATTCGTAAGTCTGAGGAAGTAACATACTCTAGTATCTGTTCTATAATAATTATGTCTTCTCAAATTGCATGCCACAGGGAACTTGATTCCTTGCTGCCTGTCCCATATCAGTTTGGGCCACTGCATGTAGCTGCTTTTTTCTTTTTAAACTTGTGTGGCATATCTTAAAATGTGTATAAAATATGATATGGAGACTGTATCAATGACATTTCTAAACACAGGATTTCTGGATTTCTTTCCCTACTTTGATGTGAGGGTTTTGACAACTGCCCTTTACTTGTGTGCCTACCTGCTGCAGTTGGGGGCCCAGCTTATATGCTGAATTCTGTCTTTAAATCTAGATTATTTTTCCTTTGACATTCTTTCCTCTTTATTTTTTTTTTTTTACCCTTTACAAACCAATTTGTGATTTCTTGCTGGTTTTATTTTATTCTGGTTTTTGTACTAATAGAAATGAGCCCACCCAGGTTCAGTACTTAAGGGGTTTTTTTTATTTCTGTAGTTTTCCAGCTTTCCTGTTGCTCACAAGGTTTGCATAGACATGCTACACTTTTACAGACATTACACTCTAGTCTGGCACTACATTGTATAATCATTTGTAATCAAAATTGCTTCAGATGATTTAGCAAGAAACATTGAATGCAACTGTTAAGTATAGGAAGTATGGAAGTACAGCCTGATTTAGAGCCTGCTCTTAGGTCTTAAAGCATAAAACTATTGGTGCTAAGATGGTAATGTGGAGACAGCTATGTGTTATCTGGGGCTGACATGATAGAAGCCTACGCTATACTGTAGCCTTCACATGTAACAAATACTGCTATGCATAAGCAGAGCATGGAGAGAAATGAAATCAGCTCTGTCTGTCAAAAGTAAATTTGCAGATGCATCTGAAGAGGATCAGCAGCATATTTGTACAGTTCTGTTCCTGATGGTTTCATTGTTCTGAAACACTGCAGTTCTGCTAAGGATTTTAAGATCAAAAGGGTTGTTTTGCTTCAAATTAAAATTGAGTTAGGGGACTTGTATTTTTCTTATTTTTGTTCTACTTTTTTCCCAGAGCAATAAAATACAAATATTAGATAAGTCTTTAAAAGCATAATAAAATGCTGCTGTGAATAATATGCTGTTCGGAGGATGCAGGTGTAATTTATTTCCTCGTGTATCACCTTGAAAAAGAGTCTGTTAAAATTTTAATGGAAATATAATTTTGAACATCAGTCTGAAGGACCTGTATACAGATATCAGGATATAAAGACAAAAGTTCTGATTCCAGTTTTAAAACAAACTTTTCTTTTGTTGTGGCTTAACCCCAGTCAGCAACTAAGCACCACGCAGCTGCTCACTCACTTGCCCCCTGTCCTGGTTTCAGCTGGGATAGAGTTAACTGTCTTCCTAGTAGCTGGTATGGTGCTATGTTTTGAGTTCAGTATGCGAAGAACGTTGATAACACTGATGTTTTCAGTTGTTGCTCAGTAGTGTTTAGACTAAAGTCAAGGATTTTTCAGCTTCTCATGCCCAGCCAGTGAGAAAGCTGGAGAGGCACAAGAAGTTGGCGCAGGACACAGCCAGGGCAGCTGACCCAAACTGGCCAACAGGGTATTCCATACCATGGGACATCCCATCCAGTATAGGAACTGGGAAGGGGGGGGGGAATCACTGCTTGGGGGACTGGCTGGGTGTCAATCGGCGGGTGGTGAGCAATTGCACTGCGCATCATTTGTACATTCCAATCCTTTCATTATTGCTGTTATTTTATTAGTGTTATCATTATTAGTTTCTTCTTTTCTGTTCTATTTAACTGTTCTTATCTCAACCCACGGGTTTTGCTGCTTTTCCTGATTTTCTCCCCCATCCCACTGGGGGTGGGGGGGGAGTGAGTGAGCGGCTGCGTGGTGCTTAATTGCTGGCTGGGGTTAAACCACGACACCCCCCCACCCAGTGGGATGGGGGAGAAAATCGTGAAAAGAAGCAAAACCCGTGGGTTGAGATAAGAACGGATAAGTGGAGAAGGTGACGTACTTGGGATAGATGGGCTTGTTGGCTTTTACTTGGAAAGGCTAAGATGGGGGAAGAAGCGTTTCCCCAGGAAGAGGAAGATAATTCCTGTTGAAGATGCCAAGGAAAAGAAAGGTAATGGAGATAAGTATGATTGTGTTTCGTGGTGCAGAATGATGAAGAGAAATATTGCAGTCTGTGGTTGAAGAGGTTGGGTGTGATTTTTTTACTTCTGCAGGTGGCTGTAAGCCTTATTCATTACCTTTGTCTAACACCGTCTCTCTATTTAGTTTACAGAATTCAAAATCTAGCACTGACTTTAGTGGTGCTAGCATTGATTTGCAACAATTTCAGACAAACCCAACTTAAATGGGTTTCTAACACAGGCTAAGATGTTGTTCTATTGATGTGTTAATTAAGCTCTTAACTAGGTGGTGGTAGGCTATGACAATATTGTGTGATGTGGCAGCATCCTCAAACTGTTCCTGAAAAGTTATGTGTTTAAAAAAAAAGGGGGGGGGTATTGCAGGTGGGATGTTCATTTCCACTAAAATTGTAATAATGCAGTTATTAAAATCAAACTTATTTTGTTTTGCTCTGAAAAGTTGTGGCTTCAGATTTATTCTTTTACTGTGCTTAACATTTTGATTTAGTAATCTAGTTCTGAAATGTTTTCTTTTATATTTTTTGTTTATATTTATTTATTGGCCTTTTCATTCCCTTGCAGTGTGTTTGTAATTTAATGGATTTTAATTTAATTTTTTTAAAGTCTTTAGAAACTGGAGGTTAGCATTGCTTCATATAGAGGTGTCCAGGTACCAAATTCAGTACCCTCCTGGTGAACAGCATGGAAGACAGAAGTCTTCCCCAGGAGCATTTCATTTGCCTATGGAGACAGTGTCTTTTCAATTGAAGGAAATTTATTATTATTGAAAAATCAAAAGGTATTCAGCCTTTTGGTGATAAACGATCTCCTTGCAGTCAGACAACACTTCTTCCAAAGACAAAGGCATTGTTAAAATATTGATACTGAAAGGTGTAGCAGGCAAAGGGATTGTAAGGCTCTAATTGCGAGATTGCCAAGAAAATTATGGGGTTTTTAAACTTGAGTGATCTGAAGGTGAAGAATAAGGACCTTATGGAATACATTAGTGAGTTGAGTCAGAAGCTGCTGCTGTTGTTTCTCTTATGGTGGCAAATGTAGAAGTTGCAGTGTCAAGAGTGTTTTTACAGCTGAGTGATGTAAACTGTGCCTGGGGAATTGTACAGTAGTTTCTGGTGAATAAAGTTAGAGAGGGTGAGGTGGTGTTATGGATGCCACCATGCTGCCACAATACTGCCACAGGTGGTAACAGAGAATTATGTTTTAAATACCCTGATTGTTACCCTGGTCCTTAACTACACTTGGACTTTTTTTTTTAAATCTTTCCAATGTTATTTCTGTCTGAAGAGTATAATGGTAGAAGCATTGGTATGGAAAGACACAGCTGCTCTCTGAAGCTATTTACAGACACCGCTATCTCAGTAGCTGCTCTGTACATTCTACAACTGATACATCCTAACAGGTTGTACCAACATTGGCTGTCCCAGGAGAAGAAAAAAATATGCTATTGTAAATAAGATAATAGTGTATCTGTATAGTATTTTTGATTCTGTAATTACCTACTAATGCTGTGAACTATAATTATTTAACCCACCCCCAGTTTACAGTTTGACAATGCTGCTATGGAAGCCTAGAGTTACAACAGTGGATAATTTTGAGCTTCAAAGCTCCCGGGGTAGATGTGTCCAGAAGTCCATTCTACACTCTGAACTCTCTGCGGGTTTTCAGTTACGACACACAAAGGTCATGGTTTCCAACCCCATTGTTCTGCTCTCCACTAGCTTTTCCAACCTCTGATTTATAGTAGAGAGTGAGATAAGAGCCAGTAAGTAAAAGTGTGTATGTTCTGATGGGGGATGGGATGGGAGGAAAGGCTAAAAATCCTTTTAGTAAAACAGAATGCTCTCTTGGTGGCTGCTTTGCTGTGGTTTATTAGTTCACCTGCCTTTAAATGAGTCCTGCAGGTGCTTTGACAAATGGATTGAGAGATTGCCTAGTAAGTTCCTCTGCTTCTTGTAAGTACTTCTGTGTTCTGTGTAGGTGATTTGTAACTTCCTATACCAAGATGTCTTTGTAAATCACAACAGAGGCCCCTATGCCTTCCAAAGCCACAGTGTGGCTTGGAAGGGGAAAGGAATGCAAGCTGAAGAAACATGCTGAGAGAAAAAGTATTAACAGAATTTCAACACCTTAATTTTCTAAATGCATCTTGAGGAAAGAGATGTCTTTTTCTCTTGCTAGTTCTTCCTACTCATGGCAGTATGTGCTGCTTTCACCTGGAGTTATTAGACTAGTTCTCTCTTCTGCCAAGTACCTGGGTCCTAATTTGAATCTCCTCCTCATAAGTCTCATTTCTGTTGTTGCTTCTCCCTGCACTACTATTGTTCCTCAAGTGATACTTCAGACTCTTGAGTTTGGCTCGTCCCAACACCACCTCTGCCTTGAAAGAGAAGTTTAGACTTGACACAGGGACTTGAATTATTCACAACTCCTCTTGACATGGTAATGTATTCGATCTCTCCAATATTTAGAGAAAAGATGAAAGTTGTGGATGTTTCTGATGCATGAAGGAAGTGGGGAGATCATGTTTTAAAAAAAAAAAATAATTACACATGTAAAAATCAATTTCATTTCACCCTGAATATACTTTAAAAGCATTTAGTTAATCTTGTTTGCAGCTCTGAGATGGCAAGTGTGATATTGTTACAGAGGGAAGAAGGGGGAAACATAGCATAAAGTTAAGTGTCATTTCCAAGGCTCAATCTCAGGAGCTGGAAATTCCAGAGTCCCCTGTTTCAATCCCCTCCCTGTTTATAAAGAGCTTTTTAGTTTTCTGCAGGATCCTGCAGGTTGAAATTCAGGGCAGCACCCACAGGTGAAGGACATCTTGGTGGTATATAAGCTAAAATGACTTCTTAAATTTTTTTCATACTTCCAGAGCATGCTTTAAGTCAAATGCAAGATGCCTGGCTCCATACTGGGATAACTGGGTAGAACTTAATTTGCTGTGATCTAGTAACAACTGACTGATTCTTCTCCTTTGTGGGAACAGCTTGTTAGGGACCTGAGAGGTCACATCTGTTTGGCCTGACTAAAAACTGTTTTATAGAACAGGTGTTTGGTTTTAATCAATTCTGGAAAAGTTTCCTTCTCTATGTGAAAATATTCCCATGCATATATGTTTGTATGTATGTATTAAGGCTGGGAACAGTACTGCCATAACTCACTATGTGACCTTCTTTGTAGGTATCCTAATCTTATAGTTTCTTCTGAAGTGTTTACTGTCAAAGCTGGTCTCAACATTTTAAGACTGACCTATTAAATTATATCCAAAATGAATAGCACTTGAATGTCAAAGATACTGATTTTTTTTTCTAGCAGAAAAAAGTTTTAGAAAGTAGGATTTTTAAGTTTTAAACATCTTTTGCAAATTCTTTTGGTACTTTGTGTTCTGATTTCATGTAACATTCTGTGCTCTTTTATAGCAATGCTTGATTCTGAAGTCAGACTGAAGGGGAAGACTATTTCTGAGAGAAAGAGCACATAAAGTTCACTAAAATCTTAGCTTGTTTTGTAATTAAGCAGGTTTCGGTGTCCTTTTTCTTATTTATGCAAATGGATGGAGTGGCAGGGGGAGAGGCCTTCTGTTTCTGCTTCCTTCCTAGAAAGTTAGCCTGTACTCTGGCTGGCCCTTAGTAATTTCTGTTTCAATTTTGGATCTGTATCTTTTTGTCACCTATTAATTTCAGAAAACTTAGGGGAGTTGAGCAATGTTTTACCTGCAGTTACTCTTCCCTGTTGGTACAGGAGGATAATTTTTGATCCTGCTTGGAAAGTATAGGTCCCTCTTAATCAGCTGTATTTTCATCTGTGTCTTCCAGCTAGGGAACAAGTTTTCTGGTAGGTCTGATGTTTCTTCTACTTGTTTTGTACCTGAAGTCTTAGACTGTGGCTAAAATGTGCTAGCATGCTTAGGTTCCTTGTTTTCAAAAATATTGGTGTCACCTCTCAAAATTCCTGATGGAGAGAAATTAAGAAAGATTGATAAGTTTTTAGAAATGCTATTTTACCTGCTGGGAAAATTACAGTGCTTCAGATGATGTAAGCAATAAATGCAATCCCAGGTGACCTACACGTTAACAATGACCTTTGATTGACCATGGAAGCACATGAAGTCTTAATAACTGATTCCATACAGAGGCAACTTGTAGCCTACTGTAGTTAGTAGTAACTGAGGGCCATTATAGTCTGATGGATGTTTGGAGGCTTGTATAAAATGAGGTGGCTCTTTCAGGCTAAACTTGAGTTGACAGACTCCTATATCTCTGTAGATTCTTTTATTGGCAAAGGTACAACTCAGCCAGGATTGATGTGAACTGTCTTCATGTTAAGATCATAAATAAAGGCATACTCCATTCTTTGGCCAAACCAAATATTTATTTATTTTTTTCTTTTATTTTGTTGCAAATCAGGAATACAAGATGAGAACTGATACAGGTATGAGTTCCAGAAAAATATTTTTAAAAATATATATAGACATCTGACTTGATCAGCATTCCTTAATGAAAAACAGAAGGACCTTTCAGACTGGAGTTTCAAATTATTGACTAGATTTTGTATTTAATTTGCTGAGTGTCAGGAAAATCTCTAATATATTTTAATTTTAAAGGGAAATTTCAAATGTCACTGCAGGCCAAATATAGAACTAGCACTAATAAAAGACCTCTGCTTCTTTCTTTGTACATATATGCATACATCCAGTGCTTGTTCTTTTTTCTCTTATGCAGTGTTTGCTAAGGAATGGACTAAGTTCTGTTTTCTGATGATAATTACCACACAGTGCGATATCTGAGCTCTGGGGGTTTCCTTAGATTACTTTTTTTTTTTTCTTCTCTTGTGTGAAGCTGAACTAAGATTGTCTGTCTTTCCACAAGAGAAGAAAAAATGTTCACTATTTCAATTTATCAATGTTTTCATTTCTACAAGCTTGGGAGGTGATAGAATTCAACAATAAGAGTAGTGTCTTTTTCTAAAACATTTGTTAAGGGAATAAAGACAAGAAAAATAGAGTCATAATTCTGAAAAGACATATGGTGGAGCGCTGCTTACTTTTCTTGATGATCCTTCTTCAGCACTCTAACAGTGAAAATCTGACAGCACAAATCCAGTCATCTCACTATGTAAATCAGCAAATAATTTTATGGAGAAATTTCTAGATACTTTGAACAATTTAAGCTTTTGTTACAAATACTAACTAAAACTCTTTCCCATTAAAAGAAATTGTTTTCCAGTGTGTACTTATATCCATTTTACTTAAATTTTTACTTAAATTTGTATTATCTTTTTATTATTTAACTCTTTGCTGTAGGCACTGTCTCTTCCTACGGAGAAGAGAAAAAGTGTTCTGTTAAATCATTCGGGTTACTGAAGGTGTTTAGGAGTAACAGAATAAAATGCTTTTGAGTTTATTTTTAAAAACCCAAACAATCAAATCAAACCAAATAAACTCATGTTGACATTTGTCTTAACAAATCCTTACACATTAAGTGTAGTAACTTTGAATTATACTTAACTAATGAGTTAAACAGATTTTTGCTTCTGCTCTGCGTTTTCAGTGTCTAGTTTTGTACTGTGTGGGTATTTCAATGAGCCAGGCAGATTTATAGTAAGGTGGGGATTGATAAGGTGGTGAGTTTGGGGTGGTTTAGTACTAGATCAAAAACATCTCAACCATGTAAATGGTGAAGAATTTATTCCAGTTCTAATTTGTTTAAAAGCTCTGAAAGAATAGCTTTGTCCAACGAAGATTCAGATTGTATTGAGTGCTTTCTGCTTGCTTACACTATTTGGTATTCAGGCAAACTTTATGCTGGAATGGTGCATCTGTCTTGCTACAGCATGAACACCTGCATGCACTCTGGTTAGACGGAAGGATGCACAAGCATATCTTCAGGCTTGATCCATTTCAAACTGGTACCGTATGGTGTGACATTAATGAGTACGGCATCATGGTATGAGAAGGCCATGTAAATAAACTGAACACCAACTCAGAAAACTTTTGTTGGAACCCTTAATATAAAACAGAGCAAAGCCACCTTGGTCAGTAGAATTAAAAAGAGCAGTATAGATGACAGCACCACAGTATGAGCTGCCTGTTGAAGAGAACTGAAAGCTGTGTTTGCAGTGGATGTTTTCTGGATTCTGCCTCAACCTTTACAAATAGATCGCAGCTGGAGTATTTGCAGAACTACACATCATTGGGGCATGCTCAACACTGGCTTTTAGTATAGATCCGTTTTTCCTTTTGCTGTCTCAAAAGGAATAGAAGTACAGGTCAAAAAGAGCATCTAACTGAAAATACCCAAGTCAAGATAGCAGAACAATTAAAACAGGAAGAAAAAGGCAGGGGATAATAGCAGGACTTAAGCAATCACCAAAGCATGGTAACCTTTGTAGCTGAGCCTGACCTCTTTGCCTTTCAACTCCCCATGTCTTGCTTATATTTTGCGAACATGTTAACTGGAAAAAAGAAGAAAAAGCAGACTGATCAAAGAATACTAAAATAGCTCAGCAACATGGGGTATTGGTGTTGCAAAGTGAATGCTATTTAAACATTGTTTTAAAATGCTAATTTTCAATTTTTTAATCTCTCTTTTCCTAACTGAGCACAGATATACCCGTGAAAAATGACACTTGGCATGCGGTGATTTGAAAATTGTTGTCTGCCCCTTGACGTCTTCATCTGACAACATCTATATGTTGCCAGGTTGCCATGACAACTAAGTACAGTTGTAATTGCAACCCTGGAAAGGTAATTCTTTCACTCAAAATGTGGCATACATTTAGCCTGTCTGAAGTTTCAACAAACCATCTTTTAATGACAAGTATTTTGAAAGGCCTGAATGAGGTAGTTGCTTTGATGTCAATTTTTTTTTTTTATTATCTCATATAGCTTAACTAGATAGATACGTTGGCTTTTATTCAGTGGAGTCTGTATTTTTTAACCTTTTTATGCTTTATTTAAGTTTCAAATATATGGTATCAACTGTGAATCTGAAATTAACATATGAAAGCAAAATACCACATAAAGTGTTCATTTACTTGCGTTGGCAGTTCTGAAAGCAGATCATCTTGATATATTCCTCATACTTACCCATCATCTGGGTTAAATCAAATGAGTTTTGTTGTATGGCTGACTGTACTTTCTTAAATTAAAAAAAAAAAAAATAAAGCACAGCCATCAGAACCAAAAAATAAATGTAAGTGTTTCTACTGAGCAGGCCACATAGGCTTTACAATACCACAAAGGCAGTCTTAAGAATCAGAAAAACTACAGTAATTCTAAGAAATTTCCACCTGATTTGTATGCCAGTGGGAAGAGAAAAGGAATCGGAGATTGTGTGTGCATAGCTGAGCCTTATTATTCATCTACAGTCCTAGGTACTGAGAATTCACAACATGTAGCTGTATTTTACCCTGTTGACGGCCTGACCTGTCTTCTCCAGCTATGATGATGTACAGTCTCTCACCATCCATTTCCATTACACAGGTTAAGTAATACGGTGGTCAACTACACCACTTTGTAGTAGTGCAAAAAAGCCACCTTCCTTGGATGTTTTTTTGTCATGTAGGGCTAGAATATTGGGCTTTATACTCTCTGAGGGGTATAAACTAGCTCTGAAAAGTAAGAGTGAATGTAGTCCTAAGCTTTCCACGTTAATTTCCTCAAACTGTGGTACCGCTCCATGAGGACATGGTAGGAGCATTTCTTAGGTTGCTGAGTTCTTGCTCACTAAATGATAGTACTGTCACTTGGGATTTCTGGGATAAATTGGGCAACTTTAGTTTTCAAATCTGTTAGAGCTTCAGTGAAAGGTGAACGTCAATAGTGTGCATTTAGCTTCATATAGGCTAAATGCCTGCATTTAGCTGCTTATTTGTCTCAGCAGTCCACAACACTAAAATCACCCTCCGTAAGACACACACAGAGATGTTTGTGATTTTATTTTTTTTTTTCCTTCCCTGAAAAACAAGAGCAGGTTGGGACTTTGAATGTGTTTTGAAAATCAGGTTGATTTGCTGTAACAACTTTGACTTTTCAGCATACATTTCAACTGTTAGTTGAAAAACACTTTAAATGGATCGAGGCCATTCACACTCCTGATATATTTTATTTTTATAATAGACGGTCTCCTTGCAAGTCTAGACATCTATGATCATTTCAGAAGGACAGGTCCTCTGAAACAATTGTGCCATTATGCCATCTGATTATTTTTTTTATCTGTTCCTTTGTGCTTGAAATTATTCAAAACATTTTTCTCTGTCTTTTTTTCATTGCCTCCTAATGAACCAGAAGACAAAACCATGGTATCATTCAGCAAACTAGAACCTGTATATTTTGAAACAAGTCACAGATGTGTCCCTTGAGATGTCCTAAAGCTCATTGTGACCAAAGGAGTGAAGCAGGCTTTCAATATTCTAACACGCAGTGATACAAATTGCAGAGAAAGAATCATGATTGTTTAATTTGAAATAATCCTTTTATCTCTAAGGCCTGTGCTTTGCATCGATGTGCTGTATCATTTGAGTATTTTGTGTGATCTGGTAAACAGTGTTCTAATTGTTTTTGCAGATTTTTAGTTTAAAAAGCCAGGCACACCTTCTACACAGGATAGAAAACAGCCATTCTGTGATTAAAAGACATTGAGCAGCAAGCACGTAACAATACTGACTGGTAAGGCAAGTGGAGTAGGGAAGGTATCACAGAAATCCTCAGTATGTCTCTACATATATTACTCTGAATATCAATATAGGGAGAAATTCTAGTGCCTCTGGATAAACATACTAGGGTGTGCTGGTATAATTCAGCTCAGAATTTGCTGCTTATTATATATGAAATACATAAAGTGGTTTATTTTGAAAGTTAATTTTCTGCAATGGAAATGTAGAGAGTAAACCCACCAGTGACAAGTGGAGTTCTTCAGGGGTTGGTACTGAGACCAGCGCAGTTTAACATCTTTGTCAGCAACATGGACAGTGGGATTGAGTGCACCCTCGGCAAGTTTACCAAGCTGTGTGATGTGATTGATATGCTGTAGGGAAGGGATGCCATCCAGAGGGACTTTCACAGGCTTGAGAAGTGGGCCCATGTGAACCTCATGAAGTTCAACAAGGCCAAGTGCAAGGTCCTGCAATAGGTCAGGGCAATCCCAAGCACAAATACAGGCTGGGCCATGAGTGGATTGAGAGCAGCCCTGAGGAGAAGGACTTGGGGGTATTAGTGGATGAAAAACTGAATATGAGCCAGCAATGTGCACTTGCAGCCCAGAAAGCCAACCGTATCCTGGGCTGCATCAAAAGAAGTGTGGCCAGCAGGTTAAGGGAAGGGATTCTGCCCCTCTGCTCCGCTCTTGTGAGAACCCACCTGGAGTACTGCAGTCAGCTCTGGGGCCCCCAACATAAGAAGGGCATGGACCTGTTGGAACAAGTCCAGAGGAGGGCCACAAAGATGATCAGAGGGCTGGAGCACCTCTTCTATGAAGACAGGCTGAGAGGGTTGGGGTTTGTTCAGCCTGGAGAAGAAAAGGCTCTGAGGACAGCTTATAGCAGCCTCCCAGTACTTTAAGGGGGCCTACAGGAAGAAATTCTTTACTGTGAGGGTGGTGAGACACTGCAACAGGTTGCCCAGAGAGGCTGTGGATGCCCCCTCCCTGGAAGTGTTCGAGGCCAGGCTGGATGGGGCTTTGAGCAACCTGGTCTAGTGGAAGGTGTCCCTGCCCATGGCAGGGGGGCTGGAACTAGATTATATTTAAGATCCTTTCCAACCCAAACCATTCTATGATTCTCTGACTTTCTTCTGTAAACTTTAAACATTCACTTTAGCACACGGGAAGATCAACTAGGACCTTACATCCTGGTTTTTGGCTTATACTGTATTTGTTACTTTTCCTTTCCTTAAAGCCATTGAGATCTAAAAGTTGGCCCAGTATTCATGCAGGAAAACAGTTTGTATGTGTTTTGAAAGCTAGTTATGACTGTGAGTTTGATTTCTTATCCTAGTTGCTACTGTTTCCTGGCAGAGGCACTATATTGTGCCATCAAAGTTTAGGAGTTCTCACAATCCTGTAGCAACTCCACACCATTAGTTTGTTTGTTTGGGTCTTCACCTACTGGACTCTTGTGCTCTGAATTTTCTCTTGGCATATGAAGTGACAGGTTTGCTTTTTGTTGTTTTTGTGGTTGCATGTTTGCTGAGTAAAAGTTCTTGCCTTCCCTTCATGAGAACTGTGCCTTCAGGCTGACCTGGAAATCACTCACATGCTCTAGTACTCTTCCCCTGAGTGCTCTGTGTTTACAATTTATCAGTTCCAAGGTGTGTGGTAGGCTATAACTTATCTATAAGTTTGTGTTGCATAGGATTAGAATGTAACTTTTTCTTAACTTGCACAAGAAATGTAAAAATAGGAACCCCTTTAGTATATTTTCTCAGTTGCCTCAAGGTCCTTCAGAACCTTTGTCATGTTTTAAACCCACTTGCTTTCGCCCTTTGTGTGACACTACTTGGATGGGACTCCTCCTGCTAAGAAAGCAGGCTTTTTCACTTTCTGTATTGTGCCAATGCTTTTTATGGGCTCAGTTCCTTTGCTGTGTACCAGCGACTTCTTCATTGACCACTCCAGCACCCCTTTGCACAGAGCCTTTGACAAGCTGGTTGCCCATCTAGGCAGCTTGCTTAGCCTGCCCACTCTTGGGTCAGGGCAGCAATGTTAACCACTTCACCTGATCCTGCTTCCCACAGAGGCGTGTTACAGTCCCCTTTCCCACAGACACACACTCCTCCTTAAAGCAATTACATGTCAACATTATAATGGTGCCAAGAATTCATAAATTATATATAGACGGCTTGTATCATCATACTTCTCCTTTGTCAAGAAAACCTCATTAGGATAGAGGTGAGCTAGTCCCCTGGGTGTCTTTCTGATGTTCTGGCATCTCAGTCAACACACCTGCTTATAATCCTTATTAATTGAGACTTCCAGCATTCACTCTGTGTATGGCCCCCTATCATGAAATTGTTTTAGGTCAGTTTTCATCTCCCTGTGTAAATCTCCTTTCTTGTTACATGTGGGAAAGCTGTACAGAAAGAAGCATTCATAGCTCCTGCTTCTCCTTAAGTTCATTCATCCATGAAATCTGTTTTTCACACATGAATTTTAAAGAAAAGGAGTTACATGAGGTAGATGTGAATTAACCTGTAATGCTTTTGCAAACCTCTACATCTGTGTGATCATTGAGACAAACGGGTGATTGTGATAAGTTTGTAGGAAAGAGAAGCCACTTACATGCAGTTTTGCCATTGCTGTAGAGCCTTCTTGGAGAAGTTTGGAATCCGGAGCATGTTTGTCTGCTCATCAGGTGGGACTTGTAGTTAAGAGAGAGTGGTAATTATGAGAGAGTTAAGACTACATCTTTTCTGTTGCCCATTCAGTGCATATGAAGAAGTTGTTTCTCACATAGAAATGTGATGTAGACACACTTTCTTGCATACTCTGTAACAGTTCTGATCTTGAATATGCATGCTGTGATTAATACAGTCCTCACATCCTTTGGTTATAAATGTGAAAACATGGGCTAATCTGTAAAAATCAAACTTTCAAAATGTATGATCCATGCTTATAAATCTAAGAACCCATATTGGCAATGAAAAATATGTTTGAAGGGAAAACAGTATTTAAATCAGAGGGTCACACAACATTTTCTTTAAATCATAACTCAATAAAGAAATTGATGCTAATTAGTGTTTAAATCTCTCATCTTGTCAGCTTTATGTGTGGTGCTTTGTTTGAAGTGAAATGTTTTTTGACACAGCCTTCCTAATGCAAAATTTGTTTCCCTTAGTTCTTTGATGTTGTCGTTAAAGGGAAAGACATAAAAAAACCCCCAAACCGCTCTTTAGCAATAGTAGTAAAGGAGGGGAATTGATTTGATATATTAAATTCTCTGGGGCTTTGCATATAAAGCATCAACAGCTCTGACCTATCTTTATCAAGAATAGACAAAAAATGATTTATTTTTTGTATTACAGTAGCACCTAGAGGCTCCTTTCAAAATCAGCTTTATCATATTTGATGTTATACATGTTAATGAGCATCTGTCTTTCAAAAATTCCCAAATAGGCCAGGCAAAGACTGTAAGTAAAACCAGTGTTGTGGTAAGCTGAAAGGAGGTGCCCAAGGTCATTCATAGATCCAATGCAGAGCTGGGAAAAAATGCAATATTACAGAGAGTAGGACCCAGCACAGCACCCGCATCCCCACCGGTGTGCTAGTCCCAGCACAGCAGCATTTGGGGGTATCGGGGGGGCTACCAGAGCTCATAAACTCTGCTGGACTCCTTGGATCAAACTCTGCCCTGTCTGCATAGCTTTGTGGAAATGAATGGGGCAACAGCAGCAGCAGCTTGAGGTGAGCTGAAGGAGGAGAAAATGGTGACAATAAAGGCTTCCTACAAGAGCATTGATACTATACTGAATTGTACTACTTCTGTTATATATACCCCTAATGCAGTGTAGTATAAAAACACATGAGCTGGCTTTAAATGCAGTGATACTACTGTGTGTTGTAATCTGCTGTTCATCTTGTACCTGGTAGATGCATAAGCTAAAATATTCTAGGTGTCAGTGAAAGAGAAATAAAAAAATATGCACTATGAAATAATAACGTGAGGGTGTGTTTGTTGGGGAATGTATGTGTGCGTGTAGACATCACATAAGTCATAAATAAACCATGATTATATAATATCATACACAAAAGCAGTGTTAAAGTAGCCTTATTAAGGTCATAAAATTTAGCTTTCAGGAGCTAGGAGATGTTGTTGTGAAGGTTTTCTTCATGGTCTCCATCTAATCTTGTGCGTATACATTGTAATTATATTGCATACACTGTTTTTTTTCACCTCTAAGTTCTTAATTCATTCAGCAAGGATTGTTCCTTTTTTCTTCCCCTCTCCTGTTCATTCTTTGTGTACTGTCCCTATACCTGCTTTACTGCATGTTATTCATTTCCTGTTCAAATAGAATGGTTTATACCCTTGTGAGTTTTCTAAGGTGTTTTATCATTACACAGTCCAAACATTTAAATGTTAATAGACCTGTCAACAATACTATTGTGAAATGGTATTGGTATCGTTATCCTCTTTTAAAGATTAGTTTTTCCAGTGTTTTATCATAGAAAGCATCAAAACTGCTGGTTTACGAGTAGTCTAGAACTGAGGCAAATAGATTACGGTTAAAAATAGCAATCAAGTTTATTTACCTGATCTGAGATGTCTGGGTTAATTCTTCTCAGGGTACTGTTTGGTTCAAAATACAGCTCCTGCTTGGATCTGCAGTTAAGAATTTTGGACCTACATCACTTCTACAAATAAGAACCAGACTCTTCAGCTGAGAACATAGACAATGTGAAACACAAACATTTAACCATCTATGAAAGTTAAGGTTCTGATTTGTCCAGTATGCTGACTTCACACACAGTGAATATGTAAATGCAAAATTAAATTCACCATGGCAACATCCTTAAGATGCGATTTTTTTAATTTTTTTTTTTTTTTTCCCTCTGCAGTATCTATCCAGCTTGGGGGGGGGGAGCAGGGGGCAGGGGGACCCCCAAGCCTGAAACAAATGACACAAGAATCTTGTGGGTGTTAGTAATCTTTACGTATCCCTGAGGGGAGGTACATGATATCCGAAGCCCATGTCGCATATGGAGTGAAGAAAAACAGTGTCTGGTCAATTTTAAAGATATATAATGCAGTTAGCAGCCAATGTGACACATCTTGTTTATCTGCCTTATGTCATTGTTAGGAATGGAAACTGTAGGACTACTTGCAAATGATGACTGAGTTAAGAGAACACCCAACAGTAACGGAAAGGTATTTTTCTTTAGGTTGAAGGGAAGATACTGAAGGATCGGTGGGGGTGGGTCTTGGTTTTGGGTTGGGGGGTTTGGGGTTTTGGTTTTTTGTGGTGGTTTGGGTTTTTTCTTCTTGAAGCACAGTACAGAAGACAGTTGCTCAGCCTTACAGCTAGAAGGCTTTTTTGAATAGCCTGTATCCTAATTTAATTTGTCCATATGAGTATATTGTCTTCCATTTTAAGAAGAAATCAAATTTTGGTAGCGCATAATGAAAGTTTTAAAGCTTCTTCTCTGAAACTAAATATAACAAAAACACTAAAAAAAAAAAAAAGTATGTAAACTCTGAGTGTATCTTTAATATCATAATTTGTTTCCAAGTCACCCTGGTGACTCTTGAGTAGGTACAAGAAATCATAAGTTGGGCTAAACTAAGCGTGATTACCAGATCTGAAAAATAGAAATCAACACTAAAATAGATTCTTCTCTATACATAGCACAGAATTAGCGAGAATGTGGGATACATCTGAAGACTACTTCAAATACTGTGTATGTATTAAAGGATGTTTCATTTCCAGTATTTTTAAATAATAATCAATTGCGTGAAACTTTAAATTTCTGGATGAATTGATTCTGTCTATATTATTAATGATGAACTGCAGTTGCAATGTTTGTTTATATTAATGAAGCATCTTCAGTCTATAAACAGCTTCCAGCAAATATTTGAAAACAGCAATCAAATCTGTTGGTATTTTCCATGGATTAATTTGTATTTTGTGACATCTGACTTTCTGCTCAGAAATTTCCTCCCAAAATAGCAATTATTATAATGTGAACTTTATGTGGAATATCTTTTAAGAAACCTGATAACTACTGGTTTCCTTATGATATTAAATATTTTCCTTTATCAGCACTATTTAACTTGACAATTTGGAAATTCTCGGTCCTCCCTCACATTCTAAGGGCAGCCCTAAATGTAGTATGATAGTGCTGGAGAGCAGCAAGTGTAGAGAAACCATCTCACAGAGCTGTCTGAAAATCAATTATATTCCTTAAAAATAAATTCTAATATGTATATGTTGCTACTCAGATATTTTCTCTCTTTGGATTATGTTATGTTCCATTCATGTGTTTCTTCCTTCTTTGCTTGCTGTGTGCTATAAAAATGTTAAAGCATTCAGACTATTTTAATAATCTTTTTAAGTACTCCGAATACTGTTGGATAGCTGATCTGCAGTGGGGCGTTATTAGTCAAATGAGGCATTTCCCATGTTCTAGCAATAAGTGTAATATTTAGATATATAAATTGCACCTTTCATTTTGTGTAGGTGTTACACTGTCATTTCAGTATATGAGTAGCCTGGAAAGGCCGTAAGAAATGATTTTTCTGATCTCCAGGGCACACCTCTGCCAGCAGTGAGCTTTGGGGGGATGCGCTCTTCTGTTGGCTGGTATTTTCTCTCATGTCATGTATTTGTGTCCTTCTGTCTATGACTTCCAGTTAGGTCAAGGGCAAGCTTTGACAAGGCTGTTCCTTTCTGTAACTGGAGCTACAGGCTGTCTGTTCAGGGCTAAAGGAACTCATTTTGTTGTTAATATGGTATGTCAAAACACTTGTACAGCCAATATTCACAGATTTTTTTAATATAGCACTTGCTTTTAGAGTTTTCCCAAAGTAAGTAAGTACAGAAGATCACCGATTGTAATTGCAATTATCACCGGCCCCAGCTGCCGATGGAGCCATGTGAACACCCACTGTCTGTAGGAAACATACAGTTGTTCAGCTCTTGCTCTGCCCCATTCAAAAAGGTCATTTTATCAGACTGAACACATCATTGTTAGTGTGATCATTTAGATGGCAAGGAAATTTCCTCTTGTCATAAGGTAGTATGTTAAATAGAAAATGTTAATAATGTCAACCTTAAAATAAAAGGTTTTCTGTGGTTTTGTGGGTTTTGTTGTTGTTGTTGTTTTCTTTTATGTAGCAAAAGACATGCCCCTTAAAGGTCAGGTACTCCTTGGTGGCATTTTGATAAGAAAACATTTTGGTAACTGCAAGATCAGTTTATCTTACTAGCACCAAAAATACAGCTAACTATCCATCTTGGACCTTTCCCTGCATCTGTCATGTTGCTACCAAGTGTTGCCCATTTCTGAATTGGTGAGGATATGATGGATCTGCCAGAGCAATTTAAAGATTTAGGAAGTGTAGCCAGGCAGGAGGGACATTCTAACAGCGCTGGGACTGCAGCAGAGAAATGCTTGTTCTCAGATTTATCTTTTGCAACATATAGTTACACTGAAGGTCTGTGTGTATTGCCTTGCTGTCCCTGTCTGACATCTATATGTAAATCTATTTTGTGTCCTTAGATAATTCCTTAGTATTTCATTTGCCTACAAGCATAAAAACTTCAGGAACATGTTACTTTTCTCTTTGATAATGTTGGAAACGTGGGTTCAGGGCTTTTAATCTCTCATTAATCAGGAGCATAAGAAAGTTTTTGCAGGAATGCCATGTGAATTTAGTGAATTGCATGTCAAGGATAAGTCTGTATTCTAAACACAGCCCTCAAAGGCCCTAAGTTCAAAGGTACCCATGCTATGCCGAGATAATTCAGGCCAGTATCCTGTGATGAATATGTATATTACATTTTAAGCTGAAAATCATGTACGCTTTAAGCTAATATTGCTAGTGGCTGTGCAAGTAAGAAATAATTTAGCCTTTGTATTACATCAGTATGCTTTGTCATGAAGAAATGAAATAACTGTAATTTTTCTATTCATAAGCAAAGCTAGAAAATTCTATGACTTTTTTAATCAGTTCATTGTGGATTTAGATTCCATAAAAAATGTTATGGCTCTTTTCTCATGTTGTCCATATAATTCTAGTACCAACAATGTGACCTCTGTTTCACCTCTTCATTCAAAATGAGGCTAACAAAATATATCTAGATATTTAGATAGATAAATAGATCTAGATATTACAAATATATATTATTACATATTCAATACAATTAAATGTAGATGTAATTTTTAAAAATTCTATGAATATGACTGACTATATCTGGAGAAATGATATCATGCTTCAGTATTTCTGAACTTTAGCTTATTGGGGGAAATATTTTGCATTTGAAACTCTGAACACTTGCTCATATCATTTAATAGTTTTGCTACTGAATTATATGAAGGAAAAAAAATAAAAATAAATGCATCTGAAGCAAGTATACAGAATTAAGAAATAATCAGAAGATAATGTTGTAATGCTTTATCATTTTGTGGGTTGTTGACCATTTAACAGTCATCAGTTTGAACCACTCCAGCCCAAGATAGCAAAGATTTTTATACCTGTCAAGCTATTCAGTAATGAACTGGAGGACTGGCCAACTCACTTCAGTCCCCAACATTTCACTGGTAGCCTTAATACATTAGATCTTGAATTATATTTTTAACAGCTGGAGAGGTATTTTTCTCAACTTGAACACGGTACCTTTGCTGTACTCTGTTTCATATCGACCTTGTCTCCTTTGGACAAGATGGTAAGGTGTGGAGTCATGGAAGGTTGGTGGTGGGCTTCTGGGCAACTGATAACATATACAGATATTAATCTCAGTAAAATAACTTTTTTCCCTTTGAAAATGGTCATTTTGTCTTTCTCCAGTTTTATGGCCAATGCTGATTACGTTTATAGTTAGTAAACCTGTTACCTAGCAAATCAGAAATTAGTTCAATTGCTCTTCAACTTGAAAACTGAATAAACTCATGAAAATGTTGTATCTGAGTATTCTGTTGGTAGAAAGAGGTCTCAATGCAGGGTTTAAATTCCAGACTTTCTGAAACTTTATTTAAAAAAAATAGATGTTTATTTTCATCTGGGGATGGGTTTTTAACGTTTTGGGGTCTTTTCAGCCAGATAAACAAGCAGAGGAGTTTAAAGGAAACTTGCCTTTTGGCGTCTCAGGCGACTTCAAGATAATTTCCCTTTTTAAGCCTCTTGGACTAAAGGAGCTAAAAATATGCAGGGAATGGATGTCCTGGCACCCCAGAGCAGGAGAAAAGCTGCACCTCTTTCTTTTGTCAAGGAAACACTCTTCTGTGGGCTGGAGGGAAGGAAGCTAAGTGGAGAGAGCGCACTTGGCAGGAGGCAAGCAAATGTAGGCTTCTGCGGTTTTCTCCTTTATGTCCACTGATACAAGGCTTGGATTTGGAAGAGTACATTTGAAGGTGCCTTTACCTATGCAGTTATGGGTTGCAAATCAGAAGAGGGAGCAGCACAGATTTAAATTCTTTGGGTAGATTGAATGAGGGAGATCCAGAGGCCCTTAAGCTTCAGTTAAAATTCCTGGAAGACAGAACAGAGTCTGGATCTCGTGTCTTTGAAAGCAGTTAGGGTAGCTTGTGAATAATTTTGCATCAAATAATTTTTGAGAAAGCACAGTCCTTAGGCCCAAAGACTTTAAATCTTGATTAGATTCAGGCCTCATGGGTTGCACTCAAAATAAATTTACGTATTCAGTGCTAGAAATTAAAAGAAATTGCTGTCTCTTGAAAAAGGAAAGTCAGCATTTGTTGAAGAATCCCTTTAATTATATTTCTAGTCTACATTTTAAAAAAAGAAAAATTAATTCAGCATAATCTTCACTGCTGTCTCCAAAATAAAACTTGGTTTAGTTAATTGGCTGCTGAAAGTGAGCAGACTCTTACGCAGTTGCAGCATGACTCTTTCAGTGATAAGACGGGGAGCGGGGTGTATCCTCTATGCAGAGCTATCAGGACATACATATTGCTGCTGACAAGAGCTGCTGCACTTTCCATTATAATACTTGTTTTCTTCCTGTCTATATTCCAGGCAAGCACTGAATATTTGTATGTGTTTTCACGCACAGCTCTGTCAGCATATTCTGTCACTATGCAAGCCCTGCTTATTTCTTTGCAAGAGCCGCTAAACATCAAGTAGCACAATGGTTTTCTGCAATGAAGGTTAGATGACAGTGATTTGTCTGAAGCCACCAAATCAGTTTTCAGCTTTGGCCAGAAATGGATTTTTAAACTAGCTCAAGGTGATAGACTGGCTGAGTAAGTAGTACAGAAGAGTCATAGATGATATTAAAGCAATAACTTGGTAATACTATTCTTGTTATTGGACTGCATATCAAGTTGCAATAGAAACTATGATTAAAAATCACTGAAGAAATCTTTCATTAAACATAATTAAAAGGCTGAGAAGTTCTGATCAAATTTAGTTGCATGATTTTAAATACTTTAGAATAACTTCACAATAACTTATTTAAGAAAAGATGGGTCCTTTGTGAAAAATGTTATTAGTAGAGTCCTTGAAGCAAGTGCTGGAAAATGGCTTTTCCATTACTTCAGAGGCAGCATTAAAGTACCACAAAATTCAGAGCTGCTAGTTTTATCACAGACATTTTTATACCAGTATTTAAGTATTTCCCTTATAGACCTTATATCTAACAGCCAGCATTTTAAGAGAACTGATATACCTGGAGATGGATCACCAAGTGATCATTAAACAGCAAATTATAAATCTGGAGATGGATCACCAAGTGATCGTTAAACAGCAAATAATAAATCCGTCAGATTTTCTAAGTGTTGTAGATACTCATATATCATTAACTGATATTACAAAACATATTTGGGTTTAATTAAAATTCTAGTATATATATAGAACTTGATTTTGTAAAAGGAAGTTGTAAATTTAGCTGACAACCTGAAGCCAGCTCTTGGATCTTTTTATTTATTATTTTTTCCCAGTTAGGTGGGCCTTTACAAGTTAAAAGAAATTCATCTCCTATATAAATTAACTTCTAGAGATCATTCCAATTATTGTACTTGGTCACAATAGGAAAATTTTTTTCCTGTTGCAGCATCACCAGTCTATAGAAGAAATGATTTGCATTTTATTCCTCTGTGGAGACAGGATATAAGAAAAAAGAATTAGTAGGTAAAACAGAGCAAGTCTGAAATAAAGCACTTGCACTGACTGTCCACCCTACCATCAGTCTCCCCTCGCCAGCAAATTCATTGAAGCAATATTTTTTCAGACCTGCAGATTATTTAAGGTAGCTGTGGCTGATGACTCCAAGAACACAGCTGCTAACACCTGGGTTATAAATAGGGGTAATTGCAGAAGAAGAGCAGATACATACCTGTCTCCAAGCCAAAACATTTTACTGAAGGAGCACTTTCAGAAAAAACAGACTAGGACAATGGGAACAGTTTCAAAGAAATATGTTTAAATGGCACTGTACCAGGGCAGGGCAAGAGGGGTTGCAAAACAAGAGCAAACACTTTGCTCTGTATCCAGAGCTATGGCTTACAGGAATCCAGAATGAGGGAGCAGCTGGGCAGCTCAAGAGGTTAGAGGGGCATTGCCACATGTCTTTTTATGGCACTTTTTCTCTCTTAAATGAGGGTAAAGGAATGTAGTATTACAAGCCTCTTACTTTTGTGAGATGTTTGAGTGCCTGCTGTATATGAGGCAGATATATTGTTCTTCAATTACTGGTCAGAGGACTGCTCTTTGAATATTACTGGTCAGTGTTAACATTACAGAAAAATATAGCATATTATAGCCATAATGTTTTGTTATCTTCTCTCACTGTGATAAAGGACAAGGCACAGTGAAGGCTGGTCAATGCTTGGTTGGTAAATCTATCAGGAGCTTGAGGCGATTCATAGGACTGGTTGGTGAAGGCAAAGGGGGATAGATAAACGATTGCTTTAAGAGAACATTACATAAAGCTTATTCTCTTGGAAAAGTTGTAAATCTGAGGTTTGGTCACTTAAAGTTTTGACATTCTATTTCACCTTTCATAAGTTGCTTTCAGAAGTGACAACTAGTGATGTCCAGACCAGGTTTGACTTTATGTAATTGTCCTCTGACTATATTGAAATTCTTGTAAAACAGTGTAATCACATCCTCTCCCAAAATATGGTCTGGTGTTATTGCGTTTTATAAAATAATTGTTCCTTCTTCCCTAAAGTATATGTATTGAAGGGGAAATAGGCAAATTGCTTCTGACAGAATAATTTTAGGCAAACTAGCAAGGAAATAAGGTTGCCTAATGCTTTCCATTATTAAAGCCTGCTTCCTGTAGCTTATAGTTTTACCAGACTTAAATTTCTGGTTTGGAGTTTTCCATGCTTGATCTCTGTCTTAGGACATTTTTTTCACCACATTAAAAGTGAAACTTGAGACCGCAGGTATAAACTCTTTGCACTGAACAAGGTTTACAAGTATTACATACACCTATAATTATAAGACTGGATTATTGGAAATAAATTTGGTTTGAATTGGTGACCTTACTGTTAAAATTTTGTGAACTCTTGCATGCTTTTAACAAGGTGAACATTTCAATAAAATTAATGCTGCAGTCTTGTGTTTGGATAATGTAAGAAGTAACTAAGAAGTCACAAGTTACCAAATATTACATTATGTTTAATGTTATTTCCAGAAATTTAAAGTTAGTTCTTAGGATGATGAAGTCATAAGCTTGAAAGGAATTAATCTGTTCAGTCACCAACAAGCTAGGGGAACCACCCAGAGGGAGAGCAGTAGCCTCTATTTTGTGACATTCTTTCATTTGATCACATCATTGTAGTTAGGAGACAAAGCTATCTAGATTTAATAAATTTTTATTTGCTATGAGATCATATGAAATGTTACTTGGAAATATATTTCCAGTTGACTTAAATTTAAATACCCTTTGATGGATGAAAAACTGACAGGCAGTAACCCCAAACTACTGAATGATCAAGGACAGTGCACTGACCATAGGAAGGAGGATCTACTGAGGGCATCACCAGTTGTTGGTAGCCCTGCTTATGCTGACTGAAGAGTTTCAGTAGTAATTTCTTGGGAAAAAGGCCACATATTTATAAAACATGTTGATTACACTAAACTGGAAGAGAAAATAAGAAATGGAACACAAAGCGACTACTGATACAGACAGACAATAACAAATTTAGATTTGTTATATGGCATAGGTAAAAAAAAACAGATGCGGTTTTAGTTTAAAAAGAAATCTTGTCGTGGGGGTATCTCTTTTCGTAGTAAGGATATAGTTTAGAGCTATCAAGATCTGGTGCAACAGCGTCAAAGCGGGACCACTTGGTATTACAAAGAGAAAATCAAAAGTTGAACCTATGGTAGTAAATCTTTGGTTAGAGACTGATCTCTGCCTTGCACAATAAAGAGGTCCAGAGTGCCTCAAGTCCACAGCATTCACATTAATCCCCTCTAGACTGACTTGATGGGGTTCCCACCATGTCCACATTGGTCTCCTCTGGTCTACATGGGGCACTCCCAGACATGCTTTATATGAACATTGGGTATGGGACAGAAGGGAAGAAGTTCAGTTTGTAACCTTAAATAGAGAGAAGGCTGTCACAGCCCACCAGGGTGGTGGTTTATGGCATAATGTCAAGGACGTGACAGACAGCAGTAGTCAACTTCTCCAACAGGAGAGCTGGTCCTGGCAGACGGTGACGTTAAGTGGTGCTGCCTCCTTCATACTGCCCCTTGGAAGGAGAAGCTGAAGCAAGTGCCCCACAAGCTTATATCAGTTGTGTCTGAGTATTTTCTTGTTCCTCAAAGAAAGAGGTATAGACAGTCAGTGGGACATGGCCCATGATCAAACTAGAAACCTGTGTTACTTGGTGGTGTACATGTATCCTTACAATTCTTTCTGTCGGCTGGAATGACTTCATTTCAGTCTGATCGTTCCCTGTAATGACACGTAAGTAGTGGCCTACAAAGAAAGATTAATAAATGTGGTAAATTAAGATAGAAAATCATGATAGCTTGTGCTGGACTAGTTCCAAAAAACTTATAACCTGATGGGTCATTGGGTTTGGTTTTTTTGTGGGGTTTTTTGTTTGGTTTTTATATATATATATATATCTCTCTCTCTCTCTCTCTCTCCAATGTCTTCCACACTATTGAGACTAATAGTCTATTCTATATGCCTTTAAAAATCCAGGAGTGACTGTATTGGTAAAAAAATTCCATCACTCTGATTATTATTGTTCTTCCCAAGCTAATGCAGTTGATGACTGTTAACCTGAGAATTATTAGGGATGGAATCAATGATGTGTGCCATCTGTAACAATGAAATTGTAACTTTGGATGGCAGAAACCATTAATGTCCAACACTGGGTATTAATAAAAAGCTTTGCATTAGAAATACTATAACTGACGGAATCAAGGTACTAACGAGATTTCACATCTAGTTCTATTAATTTCAAACATCTAGGGCTTGTTTTAGTATCTAAAATAGGGATCTAAATCTAGATAGATATTCCCAAGGGGGAGTATCAGTGCATGTTGTCAAATTTTAGCAAAGTAAAACTTATGAATGTTTTTACAAAACTAAGAAAGCTTTTTTATTTTGGTTTGGTTTGGGTTTTTTCTTTTTTTTTTTTTTTTTAGTCTCCACTGCATTTCCCATTTTTATTTTAAGAGCAGAGCTGTTGCTGAAATTAGAAGCTATTATGGGATAAACAGTAAATTTGGATTTTTGTATGGGTTTAGGATTGAATAAGGGTAAACAAAAAAGTCTGTTAAGATCTTTGGTCAAAATTGCTACTTGAAAAATATTTCAAGTGTATTAATATATCTGACCATTTCATTATTTTTCTTTTTTTTTTTATATGAATAGGTACTTACAAAACAAAAATAGAAAATATACTGGTCATTAAAGTCTAGTATGTTGCTTATGGAAAATAATCCACAATTTGATGCCAATATATATGATGTTATTACTGTATATTGAGGCAGATTTTCCAAGGTGAGAGCTATTGTTATGTGGCATTTTCTGTGGTGTTTTCCTTTAAGATACTACTTGGTCTACATGCAGTTCCCAGTGTGTCCCTTGCTGCCACGTGAAAAATATATTTTAAAAGTTGCCTGTGAATATGTTCATGTCAGTCACTTTGTATGAAAACAAAAATTCCATCTGAGCAATGACCTGCAGAGAAAAGGGCAAAAGAATGAGCAGTAGGATCTATGCCAATAGTATATCTTATATCTTGAGGAGAATGACTTTCTAAGATTAATTCATTTTAAGCAAGAGGAATCACCTTGTTTTACGACCAAGTAGTAATCTCAAGGTCTGTACATTAAGTTTTGTCATTATGAAAGGAGGATTCTGAAGTCATATAAAAAAACATGACCTCTTAGAAAAATCCAGTGCACAAAGTCTATTTGCAAAGATTGTGTTATAAATCATGATTCATTCTGTGATTGTGATCAGCATGTAGTAGAAAAAATTCATCTTTTTCAGTGGTGTTTTCTTTTTATGGCCTCCTTCTTATACAGTTAAATTGCTTTACTGCTTTGTTCTTTATCTGAGTTTAAATAGTTTTTACATCTTGCTTGTATATTTTCACAGTATCTATTTTACAGCACTGAAACCTTTAAAAGACAAAGGAAAGCTTTTCTTTTTCTTTTGTTCTTTATAGAATCTTACATTTGCATTCATGCATTAATGTTTCAAACACAAGACTTAGTGAAGTATCACCTTGCTCATTTCTGACCCAGACTGTGGCTGACACCTATTGCTAGAGGAAGAATCATATAAAGCATCCCCCTAAGTCTTCTGCACCACTGGCCTGGGCTTATAAGTTACAGCCCAGTGGGGAGCAAACCAGTGCTGCTAAGCATGGATGAGAAATGAGGTGGACACCCTTCCTCACTGCTCCTTTGCTGCTAGTTAGTGTGCCTGAGCCGAGACAGAGGTGGGAATGATCTGGACCGCCATAAAGCTGTCACCGGTTATGTCCCTTGCCTTGGAGTTGCTGCCGGATACAACTGCAACTACGTGTTTCTCCCTTGGGTTTTGTATCAAATGTAGAATTTAGTCCTTTGTAAGCAAAGGATATAGCTGTTTGCAGGCTTTGTGAAAACTTCATTTTCACTGACTCTCAAATGATTTAAAAGTACAGTTCTGGTCTAAAACGTGATGACATTACAGACTTGTAACTTTCCTTTACATGACATGAGCTCAATTTACGCCCCAAGTTTTTTCATCTGTGCTTGAAGTACTTGAAAATATTTTTCTCTGCCAGCAAGTGCAGATAGCTTACAGACCCTCTGTATTTAAATACCCCATGTATTTAAGAGGGTTGCCAGTTACCAAACTTCAGCAGTGTAAGGAACGACAGATGGAGAGCATAATAACTTTACTATCTCGGTAGAAAGCCAAAAAACATCAAACTGTCTGATACGTGGGCCCAAGAGCACATAGAATGATAAAATTTTTTTTTGCTAGGGAAATTGGAATCTAAGATCTCATTTGACACACAAAATGTGAAAGGTATGGTTGGATGTGTACAGTTTTTAATATAAGAATGTATTTGCAGTAGCTTTCTTTTACATTCAGATGATCTCTCAAGGATCTATAACCATAATAATTTAAAAATAAGTAGTTACAATACTTCACTCTAAGAATCCCTGATACAGAGTACTGTATTATTGAATTGAGTGAGACCATTATAAATCTTTCACTTGTACTGTTTTGTGTGCAGAATCTTGAACTCTTCTACTGCAGACTATCAAACCAAATGTCATTTCTTCTGCATGCTATGATTAACAATGTGCAGGCCTTTGAAACTTTGAGCTAAGCTTTCCTAAACATATCAGTGCATGATATTTCTTTCTTTTTATTCCAATGACATGACCCCTGAATCAAATCAGGCAAGGCTTGCCTTAGAATTAGTCTCTGTTGCTTTGAGAGCAAGCCAACAAGGGATGTGTAAATTATGCAGAGAGCAAATCCCAACTGTGTGCCGTTTACTTGCACAACAAGCTCAACTTTAATTAAGCCAGGGCCTAAGATCCTTTGCCAAGTTGCTTTCAATACTGATTTTACAGTTCATAGAGCAACATCCTCACCTATATGAAAGCCTTTTTAACCCTTCAAAAACCTGCCTGTGGTAGAATATATGTGATAAGGGGCCCTCATAATTCAGTGGCTGACAGAAACACTCTATGATAAATACAATCATTTTGTCAGATTGCAGACTTGAATTTAAAAATGCAGATTTTTAGAATTCTTCAGTGCAACAGACATAATGATTGACATGACCTACCACTATAGTGTCGGTATTAAATCTACGAGATTATTGCCTGCTCACATCAAACGGAAAGGATTAGAAAGAGGTGACCTAAAGGGCACACCCAGGATTTGGAAGTGAGATAACTTCTCATAATTCAAAAACACTGAACCTCCCTTGGGAACTGTGAAGGTATTTCCCAGTGGGCGGAATCCGTTTTAGGGATGCTTGTTACTGTGTGAATTCTTTCCTCCATGAGGAAATGAAATATTAATCCATTTTGCTTATATTCTACAGAGCTATATATTTCAGTTCTATTACAGCTGCTAGCTAGCAACTGTGACTGTTTCACTTCAGAGGGAATGTGGTTGCTGTTATTTAAATAGTGTTAAACATTATTTCTAAAAATTACAGGGTTTGATTTCCAGTACTAAAATTCAGTGTTGTACCTAACAATAAAGTCCATCCAAAATCTCATTTTAGCAAACAAGAAATTGAAAAAAATTGATCACCTTACAAAAAATTAGTGATAATTAGGTGTGCGTACAGTTAAACTTGTCATGTGCTGTTAGTGGCTTGGACTTAATTCTAAGTATTGAAAGAGACCAGTTTCACCAGATGAAAATAAGTTATCAAGAAAATCAAAGAGAAAGAAGTTTTGAAGAAATACAAATAAAGATTTGGAAGGATTTTCTGTTTTGTTTTGGTTTTTGTTGTGCTTTTTAAAACCACTGTACTAGCTCTGATAAAGGACTTAGTGCTTTTAAAGCATGTGCAGAAGCAAAACTTTGAAGAAAGAAGGTTGTATAAAAACTAGTGGTTAGCTGTGGGGTGGGGCAGGGGGAATGTGTTTTGTTCTTTTTTTGGTGTTTTCAGGGGAGTGTTACGTTTTTTGAAAATAAGACACTTCTATAACGTCCAAGAGCTCTTTCTGACAGTCTCTAATAAGCTTCAGCAGAAATTTGGACTTTTAATTAAGATTAAAGTGAAATTTTGGCTGTTGACAGTCTGTTCTAAAGACACTACTGTATGTCAAGTACAGCCAAACATGGGTCTGTCATTGGATTTCAAATCTTTTATTTATTAGCAGTTTCAAAAATAGTTTAAGCTCCATTATGCCTCAGACCTTTTGAACGAAGCTGTCTGGGACTTGATGGTGAAGGTTAAAATTGCAAATTGCTGTAAGTCCTGGTCATTTGAGCTTAAAGCCATTATCAGGTACTACTATTTCTAGCTCACTGATCATATACAGATCTAATGCATGCTGTGATATATTTTTATGTGAGATTTCCCTTTACTGCAATCTCTGGAAATATAAGTAATAATTTAATAGTAAAATGTAACCTCTGTGTGTAAATATTAATGCCTGCTTCAGATGATATCTTCAACATTATCTTATGTGCCAGCACTGTTTCTTCTCTGAATTTTTTAATTCCTGTAAGACACTCAATGGATTGTTTAAGGTATATGTATCTGTTGGTATTTTTAAAACTCTGTATAGTACTGAGCAGTAATAAATATTCTACTGGTTCCTTTTAATTTTCAAGTCATGGTCATACAGTGATTCAGCAGATGTTAGTTCCCCACTAGGCACCCTCAGTTTTACTGAACTTTTTTCTATGTAGTTTTTTTTCTTCACAAGCTTGCAGTTGGTGGTATGTAAATGTTAGGTCTCGAAATATTGTAAAGGTTCAATATTTAGTTATCACATATACAGAGACTTCATGCATTTTTCCTTCTTTCTGAAGGACTGCATACATCTCCATATTTTTTCCCAATTCTAGATTTTCCAAGCTTTTCAGTAGCTTTTTTATATCTTTGTTTCTAGTCATTATCTGATTCTGTCATGAAATCTTCTGTAGTCTCATCAATGTGTGTTACTCATTAGCTTAAGCTTAGCCAAAAAAATTGTCATGTTTTCCTTTTCCAGCCTTGTATAACTCTTGCTCCCACCACCCAAATTTCATGCAGTGTTCTTCAATGTACTCACTATAAGTTATGGCCCAACTCATCTTGACTTAGTGCATAGTGAGGCTCTCAGTCCTGTGATATTTTAGAAAATTACTGAGTTTTCATTCTTTCTGAGCCCAGTTGCTCATTTCTGGATCTTGAAGCTTTGCACAAGGATTTTTTTTTTTTCAGTAGAGTCGGTAGATGAGTACATGTTACTTAAGATTTCTACAGGGAGATTCACTAGTTATGGAGAGCAAACAGTTCTGCCCTTCAGGGCTCTGCTTCTAGGATACTGAATTTCAAAGAGCAACTTCAGAGGTATTTGCTGAGCAGAAGTCAGCCATGGCCTTGTTAATCACACTCTACCTCAAAGATGAAACAAGAATAATACTGAAAAGCTCAAAAAAGCAGAGGATGATTAAAATGGTTAGGGAGCTGGCGTGTATAACATAGGAAGAGAGGCTGAGAGACGTGGTTTTACAGCCTGAAGAAGAGAAAGATAATCGGGGATTTAACTGCAATTTTCAGTTAACTTGGGGGGGGAGGAGGGTTTTAGCGAAAGAAATTGCATTCCTCTTGGAGGTGCACAGAGAAAGGACAAGTGGCAGCAGGCACTTGGTTGGACATACGAGTGAAAAAAAATCTTCACCGTGAGGGTTCAGCACTGGAAGAGAGGACCAGGGAGGTGGTCATCTCTCCACCCTTAAAGATTTTCAAAACTTGGCTGGACAAGGCCCTTTGCAACTTCATTAGCTTTGAAATTGCATCTAAACTTGGAAGTCGTCCCTACTTTGGGCAGATGGTTGGACCTGGTCACCTTCAGATGTTGCTCCCAGCCTAAATTATTTGGTGATTTTATGATTCAGTATTAAATCTTCTACATGGCATTTGATTTGAAATCACATGGTTGAAAGTTCAAAATTAATATGATATACACAGAATAGGTTTGAAAACCGCTATGTGTAAACAGAGGATTATTCCCACGGGAGTGTTTTCTAGTTGGGTCTTGTAGGAATATATTCTTGTTCCATTGCTAATTAATATTTTAACCTTTCACCCCACTTTCTCCCCCAAAATAGAAAGTATTCAATGGCTGGTGAGGAAAAAGAAAACTTTTTCTTAGTTTGTTTATTTTTCTTAGTAAAGAAATGCACATAAATTGAAACAGCATTAAAATGGAAAAAAGTTCCTACTGTCAAAAATATGATGAATTGAAAGAAGAAAATGTCAATTCCTGTAGTGTGAAGTAAAACTCACACCTTTTTTCTCATGAAATAATACCTTGTATAAACTGAGAATACAATATAGAAAATTGGAATGAAAATACGTGCAAAATCTTCTCAGTATATTTGCATTGCTGAAAGAGAACTCTAGTTTAAGGCAGACTTACTTGTCTTTCAAAAATTATTATTCTTTCAATAAACTTTTTTGAGTCTTACTTTATTTCACTGTCCTCATAACTGTTTAAATTTTCCATGAGGTGTTGGCCTGTTCTTGCATCCAAAGTTGTAACCTGTCTCTCTTCCCACCTCCCAAACCCCTCCAGAGCCCTGGACTAGGGAAGGCTGGGACTGGAAGTGAACTTTGGGGCTGGATCATGTTCCTTTCCTACTGTGGATGAGAATAAACAAGTTGGTCTCATGGCAAAGTATTCATGGCCTTCAATTCAGTTCTGTTAGTTGTAATCCACTTTGTTGTTATGTGCAATAACTATATTGCCCTTAAAGGGATGCTATGTTTAGAGAAGTTGTTTTAATCCATTTGTAACTTCATTATCAAACAAAACAGTAGGAATAGTGTGCTTATCTTAAAAGAAAAAAAAAAAAAAGAAAAGAAAAAAAAGTCCTGGGTCATTTGTGAGCAAAGGGAAGGGACACCAGAGATCAAGGAATGAGAGCAACTGAAGTGGCCCTATCTCCAATATTTTGCTTAGGGAGAAGGAGAGGGAGGGAGTCTTCTAACTCTTGACTACATTCTTGTCCTCTCCCTGCACCTCTTAAATATTTTTGGTTTAAAATTCAACAAGTAAGATTCTCATTTTAAGCTGTCAAACATTTGTTTGAAAACTAGAATCAAGTTGTCAGTTTTAATACTTTTTTCTTCATTTATTTTACCTTTTTATAATGAGTTAAAGAGGGGAGAAGGAGGGAGGAAGAGAACACCCTACCAATTGTAATGACTGGCAGACAGGTCCTTAACACTTTTAAGTGAGCATTTTTATACTTTGCTATTACAATCTATAAAAGAAGAGTGAAATGATTCAGGACTGTTTGTTGAAGTGCAAGTCCTTGGATGAGCCAGGATAGACATGGGACAGACAAAATGCTGGTGTAGTTCTTGGTCCCTTTGTTGAGCTTGTGTTATGGGGAACAGGTAGAGAGTTATCCAATACTCAGGTAATGTTAGCCATTTCTTGCCTCACGCTCATATGTGGAATGCATTTGAATATGCCCTAAAGTGCATCTTCGTAGGATTCTGCTTCTATCAGCAAAAGAAACCTCCAAGAAACTGAGTTATGCCCAAGAAAGAATGCTGAATTGGTGCTATAGGGGAAAAAAAAAAAAAAAGTGGCATTATGTAGCAGGAATTTTATTTGTTTTGGTTTTATTTGGTTTCATTTTTCATTCATGCACCACCCCTAACCTTTAGGGTAAAAGGTATTTCACATTAGCATAAATATTAAGGAGATGCCATTTGTGCTACAGAAAGAACTTTCAGCTAATCATTTTTCCATGCATTTAAATAGGAATATTAGAATGAGGGTAATTACTTCAGTTTTCCATGAGTGATCCATCAAGACATTGACTTTCACTGTATGTTGTTGCATGGATTAGTAAGTGTAGAATTAAATTAAAAACCAGTGTTGGAATATTTGAAGTGTTTTGACAAGTTTGGTATTTTTTAGTTTTTAACAAAGTTAAGATTTTATATTTAAAAAGTATTCCCTTCTTCTGAAGAGGTTATTTTGTCAGGAAGAGGTACAACAGATTGGATGATAAGGGAGAATTTAAGATATGACCAGTTATATGAAGGAATAACCTTGCAGGAGTGGAATAGAAAGTGTGAACAAATAAGTTAGAGAAGTTGCTTTAAAATTAAAGATTCCAATTATTATAGTTGTTATTTTATTTCACATCAAAGATACCACTGTCGGCATTGGGGAAGGACAGTACAGCATTGTTGAAGCAAATGTAATTGTAACAAACAAGTATGACTTCAACAAAAGTATTTCTGGGAGTTTCAGATTTGACTATTATCAAATAAAAAGAGCTTTTATTTGCTCTTCCAGTTTTTGGCTGTTTTACCTGGATAAATTTTATTTTCCAAGTCTTTACAAGAGTATTCCACATTCAAAACATCCTGCTGAAAAATTCATATTTTTATATACCAAGAGGCTAAGTAGCTGTCTCAAAAAATGTCTCACTAAGCTAGGCTTGTAAGGAACTGCCAAGAATTACATACCATCATGTACTATCCACCTTGCTTAAGCACAAGAATGTACCATTCATCCCCTGTCCAGGTACAAAAGCAATGCTTTTTTTTGTGTCCCTCTCTGCTTGACTGTATGCTTGAAAGCTGATCACCAGCTAAGCAAGTGATGGGACTTGGGAAGAAATTTGCTTTTTGAGTAAAACAGATTGCATTGCCAGAATGCAGTATCAGAGGAATGGCTTATTGCATGATTGCAGATCTGATATTAACAGGATGCTTTGTCAACGGTTGGAAAAATCCTAAGTAGGCATTGACTTCTCTTGCCAATATCAAGATTTATTGGCACGAGAGATATTGACTTCAGCAAATCCATGACATTATTATATCTCAAAGGTTAATAAATCTCGTTACCAGCCAAAACCATAAGTCAATATAATTACGCTTGATGATGCATGTTTTCCCTGAAGATCTCAGCTTCATATTATACTTCCAAGAAATATCAAAACATTGAGAAAAAACAACTGAGGGGAAAGTCAGTATAAATAGCCACATCCACGTTATCATACGTCTCATAGTCTTTGGGTCTCCATGAAAGGCACTTGCCTGTTTCTGTGCTATTTCATATGCTTTTTGAAATGGGTTGTTTTCTCTTGAAAAGTTGGGCTCATTTTCAGCAATAGAATTTAATTTTTATTATTGAAAAATAACCAGACAACACTTACATGTGTCCACAGGAACTTCTGAATTCACAGATAAGTCTTGTTTCCAAATTATATTTTAAAATAGGTAGGTCTAATGGGCTGCATAGGACTGCGGTCTGTTGAAGAGACCATGTTTTATAACACCTGAAAGAAAACAGTGCTCTAGTGTGCAATTTAGGTAAAAAAATCAAAAACATGGTCCTTAATAACCTGATTTATTTTGAGCCCATTTATTGTGTTGTGGAAAAAGTAATTTTTATTTTAAAAAGACCCTCTGCATTGATTATACCTAAAGTTTATTTCCATCGGGGTTTTTTTGTCTTGGATTGTGTTCTTCAAAGCAGAAAGGGGGGTGGGGGGAAGCCAGGAATGCTGCTTGGCTGTCCTGCTGCCTGTGGTGGGAGGGACCCCCCCTCACAATTCCTCCTGGGGACGACATGGGACCCAGCTGAGATCTGGCACATGGATGCTCCCTGTGTGCAGGGTTGGACAGCAGAACTACTCAAAATTCACAATTTCTGCAGTGAACAGTTTAACATAGAAACAGCATGACTTTGTGACTGTGTGGTTGTACAGTAATTTCTGGTCCTTTGTGAAGTGTACAGTACGTAACTAATGGTGCAGAAGCAGGAAATGGCCATGAAAATCCCTTTGCACAAGATTAGTTTTGACTTCTTTCTGAATTTATAACTGATCTTACAAATCTGAAGAAGCTCTGTCTGAATATATATATAAACACATTTTTTTTATTTCCCAAACTATTGCATGATTTCAGATAGTTCTTTTAAATGATCCTCTTGCTGAGCTCTTCTTTGTTTTCCTCTTTCAACCATGGCATTTTCTTTACCTGTTGACATTATCAGCATTAATAGCTTTTCTTTCCAATTTACAAAGTAAACGGCAATCATCTTATTGTGGAAGTTTTGGTTTAATCTGTTGACTTGGAAAAATATATAACATCAAATGTATAAGCTAGTAAATTTCTGAAGAAAAATAGGAAAGTTCACAAAATGTAGCCATACATTAAATTACATATTTTCATTTTTTCAAGGCGGGTATAACAAACAAACAAAAAAGACAGGAAGACCTACAATCACACAGCAGTGGATGTAATAGCACTGCACAGGAGTTGAATTCAATTTTGTGACAAACCAGTTACTGAAAAGGCATTTTAACAAAATGGAGATACTGATGGGGTTGAGGAAGAAGATAAGTTTTAAGTTTGTCCTTTCTTCTCAACTGCTTTAATTTCAAATTTGTCACTAATTTGAGGTGAGAGGGCTTTAATAAAATATCAGGTCACCTTTTTTCTGAGAAGTCTAAGCCTTTTATCAAAGGAGGCAGACAGTGTTAAGAATAGGCGCTTTGTCACATCCGATATAGTTGGGGTTGCAAAACAGTTTCCGTATAATGTGAGGGGACGTAAAGTATTAATGGTTCCATAAAATCAGGCAGCAAAATCCCTTCCCGTAATCTTCCTTTTGCTCCCACAAATTAGTTGGAAGATTGCTTTACTTCAGAGCAAATAAGAATTGTCAAGTACTTCTCAAAAGCACCGATTAGATCAGGGAGATTTATCATGTTACAGGATCATATCAGTTGGTATTTTAATTTTTTTTCCACACATGATGTGGTTTATATGTTATTCAAAAGTTGAGATAGTTGGTCTTACGTGATTTGAAGCAATTTATAGAGATTAGGGTTGCAACATAAAAGAATAACAAGAAGCTAAAGTATAAAAAGCTGCATAAAAAAGCTTACAGAATTACAACAGCTTTTTAAACTCTGTCTGCCCTGTGCTACTTGGGAGGTTTCAAGGTGGCACCTCTCCTAGAACTCAGGTCTTCTGCTAATAAAGACAGTACTAGCACAGCAGGAAGGAACTAGTTGCCACTTCATCTGTAGACTCAAACAGCATGTTTTTTCATGTGAATTAGTATATGTTTTCCAAACTAAATTTTATAGGATATACCCCTTTTTAAGTATGCCAAATATTGTACTTCATATTTTAAAGACAGTTTCACAAACATAGTTTTCCCCCTTAATGTGGTATATTTGTCACAGTGCAGAGCATAGCACAGGCGATTGTATGAAAAAGAAGAGGTAACAGAACCTAGGGTAAATGAGTGTATAGTGAAGTCTAGTTTGATTACTTTCTGTTTTGATAATCTTCCTCCCTTTCCTTCTGACTTGATGGATGCTCATCTTTTTTTAGCTGATGATTCTCTATGGCCTCTACAGTCCTTTGGCAGAGATTGCATCTACGAGTCTGCACGCTAATTTCTGGGGAGTTTGTGGCAGTATTGCACTATCGCGTTGTGGCTGAGTGGACCATCACATTTTGAGGAAATGTGAACACACGGTTAGATTAACTGTTGTCTCCTCAGAAGGTCCTAGGAGTGCAAAGGAATGTGAAACTCTGTAGGAGGAGAGGGGGAAGCAATGTCTATGGGAAAGGCATTGAGGAGAGCTGTGCCAGAAAAAGGGAAAAAGCACTATAATAAGTACAGATATAGTCAAAAAGTTATTCCTTTTTTTTGTGAAGGTAGTGGGGATTAAAAAAACCCACAAACTATACAAGTAAAAATTCCATGAAAATTAAAGACAAATGTTTATCTGTCTGGGGTGATAATGGGGAATTGTTTTCTCTGAGACTACTTCGACTTCTCTGCACTGCTCTGGAGTCTGTGTGTATCTGATGTAACCACGGCAGAACTGTGAATTACTGAGGTACACATGACACTTAAGAATTTCAGCCTTTTACAAAGCAGGTAGGTGAACCCTCTGTCCTAGTACACCTTTAACGCAAAGTCTCTAAACTGCTGAAATCTGTAGCTAGGCTGCATGTCTACAGGGAAATAATTTTTTGTATTTCTAGTAGTTGTTTATAGTAAACTTCACCGAGTCTTTTTAATTTTCCGTTTTGAGTTGGTTGTAATAAGGTTAGCATGGGATGGCTAAGACACTGTTATAATATTACATTATCTTAATTTTACTGACATATATTGCTTTTTCCAATGTGAAACATGGGATTTCTCAGTACGTTATGCAAAGGCGAAAGCAAATATGGCACCTGCTGTTCTATAAAGGCTTTAGAGTAGCACGGCTGGAGCTAGTTTATACTGCAAATACCAAACCACGTGCTATGAATTTCCTGATGAATTAGTGACTTGTCATCTTGCTTATGCTGGACGGATACACCCAAAATACAAAATTCTGTACAATTTCCCTAATCTACTGATCAAATCATTTTGTTTATGAACAATATAAGATAATGGTATGTTGTACTCTGTGTGTAACTGAGCTATAGACATTTGCTGTCTGCTCTGGTAGGGGTTCAATTTGTAATCTTTGATTCAAGCCATTGCTCATTCTTTTTATATTCTTCCCTCTCGGTTGGCTGAGTCCCAACACAGTTTGTTCTTTAAGCAAGCACTGGGAGCAATAACCATTAACCTTTTTAAAGTGGCTTTTTAGCATGTCATGAGTTTGGATGTCTTGCTTCTTTTCACCATTAACCTTTCTGATGGGACAGTGCGCTGTGTTTTGCTTACTTCAGCATGTCACGCACGTTTTCACCCCTTGCCCATTTGCAGGCACTGTATTTCATTACAAGAAGGATGGGGGAATGTGGTGGGGAACGGACAAAGGCAGTGTGTGCCATACCTTTTCCCTAGGCACACGAGTAGCTAGTGTGACTCTAGTTAAGAAAAATAGCCTATTAAAGTAGTATCCTTTTTCAGGTGCAGAAGCAGTTCCTCTAACACTATCACTGGTACTTGCTGCAAGGCCTTAATTGTCAACCATGATAAGGCATTGCAACCAAAGCCCTCAAAACAAAAGCTGTTCATCTAAGGCCAACATCAGTGAAAGGTTCAGTTATTCTTGCTTTACTGAGCATGAAATGGAATTGAAAGGCAATATTAAATGGGTTATTAAACTTAAGACATGGTGCCTTGTGATCTTCTCTTGCAATTGCCCTTACCACATGCATATATAATGTGTGGAATATTCTCTATAGGGCTAGTTATTTGTATGGGCTTTAAGTTTCAAGAAATGTTAGCATTGCAATTATTTGGTCATCATTTTATGATAAACTAAAAATATGGTTCCTTTGGAAACTAAATGTCTGTTCTCTGGTTATTTTCATCCTCTCTATATGCAGGCAGGTATCTACCACAAAGAATGATTAAGAAGTGGAAAGAATATACTTACTTCTAGCACAATTTCCCTCCCTCTCAGAAATTCTTAGTGAGAAACATGTACTTTTGTTTCTCTTCAACATAAACACTAATCTCTCAAGTTTTTGGTTTATTTTACATAGCATTATGACTTCCCTCATGTCCCATTGAAATGACTCTAGGACAACTGACGTATGTTTTCTGAAAACAAACCAGGCGTTTAAAAATGAGTGCCATCGTCTAGTAGCATTGTGGTCAGAACCTTTTCTCAGGTGAGCACTGAACAGCTGTTTCCATGGACTTTAGCTAGCTTGAGGGCAGGCCCAAGGGAATTGCATGAAAGCACATTTCTAGTGCTGGATTCAGTGTTTGTTCAGCTTGCCTAGAAACCAGACAGGGCTGGAACATTAAACAAAAGGAATTGATCTAAAGGGCGTTTGCCAATTAAACCCAACTGCTAGTAAAGGTGCCTGGTAACATAGCATTTCCACTGTTTGCTCAAAAACTACAACCAAACTGGACTAGGAAGCTCCTGTGTAACTCTTCATCATTTGTCTGGCAACAAAAGTATTTTCTACATGTTAACTATCTCCATAACTAATTGAAAGACTTATCCAGACTGGTTAATTATCATCAGACAGGACCATTCAGTATCACTTCAGTAGCATGAAGTAGAAGTTGGAAGAACTGATACTGAGCCTAACTGGCAATTAAGCAGAAGACAGAGCATCTGTTAATTTTCTTTACTGAAGCTTAACTCCAATTTGTGTTTATCCATATACCTGAGAGTTCTTGCTAAAGAACTGCAAAATTAGAAGGGGCGGGGGAGGAGAAATATTCCTTGTGAAACAAAAGACATGTTACAATATAATTCCCAAAAGATATTGCTAGAATTGTAATCGCTTCCACTAGGATTTGTCTGTGTTATTTTGACAGTTTGTACTGAAAACAGCAACTTGACTTAGAGGTGGCTGAGGATCATGGTATAAATAGGTAATCTGTATTAGAATTTCTCATGCCTATAGCTGCAAGGTATGAATCCATTTCTAAAACAGTAGTGTGCTGGAATAAAGTTAATCTTCTTCATAGTAGCTCGTATAGGGCTATGCTTTGGATTTGTGCTGGAAACAGTGCTGATAATTCAGCGATGTTTTTGTTACTGCTGAGAAGTGCTCACACAGAGTCAAGGCCTTTTCTGCTTCTTACCCCACCTGACCAGTGAGGAGGCTGGGGGGGCACAAGGAGCTGGGAGGGGACACAGCCAGCACAGCTGACCCCGACTGACCCAAGGGATATTCCAGACCGTATGACGTCATGCTCAGCCTATAAAGCTGGGGGAAGAAGAAAGAAGGGGGGACGTTCGGAGTTACGGTGTTTGTCTTCCCAAGTCACTGTTACACGTGATGGAGCCCTGCTTTCCTGGAGATGGCTGAACACCTGCCTGCCGATGGGAAGTGGTGAATGAATTCCTTGTTTTGCTTTGCTTGCACATGCAGCTTTTGCTTTACCTATTAAACTGTCTTTATCTCAGCCCACAAGTTTTCTTACTTTTACCATTCCAATTCTCTCCCCCATCCTGCTGGAGAGGAGTGAGCGAGCGAGCGGCTAGGGTTAAAGCACGACAAGTAGTAAAGAAATTCACCTTTTTCTTTAGCGATTCTGAAATATTTTTAATTATTATCTCTTTAATAATTCACCTAACTCTGGAAGAACTGTCAAACAGCAAAAGAAAAAGAAGTGGTGATGCAGTCAAAACACTCACAAATAGCCTTAGAGCAAGAATAAAATCAAATGGAGTTAAAGATGCCACTGGGGAGGATTTTGGTTTAATCTAATGACTTGGTTTGGTTTATGTCTGCTGACAGACAGGTCAACTGCCACAGCTTCATTTTAACACTTTAGAAAATCATCTTCCAAATTGCTGGAAGCACAAAGACCATTTAAAGGCAACTTTCACCTGAAAATAAATTTCTGTATCAGAAGAAAAGTAAGGCTAAAATTAAAAGCTTCAGCAGACCAGATTTGAGTTGCTTGGACAAATACAGATGCTGTAATGTTACTCTAAAGATACCCTGAAATCAGGGTTCCATCTTACTCAGAACTAAAACTATTTAGTTTAAGATATTCAAGTTCCTACCAAATTTTGGTGGGGTTTATGCCTGGGATTTTGGCTTATCCTAGTGATCTTTCACAAGAACTATAGAATATGACTTCTGATTTTGGGGCCACCTCAGCTGGCATCTAAATCCTGGATGCACTATTCATAAATCACTTTTCGGTCATAGTATTTTATGGCTATACATGGGAAAAACAAGGATTTGTGCCAATGATTTTGTGTATTTTCTTCTTGTCATTTACAGTAATGAAATTCCAAGTTGTATTTTTTTCACACTAGGCATTTCCTCCCCCTGCCATTAAATCTTCCGTTGTTCTTCAGCACAACCCCTGGAGTCCAGGGAAATGTACAGAAGTGCTTTTTATTTCAAACACTAACACTACTGATCCTATTTTCTGTGTTAAGGAAATGAGTAAATCCATCCTTCCTGCATGGCTCAATCAATTTCCTTTTGAAAGGGAAAACCTGTGCTGCTTTTACCTTCAGACAATATGTCAGTATTTCTACTGTGATATATAGGCAATGGATTTAGAGGGATTTTTTTCCCATAAACCAACTAGACCTACACAGACTGTTTGCTCTGAAGTTCATGTTTGAGGTATGCATACTGCAATTAATCCTTCAAGGACTGTTTTTAGCACTGCAGTTTGTGCTTCTGCCTACATGAGGTTGGTTGTTCTCGCTACTTCTGCTCTCTTATTTCACAGTGATTCAAGGACCTTCCGCATAGATTTGCACTGGTTGTGCAGTGCTCTGTGCAACCGGTGATACTTTGTTGTGTGTTGACGCAGTAAAGAGCAGGTTTTGAGTGCTCTCCATAGTGATGCCAGTCTGTGTCTGAGCTGCGTGTCATTTGCGTTTAGCTTGCTGAGACCCAGTGAAAAAGCGGTAGCGCAATACATAAAGAAGTTGCAGTGCTTTGTGATTTTGTACAATAATCTTTTGCAGTCTTATTAAGACATGAGATCTTAGAGGTTTGCTCTAAAACTGTCAGAAAAACAAAGTTTCTAGTTTGTGGGCAACTTCAATTTGTACCTCAAATTTGCCTTAGGTCAAATTGGGCTTGGATGCTTCAAATCCACTCTTTAGCCACTCCGTAACACATCAATTTAGTATAGCAGGTGCAGGAAGCTCCAGCATCTTTCTCCCCAGCTAGCCCAGGGAAACCTATAAGGAAGCCAGGCACACTTCCCTTAAACAGCCTTGTGTTCAAGAAACCCAAAACATAAAAAAAATCCACCAAACAAAAATCCAAACAAACAAACAAAACCAAAACCCCAACAAAATACAGTAAATAGACTATAAAGATTGACTTTTTAAAATTTCATTTTTAAAAAATAAGTTGTGCTTCTCTGAAAAATCTTCTGGCCAGTTCTGCTTGATGTGACTTGCAGTTCTCTGACACTGGCAAGGGCAGGGGCCCAAAGAGGTGAAAGTACTGTCGTCTTCATATGCAGAAACTTTATGGTGACATCGAAGAACTGAACACAGGCTTTTATTTTATTTTTTGCTCTTATACTTTATTTATCTGGTTTTCCTTTTATATTTTAAAAAGCATATCTATCAATCACACCAATAAAAGATGAATAATTTGTAGTTAGTCTAAATGTACATGGTTTTAAGAGAACCTCAAAGTGGCATTTGAAAACCTCCACTGGGGACAGAAGTAAAAGTAGAAGTTTATGTTGGTTTTCAGGTCTAGGACAATATTCCAAAGAATATGGGGGAGTATGGAAGAGAATATAAAACAGAGTATGGCTGTCAATCCATCCTACCCCTCACTGGGTTCGCTTGGTAGAACAGTGGCTTCTGTAACCTGTTAACATATTCAGAGGTAGTTTAAGCTCAGCAGCCTTAAAAAGATTGGAAATGGTTTTCTTTTTTTTTTTTTTTCTCCCTCTTTTTTAAGGTACTTCTAAATCTCACTGGTGTCTGCTCTTACATGCAACATGGATTCTTTTTAACTCTGAGGCGAGGCCTGAGGCTCTAATCCATGTCTCCAGGTGACCTGCAGTTAAGGCTTGTCAGAATAATTACATCTTGCTGTGGATGGGCATAAGCATTCTTTGTCTTTTTTAAGATTCTTCCCTGTAAACTACCTGATCTGAGCTGACTACCCTTCACAATGGGGGAGAGGAGCGTAAAGTAAAATTAGCTATGCACGTCCTGCTGTCAGCCCGAGATCTCCATCATTGACTTCTGTCAACCTCCTTGGCAGGAAAACAACCTATTCTGCCCGTGCTTTGCTTTCTAAAAACAATGCATGCTTATTAAAATAAGGAAGGAGAAACAAAACAAAACCCTCCATCATATATTCGTTTACACCAAATTGTCCCTGAAACCAAACCCCACGTTTATTAAGATGTGTGTCCCCGTTGCCGTGACCACCTAGCATTGCCTTGAACTGCAGAGAACAGACAAGGAGTGATTGAGTGTGCATTTTTCCTCTTTATGTATTATACTTGAGTTTAGTCTCGGTCTGGCTCCTAAATAGAATAATCAATGCCATTATCTCTTCCTCCCTTATCTAAATCACATCAGGAGATCAATAGCTACAACAAAGACGGCCAGTGCTTGCTTTCCACTGGGACTCATTACTTTGCTGCCCAAGATGGGGGTATAGATATTCTCAGGAAGGTTATCTGGTGTTCCCTGGTAGTTAACAACAACTGTCAGTTATTAATGGTGCTCTGCAGCCTCACCTTTACAGTGCTGTGACTGATAACAGGACATGTTTATAACAAAATGAATCTCTGCCACCTTTTCTCCTCACCCTCCCAATTCTTGTTCGTTCTTTAGTTTCCTTTCTCCCCTCCTGTCTGCTATTGCAATCTGAGGCAGCATGTCTGAGAATATCAAATGTTGGGGGCCTTCTCATTGAGATTCCTCACAAGTGCAGGTTTGCTTTTATACAGGCTAACATCTGCTGCAGTATTACAAGGACTAATTAAAATAAATTCAGATCCTAAATTAGTCTTTTCAGTAACATTTATTACACAAGACACTGGGTGATAAAGTGTATAATACAGTTAAGCTGAAGCAAAGTTGTATTTTGATTGGGTTTGCTGGCCAGTCAGGAGCAATCTCCCCAAAGAAGTTTACATTTGCAATACAGTACTTTCTGCTAGACTAATAATGAAGTCTGCCACAATGTTCTCTTCATGTTTATTTATACATATCAACTAAATGTAAAAAATGATGATTTAAAAAAAAAGAAAATTACACTTCTCCTGTCAGTTTGGACTACACTCCCAGTTTTTCTTGTCAAAAACAGACAGCCAGTTTGCAAATACTAGGTGAACGGTGTGACAGACAATTCACACATCAAATCCTCAAATCCTCAAAGGGGTAGTTAGCTGCTAATTTAATGGCTTCACTTTCTGCAGTGGCACAGCCTCAGTGTAAGTGCAGATCCCACCCTACAAGGTAATCCTGCCTTGGGGGGCCGGGCATGGAGCTTGGGTAACCCCAAATTTTTGTGGAGTGATGAGCAAAGAGAAGCAAGACAATGCTACCTGAAGTACATTTGGTATATACCAAAAGTGTTTGCAGCAGTTAGAAATATATGGATGACCAGGATTGTATTTATTCCTTATTATGTGCTTCAGAGAAGCAGAACAGGGTGCCCAAACAACAACATTATCACTTTTCTGGCCTGCAAGGCTGTAAATGAATGAAAACAAGAAGAGAGCAGTTGTGAAGCTGTGCCCTCCAGACACGCTAAGCTAAGTAAAGCAGTCACGCTGCATCTTTCTTCTAATACAACATCAGGATTTGCTTGTTGCCTCTTAAGGGCCTGACCTTATGCCAAGTGAAAATAATGGGAGTTTAGTGGTTGGATTCAGGTAGGAACAAGCGTCACCTTTCTCTGCAAGAAAACTAAGGGTTTTCATATGCGTGGAGGAGGAAAGAACATGTGCTGCTTCAGGCCTTCAGACCGTCAGTGAACACCACCATGATGTGAAATATGTAGCTGTAAAAAGGTTCATCTTAATAAGGAACTGAATTACTCATATTTCCAGTCATTTGTGCCACTTATTAGGAGAGGTTATTACAGTGGGGGTTTTGTGGCTCTATGTTAATAATTCTTTTGGGACTTTTTCTTGACTACTTCTATCTGCAGTCACTCCTTGTTTTCCATGAAATAGGGTAAGAAAGAGCAGAAAACATTTTTACTTTTGTTTCGATTGTCTCTTAACGTACCTAAGAAAATATTCAGGAATGTGGAGTGTGGGGGTATTGCTTTTCTTTGCCTGCACAGCATTTCAAGTGCAAGACATCTTGGCCTGGACCATTCTGACTTTTATTTCTTTATGCATTTTAGGTGCTTTTTTGGGTCATCTTTAAAGATTTTGAGGCCTTTTTTAATTAATAACTTGGTATCTGCCCTGCTACTCAAAGATTTTGTGCACCTTCCGGTGGATGGGAAATAAGTTAGTTGGAAAGAATGTGCATTTCTTTGTGTATGAGAGAGAGCGCACCCTTACATACACTGTTTGCTTTGATAGTTTTCATTCAGGGAAAAAATATAACTTGAAGATATATTTTCCAGTAGCTCTCCCTTGGCTACTTCATTTTTCTTACATGAAACAGCAAAGTAGTGCAGGAGTTAATAAAAGACAGGTCTGTAAAAAGGGCATAATATGTTACAGACAACTCAGCACTGATATTTATGTTTTCTTTTACTCTGTCAGTCCCCAGATTATAATATACAGATTGAGTATTTCTAAGGACACCACAAGGAAATTTGCAGAGAAATCAAAATGGGCTATGGTAGGGCATAATCAAACCAAACAAAACTGCTCCAAAAAATACCCTTGAAAATAACCAAGCTTCAGAGTTAGATAATCTCAGCAAAACACTTAAAAGGAACGTAATGAATGAAAGAGATGAGCAGCAGAAGTGACTGAAGCGGTCTTAAATTAGAAAAACACAAAGGAACTGGAGTTGTCTGTGTCTGAATTTCTTGAGAAATCTGTGTGAAGTTCCTTTTTCTCTGATGGTTTCTTGTGTGGCATAAATAAAATGACTTGTGTCTAGTCTGCTGCCTAAAATCAGTCTAGGAGAAGACATGAACTGGTAGTTAAATTCTGGATTGGCTGATACCAACTTCTTACATCTTTGTTACCTGGGTGATACCGTATCTTCATCTCACATGATGATGAAGGGCTTATATCTGTTACAGTACACCATTCTTTTCTTCATCTGGCAATGTTTTTGAGCTTTTCTCCACTGGTTTGGGGGCTTTCTATGCGCTAGTAGCCATCCACCATTGTCTCTGTATTGCTATTGCTGTCATTACTGTTCAAAACCAAGAACAGATTAAAGCAAACGACATATCTTTAAATCAAAGTGTGATCATTAACTAACACAAACACATATCTCAGCCATGTAAAACTGGGAAGGTGCTTTAATGCACACCTTCAGCTTTGCCATGCTGAAAAGTGAGCGGTGCTGGAATTTGGATTCAGTCTCTCGGAAGCTCCTAAGATAGTAAAAGTTTAGTCATAGAGTTTGCAGCATAATGTTTGGCTACAGTTCAGCAAAAAGATGAGAGGGGAGGAGCGAGGCAGCAAGACAAGCACACCACGTGGGAGCGCTGATGCTGATGAGACGTTTCACTAAGATGATTAATGCCCATTTACAAAATTGGGCTATTTACAAAATTGAACATGTAACTTAAAGACTGCCTGGGTTAAAAGGAAGTGTTGCTGCCCACTGACACTGCTTTTATCCCGCACTGTTCCCTCTGTCCCGTTGTGCTATAATTACAGCTAAGCCTTGTGCAGTGGCCTGTCTCGGGTGGCATTAGTCCAGGACCTGCTCGCTGCTACTGCTCCTGTCTCTTACCGGTGTGTTGTGCCAGGCTGCGGGAGCAAAGGGATGAGGGACCACTTAATGGAAGGCAAGAGCTTTCCATTTATGGCTGTTATTCTACTCTGATTCTGGGGTAAGAGCCATTATAAGGGTGTTTCAGAGCACAACAGGAAAAAACTACCATAACTAGGAGTAATGGGATAAGATTGAGCAAAGGCAAATGGAGGCCATTTCCTGACAGTGAGATCTATTAGACTGTAGAACAGGTAAGTCTCCCAAGGGAAGTGGTAGAAGTCCAAGCACTTGAGTCATTTAAAACTACAGTGGACAAAGAGCTCAGGAGTATGTAATAGGGAATAATCTACCAGTGGCCACAGAATGGAAGATTGACATAATATGCCTTTCCATCTCTAATTTCTGGAATACGTACAGACCAATTGAAGCTTTCCAGCTTGTAGTTTCCTGCTAAACATTTTTTAGAAAGTCCGGTTTCTAGAGAAAGAGTAGTAGCTGCAGATGTCTCTGAAAGGAAGTACTGCTGGTTTTATAATGCTGTTCCACAACCCTTTCTGTAGATGTCTTCTCTGCAGGTGACAAGTTTCAGGCTTTGCAGTTGAGTGAAGTCCAGCTCGGGGGACAGCTTCCCTTTCAGAAACACCATTTTCCCTCCAACCTTGTTGTTCACCACATCCTGTACCCAAATACGCATAGCATTATTAATATTAGTTTCAGGCTCTTGGATGCCTTGTACCTTGTTAAACCACTTTTATAAGTAACCTGAAACACAGAAATAAGGTTTCATCTCAGTGCTAGCCATCTCTTTCACCTTACAGCCACATGTTGGCATGATGGAGTGGGCTTTGCAGGAAGACAATCTGTGGTCCTATAGTTAAACTCAGGAAAGGCACCTCATACGTGAGGGACAGTAAGAACGCGAAGCACAAAGTATGTATGAGAAGCACAGCAAAGTCTAGAATTACTGAAAGAAGACAAGATGGGGAATGATGTGGTGCCGCAGGACAGCAGTCAAGGCAGGAGCAGCAGAGTTCTTAAGTGTACTCGAGCATGAACATGATGCAAACAGATAGTGATGTGAGCAATGCAGTGCCCTAGTGCAATAGACCTGAGATGCCAAGTTTTTGATAACTTGAAGGCAAAATTAAAGGTGTTGATCAGGAGTCACTCAGGTGGGCAGGAAGCATGTTAAATACTTCTGGGTTTGGAAATTCCACTGCCTCCAGTAGACAATATTGATCTTATGATGTGTTAAATGCTGCACCTAACCTGTAGCTTTGTCATTCTTTCACTGTTGCATGCATAATGTAACCTTAGATTAAACCATAGATGGCAAAATTCACGAGCAAGTTGTGCGATGTATCTGTAATTCACCCCTCCTCTCAAGCTATAACCCTTAGTGGGTATTGGCAGAACAATACTACTACCATAAGAATTGGCTTGATCTAAACTGCAATGTTGTTTGTGCTAGAAAATGGCGAAGAGAATAGTTATTGAAATGGATTATGTTCAAGACCTGAGGGTGGGCTAATATACTAGGAAATCTTTAGCACCCTGTAATGATTTGCTGTCTTCAAGAGGTTGGTTTCTTTTTTCCTGTGACTTGTTTTTCTTTTAATGTTGCCAGATTCATTTTTAACAAATCTGATCTGAACATTGTATTGTTCGCTTCATATTTTTTACCACCTTTCCCTGTTGGTTTTTTTAAACATTTATATATATATATATAATGTTGGCTATTTATGTCTAAGCACACATGCTTTGCTATCTCAAGATGCTCTAGTTAAAAGCCTTAGCTGAGAACTGAAACACATTGACACACTCTGAACTATGTGCGTATCACATTAAGTCTTTTTTATGTTGGGCTGTGTAAATGCATAGATCTTTGCCTTATGCCTGGATAGTGATCAGATAATTTTTTTTTTTTTTTTATTTTATCTAGCTACAATGGCTAATTCCAAAATTTTGACCTCCAACTAAGATGTTCATTTGGTCAGCACCTCCATATTTCCATTTCACTGACATGGGTAGTCAAGATATTGAACATAATGTTTTGTGGTGCAATTTGGCATGTCAAAAGAAATGACAAAATTGTTTATTGGTCTTTTTCTAATTAAAAACCTCTATTTTGCTTGATATGTCATCCCCAATTAATAATAGGAGCTTAAGAAAAATTTTATCTGTTTTGTTATCTATACTAAGCAGACAGAGACAGATCTTCTGTTTCTTGCTGTTCTGTTTTTTGCAGAGCAAATCCATAAACTTTCTGTCTCAGAATTGATTTGTATAGGATAATAATAAAACTTAAGTATCAACGTTGTACCAGAATAGCTATTACTTTAGATATATTTTATATTTATAATGCTCTTCTATATTTAAAATAATAAAGAAACGCTAAAAGAGGAGCAAAATTCCAGTGACTATACCAGTATTTATCCACTAAATGAACACCTTTATTGTATCATTTAGGTGAAAGATAGGTATATTAAAACGTATGTGTTATGGTAGGATACAGAGTGTGTATGCATACTATATACAGTCCAGTAGAAAGCTATGCTGAAACATGTAAATGGATGAACACAGCCTATGTAACCATAGTCTATCAATATATATATTTCCATATTATTTCTTGTAAAGCATTTTCCAAGAGGGGAAAATAAGAGCGTGTGAATGGAATACTGATTCCACTGGTAATAATGGCATCTGATCTACAGACATGGCTAGTAGATTCAAATCATTGTCAGCTCCTGCCTTCTAGGCAGCAATCTTTCAATGCAGGATTTACCATAAAGATCAGAAAAACAGCTGGCAACTAGCAACTTGTTATATAAAAGACCTTTAAATGTCTTCGGCTATCTAGCTGTGATGTAGTGTGATTTCCTTAAAAATGTAGCTATTGAATGCACAAAATTATTCAAGACCCAGAACTCCAATTAGCTGGTAAAGTCCAGTTATGGCTTTAATTGTTTTAAGGTTTCCAAGGGGATATGAGTCTGTGAAGAGCTGAAACAAGGGCTGGGGGGGCGGACTGTGTTCTGGAAATTCATTTTCCTAACTGTGGCGGGAATGTTTAACCAGACAGTGCAAATGCAGTCATTAGTGAGTGGGAAGCCCCATGCCAAATATTGAAGAAGGATAAGATACAGCAAACTGCAGAAAAATATAGTTGAAAGGAAAAAAATAAATTTTGGGGCTGAAGGCCATGTTGAACATTTAAAGCAGGGGAATAACTGAGATAATGATTTTTCCCTGTCACTCAGAACACCAGTGGAGGTGTACAGCCCGTACAAACCCATGCGCACTCTACACTGCTGGTGGGAATGATTTATCTGCACTGCAGTCACTACTGAGAAAACTGGATTGGGGTGATTTTGAATGTGGGTTTTTAAGGCACCTTCTTTCCAAAGCGGAAAGCTATGAGAAAATGTAGTTGCCATCAGCATGATTTTTATATCTATTTCTTTTGTAAGGTGCAAACTTGTTCTTCAGTCGACCATATTCACCTTCTTTTTCCACACACACACCCCACCCCACCCCATGCTCCTCCAATTCCTGGAGCTCTTTCTGTATTACCGAGTATCTAATTCAGCTTTCATATCTGTTTTAGCTATCTATCTCTCTATTATAGCTACTATAGCTATATTTCAACAAGCTATCCTGCTAAAATATCCTGTCTGAAAACTCAGACCGACAGCTTAAAGAGTGAGTTTGGATGGATGGATAGATAAACGGTTATCTAGAATAGCTCTTAGAGCTGTCTATTTTAGCAAACTATTCAAGCTGTCAGCCTCTGTGTATTTATAGCCTACTTATCACACTAGTATCTGAACACCTATCAATTTAGCATTAGAAATCCAGTCCAAGTCTCAATCCAATTGTGGAAACTCACTGGCTGTTCTCTACTTGCCTTAGATGAGTAAAATAAAGGATGTGATATCCTGCCATGCTTAGCTTTTTCCTTCCTAGTCTATTGTCTGAAAGCTTGATCTGGGGCTTCCTAAACTGTCAAGAGAGGCTCTTTTTGGTGATTCCTTATAAAAGGTAGTTTGTACTTGTTCAGAGCTCTTCTCTGGAAAAGGTTTACCTCTTTCTGAAAAGGAATCTTCATTAAAAAGGCTTGCAAAATTTCCAAACTAAAATGTTAATTTCCATTTCTCCCAAATTTTTTCTCCTTTTTTATTGTTTTACCCTTTTCCATGTCTTTTCTTTTATCTTTGAAGTTGTGTTTGTTTTTCACATTACTAGTTGGGCAGTATGCTGAAGAGAGAAAGTGAAAATTTTTTTTTCCCAGTGAAAACAATGGATAACACTTTGTTGAATGTATCACCAAGTGGTAGAGATATTTACTTGACAGTGAGAAATGCTAAGCTTTGAAAGTGAAGCAGTTCTCCAGTATGCTGAGCTGAGAGTCATCTAGAGAAAGGAAAAAGGAAACATTAAACAAAATTGAAAGTTTCATATCTGATAACTTGGCTTCTTTTCCTAAAAAAAAAAGGAGCTAATGGTTTTCAGTGCTATGTTCCCAAGCATGAGAAGGACATCCTGAACATGTGATGGACTGCTCTCGGGATTTATGCTGATCACAAAACTGCATGCCACACATATCAAAGCAGGCATCTATATCTTGTCTTTAGAAATGGTCAGTATTAAAGACTGCGTAAAAGAAAAAATGGGTTTTTTACTCCCTAGGTTAAAAGGCAGAATACAGTCAGGGTATGACAAAATACAGTATGATAGCACAATACAGCTCTTTGTGCAACCTGTGATAGCGATTGTTAATGCAGTCATATGTCATTAGTAGAGGTCAGTCCATTTGTACTCATGGTAAGATCCTTGCAAAGGCCTTTCTGCAGCACTGGAAGGTTCTCGTGTTACCACAGATGCTCTGAGGAAGCACCGATAAAAGGAACAGGTCAGCATGGTCACGAGTTACCCACGTGGACACAGATGTAATTCACACCTCCATTATTGCTCAGGTCAGCCAATTTTCTGGTCATACCTCTTATTCATCAGCAAAGAGGAAGACCAGATGTGTGCAGCCAGAGGCATGCCTGCTTTTGTTCAAGAAAGAGTGCTTGTTTCTCTTCAGGGGGAAAAAGCTTCTTCATATGGTGGTCTCAAGGAGCAGAGGATTTCATTTTTTTTTTGTCCTTGCTGAGCCACTCAGAGGCATTTGAGACAGCAATCAGTCTGTAATGTATGAGAATCCATCCCTTGGTCAAAGGGAAGTGGCATTTGTGGCTGAGTTCAGAGTTTGTGGTTTCTTAGCCTTTGTTGCCAAATCACATGTGGACCGTTTATTCTGTGTCAATGTTTCTGTCCCGTTTCCACTAAGGGAGGTCAAAAAGGAAAAAGCTTGGATTACACTGTTTCCCTTTCACTGAATTTGAAGTTCTGGTGCAGATAAGTGATTAATTCCCTGATTAATTCAGTATGGAACTGAACTGGAAAAGTATTGATGTATTTGGCTTTTCAGTTAAATGGGAGAGATCACAGGGCAATGTACTAGATGTTTTTGTAGACCCACTCAGCAGGCTGCTTTTTGATGCAGTCAGGAACATGCATCTTTTTCTCCTTTCTTTTTTGTGAATTTTATTAATTTTTTTCATATTAAATTAAAATTAGATGTGTTTGAAATACTAAAGCACAGTGGTTTTCAGGAAAACGAAAAAAAAACCAAAACATGTAACTGGTTGGAGAAATCCAAGTTAGAATTGGGAAAACATAGCAGAGAGTTGTCTGGATATCTGTTCTCCTGAAAGAGCTGAGGGAGAGGGCAACCAGACGATGAGGATGCTGCAGGATGGATCTTTGTATTGGGTCTGGTTGGGATGGAGTTAATTTTCTTCAGAGCAGCCTGTACGGTGCTGTGCTTTAGATTTGTGGCCAAAACAACGTGGATAACACACCAACGTTTTAGCTGTTGCTGAGCAGAGCTTGCACAGCTTCAAGGCCTTCTCTGTTTCTCACTCTGCTGCCCCAGAGAGTAGGCTGGAAGTGGGCAAAAGGCTGGGGGGGGGGGGAGCCAGGACAGCTGACCTGAACTGAGCAAAGAGCTACTGCAGCCCATACAACATCATGCACGGCAATAATATGGGGGTGGGTAGTTTTTCCAAAGTAGACGTTGCTCAGAGGCTGGCTGGGCATCAGGCTGCTGGTGGGAGGTGGTGAGTGATTGCCTTCCTATCACTTGATTGGTTTTTTTTCTTCACTTATTAGACTGTCTTTATCTTGACAGCAAGAGGGAGAGCAAGTTTTTCTTGCTTTTGCCCTTCCGATTCTCTCCCCCATCCCACTGTGGGGGAGTGAGTGGACTGGATGGGGGCTTAGCTGCGAGATGGCACCAGCCCACCACAGTCTGTGATGATTAACTCTGGAGACAATGAAAAAGGCCAAGTCTTTCCTGTTGGAGATAAGAACTTGCTATCAGCTCCTCCCTGCTATGCAGCTATATTTACTGCTAACACACTTGTTGTATTCATAGGTTGTTTGCAATAAAAATATAATGGGGAGAAAAAGACATGTGTATAAATATAAATCTCTAGAGGTGTTAGTGACAAGCTGCTCTCAAAGGAAACAGCTGATCAATGTATAGGAAAGATGAAGGGGTGTGATCATGATCAGACAACAAGGTTAGCAATATCAGCCAGGTCTCCTAAAATAGATGGAAGAGTTGCAATTTCATGTCTTCAGCTACAACCTGGCCTTGTTTGCTGGTTTCAAATATAAAATAGCAATAAAGCATCCATCTACCTGACATCCTTTTATGTTCTCTTTCAATCATGGGCCGCAAAATGTTTCTTTTCAGGTTTACTCTGGTTTGGCAGCCCTGTTATTGCCTATCACTTTAAGGAGTTGAAAAGGCTGAGGATTGATTTCATTTTCTTTTAGCTCGCGAGCTTTTATATGCGGAATCTGTTTCTCACTTGGTTTGCATTTCATCTAGGATAATGCTGGCTATCAGTGCTTGAATAATAATTGAACCGAAGCAAGCTGTTCAGCCTAAGGTCTCAAGCTGGGAAAGCTGTGTATGTCATGTGTGGGTATTTCAAAAGAATTTAACATTCCAAAATTAAGTTGCGAGTAAACACAAAAGGTAGGGGAAATCTGTGCAGCTTTGGCTATGCAGCTACACCACTGCCTTCAGTAGTTCCTCACTGTACCTGAGCTAGTCCTTCATGTTCTTTAACAATTTTCATCAATGGTATGTAGTAAAGCATTACAGCACTGAGAGGGGGAAAATGGCATACTGTTAATTTTGAAACACGGATGAGCCTTGTGGAATTGTTTCTCCCGCCCCTTCATATGCTTAGCTTCTGTTGAATGGGCCCTTAACAGTTACCTGACTTGGAATTGCACTTTTATTTAGATACCATTAGTGCCGCTAAAACATAGATGCTGGTTGTAGCTTTTGTAATCATGTTGCTACACCTTTCGTTTACAGTTACACTATACCATTATTGCTCCACCATCTGTAATCTCTTCTAACAAGGATTTGAAATTGTGGCTCAACTGACAGGAAAAGCAAGCTTATTTTACAGTATCTGTAAATGGATTGGTGATTATGCAGTTTGTAGATTGCTTATATTGAATGCCACTGTTTGACACGTGCTACTTGAATTTGGCAGATGTTGGAGACAAATGGTTTGGGGTTGCAGTTTGGGCTCACCTGCAGTGAGTGACGGTAAGCACCAAGTACTCAGAAAGCTCCTTCTGTCTGCAAGAGGCTTGGGCTGTGACTTGGGGACAGGGTTTTAGTTGGGGATAGAGGAGCGGAAACTTAACAGATGTCTACAAAACTATGGAATGTTTTATCTTTTTTTTTATTAGATTGCCATTTGAATCATTCTAATCTTCCTTATTATAGTCTCCTATATAAACCATTTTTTCAAGTTGGGGGAAAAATTACATTAGCGGTCCAAATAGTAATTACATCTCTACTTACGTCACAATCTGATGGCTTGAAAACAAGGGTTAATTAAAACTTCGCAGACTGTTTTTGGAAAGCTTTAACCTTCTCCTACCCTACTTAATCCAGACATGGCACTGGAACTTCACCAATATATAAGCACCTTTACATGTTTTACTAGCCATTCACATGCACAGTTACTGTGCTACCAGTTAGACAATGTGGTTTCTCTGTGCTCTGGAGATGAGAGACAAGGAAGGATGTGTTAAATATTAAGAAAAGGTCTTTCTATATGAAATTCTGCCATTTGCATAAAAGATGCTACAAGACACAAAAGTATGAGTTAATCACAGAGGTTAAACTATAAAAGAAAATTCATGCTTAGGGAGACAGACATTTCTGTTGTAGCTATCTATGAATTTATGATACTGCTGATGGATATCTTTTAAACTTCAGAATTAATGAGCACCCTGAGGACAATGAATGATAGTTGGTTAAAAAGGAATAGAACAGTAAAGGGACAGTATTCAATATAGGGTTTTTTACTCTGCAGGGGTAGAGAATGCTAAAATCCTTTTGCTGATAAATATAAAATAATATATGTTGGGAAAAAATCATGCTTCAGCCAAATAAGAAATTGCACAAACAAGTTACAGTATAGCTCCTGCAGCTTAGTTCCTTTATAATGTAAAAGAAGAGTCAGTTAAATAGCATAACTTAAAACAAAACCCCAGCTTTTTCATTACCTCTGAAACTTCAAGGAGAAATGCCAAGCTTTCAAACGTCAGATCATATCCAAACTGTTAGCGACTTCCTTTTTTAGAAAAGAAGCAAAGGAATTGGGCTGCCTTGGGACTGTATTTTGCTGTGTACATAAAGTTAGGAGAGGAGAGTACACATTTGAAACATCCCTTCCTGAGCAGGTGCCTGCAGAATCCTATTGCGTGTACATTTGCAGTCTTTCTGAACTGTGAAGACGTTGCAATTCAGTGTGAAGTACTTGCTTAGCGTTTTCTTTCTTAGGTTTCAAGTGCTTCTCATCACTTTTGAGCACTCCAAACCAGGGATGAGGTTTACTACTTTCAGTAATGCTCAGGCTGATCCACGTGATCTTGATGGGTTGATTGAGAGTCAGACGGGCCTCAGACTGGCATCTCTTTTTTTTGAGAGGGTCCTGGTACAAAGTAAGATTAGTCACATGTACAGCAAACCTCAAGAGGTATTCAGCTTTTCAAAAGGCTGCAAGCATTTCCATGGGCATCTCCGGTCAGTGTCATGGTGGGGGTGTGGATTCAGCTTCCCTCTCTTGTGGGTACACACTTTACCACCCTTGTGCAGGTCTTTGGGTTGCACCTGGTCTCTCACCTAGCTGTGCCAAACCAACAGCCATACCTTTGTCAGCAGCCCAGCAGTAAGTAATTCCATAGGTTGTGAATCTGCCACCCGCATTATGGAGGGAAGGGAGCAGTGTATTTTACAGAGTTCTTAGTCTCATAATGTTGTGTTTTTTCTCCACACCAGACGTCTTCATCTTTGCTCCATTTGTAAAATACTTGGGCAATTGTCTGCAACTTCCAAGTTACATGGCATTTAATTGTGAAATTTGCTGAAGTTTTTCCTTGCCTCTAGAAAAACTTTTCCTTCAGCCTTTAAACAACAGTTCGGCCATTTGTTGAAAAGCTCTGCATGGCTGACAAACTCCTTTTAATCCCTCCATTCCTCTGTCTTGTCAGCCATTTTCATGAAGAGCCCTCTTTCACACGAGTATTTTGTTCTTATCAGGCAGAGTGAATGCCTTGCTGTTCAATATAAAGCCCTGAGACTTCCCTGTATGACGAGGTTAGACAAGTAATTTCACCTATCCTTATACTTTTTGAGTCTTGGGCTGATCAGGTTTTTCTTTACCAAAACAAACTTTTGATAGGTGAGCAAATCGAGGAGTGTGTGTGGTTCCTTGTAGCCTCACATGAAAGTCTTTTTAAAATCATACATAATACATGCCCCACCTTTCTCTTTAATTCTGTTATGTACATTCTTTATATTATGGAATAACGCCTTTTGCTGTATTTCCAGACTCTCTAGCAGTTTCTCTTTCTGCTAGGCACAGAGTCTGTACTGTATATCGGGGACAGTGATGTGAAGATCCTGACTGGGTTTGGACTGAGTGCAAAAATAGTATAAAATGTGAGAGCAATTATTTGATTTTCCTGGGCTTTGAAACTGCTGTCTTAGAGGACAAAGCAGAACAGAGAGCATTTCTAATCTCTGGTCATCCTCATCCCTTTTTCAGACCTGTCACAGTTCCTACTTGATAAACAGGTCTATGCTAGTGTTAGGTTTGAAGTGTTAGCATTAGACTGCCCTAGCAGTAACATAAAGGTAGATAAAGCTTTATGTTACACTTACTACTTTAATTAAATGTGGGGTTTTTTAGTAATCACTCCTGAAGCCCATTCCTTCACTCTACATTTTACTTGCACTCCTTGCATGGTCCTCTTGAAAACAAGCCTTAGTTCTGCAGTCTCCTGAGCCTTCACCAGGGCTGTGGATGGCAGCTATGCTGTGTGATTTTTTTTTTTTTTTTTTTTTTAATAAAGGTGGTTCAGTGCCTGCAGTACTTCATGCTCAGAATTGAGAAAATGGCAATGTGCTCCCAGCAAGCATCAGAATATTTAATCCCCAGGGCTAGGAGGTGAAGGGTTTATATCTGTATTTATTTCTCAGATGATTTTCATGTTTTGGGTTCCCTTTTACAAAATAGGGATGCTTGCGTTAGATTTTTTTTGAGGAGGAGGAGGAGAATACAGACAAGACAATAATAACTTCCATTTTTATTAGCTACATCTCTGTCTGTGTTGACATTTTCTGATGAATATCCCCTAGAATATCAGCAGCAGCAGCAAAAAAATACTGACTGCACTTGAGGTTTCTTAGCAGGTTGAGAAACAGGGAAGGAGAAAAAAGAATATTCCAAAAGTATATCGATTGTGGCAGTATTGGGGTCTGCTTCCAAGTGATTAATATAATTAAAAATACACTTGAGAAATAAAGGAGCAGAAAATTATTTATATTCTCAGAGATACTCTCTCCCTTCAGCATATACTATTTGTATATCCTCTTTCCCAGTTTTTAAAAATACTTTTCTACATAACTAGTTTACATGTTCTCCCCATGAAACATGAATGAGAGCCACTGTATTTTTAAAGCTTCATCTGCTCTGTGTGTAAATGGTATAGACCAGCTACAACCGGTGCCATTTGTTTTAAACAACGTGTTGAATGGAACCGTTTTATGGAGAGTTGGCTGACAAGTGGCTTCAATTAATGGCAGTGGCCAGGAGGACAGCTACGCCTACAACTTTCTCAGCAGTGCCGAGTAGCTATTTGGTCTGAGTCCTCAAAATAAGTATGAGCAATTTTTGCAAAAAAATTTAGTGGATAGACAAGCCTTTACCATTTGAAAAAAAGTATTTCCAAATTTGAGCCGCACAATTATATATCTGTCCCAGTGTTTCTGTCTCCAGCAGTGGAGAGTATTAGATCACAGAGAAAAGTGCTAAAACTCCCACAGTGGACAATTATGGAATAAGCTGCTCTAAGGAAAAGTTCCTTCCTGACCCCAGGATGCCTTGAAGTATTTCTGTTCTGTTTAATGTAATTGTAGATCTTCATATTAGTCCTATAAATGCCAAATCCCTTTATTAATCCTTCTGCAAGATTATTTCTTTTAAAAGTCAATTCTGCACAGTGGCTGTTCAAAAGAAGTAGAAATTAATCTTTAAAAAAATAAAAAGAGATTCTTTCTGTTTTCAAAGCAGGACAAGATCTAACTGATAATTCATAAACATATTTCTCTTCACGACTAGCCTGATACATTCCAGTTGAAAGACAAGAATGATTATTCACCCTGGTTGTAGGCAACTGAATAAATGATGTTGCTGCTAGAATATTCTTGAGACTTCTTTTTAATGTTGTTATTTTTTATTTGTCTGTTCTAGTTATTCCTATAATTCTTTGTATAATGCTCATTCCATAATCCTTTGAAACATACCTCAGATGGTCTTCAGAGCATCCTACGCCTTTTTTTTTTTTTTCCTGGAGGTTCATGATCTAAGTTTTAAATATGTAATAGACTACTAATCTTTGTAAGAAATAGGATCATAAATTCAGGTATTAAAGATAAATATTAGGTAAATTATAAGGCTAATGTGTTCCCAACTAAGTCGTTTTCTGATAAGCATTGACATTTCTGGAAGACATTTAATTATTGATGTACAATATATCAGGAATGATTAATCAAAAGGGTATCATAAGTTCAAATGGATATAAATTATATGTTTTATAATGCTGACATTATTTAATTTACTAGGATTCTAGTTTAGTAGTCATCTTGGATTAGACAATGTAGGGGCACACTGTGGGAGTATTAATTTTTGTCTGACTTCCCACAGATTCTGAACTGGCAGGAACTGGGCACAGTTTCCAAGGCTAAATCCTACGTAGAATTCTAATATGAATGCATGCCTGAAAGACTGTTTAACTTGTATAATGGTGTCAAACACAAGCAATCTTTTAAAATACAATTACATTGGCTTCACTTTTCCAGGACTGGGATGGGGTGTGGTGTTTAAGGTTTTAATGATCTTACCAGCGAGACCTATGTTGTACCATTAGGTGGTGAAAAATACCATCATCCATTTTTATCTAAGATTTAATATTCTAAGGTTACACTGAATAGTTTAGATGCTGTAGATTTGATTTTTCTAACACAATTTTTACTCTGATAGGGTAGTGCTGGTACTGTTTTCTCAGGAATATGTAGCAGCATAAGGAAAGAACTGGACAATATGTGTTCTATATTAGGAAACCTATTTTCTCTTCATTATGAAACACAAATATGTTCCTAACAGACCTATCCATACTGTAAGTATGTTTAGATCAGCTGTTACACACTGGTCTTATGCAAAAATGCGGTTCTCTCATACTCATCTTCTGAACATGCTGTCTATTGTGCAGGCTGTGTGCTATCTGACAGATTCATAGCTAGTAGGACTGGGTCTGTGGTGATGATTTCTCAGCCCTTGTGAAGGCTGTATAAAGTTTGTGGCCTTTCAACTCTGAAATGAGTTTGCTTTTCAAAGTCAAACTCATCTCTAAAATGCCTTTTCCAGCTGAATAATCAGCCTACCAAAAATCTTCTATGGTAACACAATACCAAAGTAATTGTGAATCTAAAGCTTTAAAAAAAAAAAAAACCAAAATCAATGCAAAACAAATGGAAACATTTTAGCAGCCTTCAGGCAAAATCAGGTTTTCACTGAAAAATCTGGATACAACTTTAACTAGAGAATCTGTACTGGAAAATGTTGGCAGATAGGAATGTTTGAGCAGTTTGATGTTTTCTCTCAATCTGACTTGCTCAATCATTCAAAGCAGATAGAAAGTCCATTATTAGGGCCTTTGGTTATCAGGTCCCTTAAGTGTATTGGGGTAATATTGCTCTTCGCACAGCTTCCATGGCAACTGAGGGATATTTAGAGGTTCAGTTCAGCGGCACGCATCAGTGATAGTAGGAAAAAGACAATAGCTGACAGTAACCTCTCTGTTCTCAGTTACTCTAGAGAGCAAGGTAATGAAAGAAGAAAAAGAAATACCCCATCTCTGCTATAGGTGAGAGCAGTCCTGGGTTTGCCTGCATCTTGTGCATGGAAGTATAAGTGACTTAGTCCTTATGCTTTCCCAGCATACCATCCAGCCATTACTGGAAGTCATGCAGAAACATATCAATGTATCACTTTTTTTCCTTCTTCCTTGAGAGAGGTGACAATGTCAACTGTACAGCCAATACTTTACAAAAAAAGGTCATCTCCTCGATATGGCAGACTTCAGCCCTTATGATGATGCCATTGCTGAAAATTCATGCAATTTCTTTTTTATTACTACAATATCTGCACAAGGACTGTGATAGTATCTTTTGTCAGTTTGAAAGAATTAAAGATCAAAATATCTTAGGTAGAATTTGCTGAAAGGCTTTTGATGGGTTTTGCCTATGTGCTGATCATTTTCAGTAAATTGTTTGTTTATAGTGGAGGAGTGAGTGAATACTGCAGTAAGTCAACTGTTCTTTTTCTCGTGTATCTCCATTGAAAGGAGGAATATGTTTCAGGGGTGAAGATCAGTGCAATTTTTAACAGTTGCATTAAATCGCATTTTTAGAAGAGGCAGAGTTCAGTATCAAAAGAGAAATCATCCAACAGCCTAAGTATTTAATCTGGCTATAAGTTGTTTAACCAGCTGTAAGGTCATGACTGTGTAAGAAACCTTTCTGTTCTATAGCTATTGGCATGGTTTTTAAAAAAATGTTTGGCTTCCACTAGACTTTCTTCAGGCTCATTGTGCCTTTGAAAACACCATGGTACAATAACATCATTTTGAGCTGGCAAGTTCTATACAAGTGCATGTATTTTAGAGATGTGTGATCACACTCGTGATCTTCCTCACCCATCTGCAGATGCCTTTACAGAGGTTCCCCGTTGTCTGCTCTGACTCCTCCATGCTCACTGGATCTGCTCCTGATGTCCGAAGTTGAGTGATTACCTTCATGAGTGGCCTTTTACTGTAGGCTTTACTTGATTTTTCTAGTGTGTTTGTGCTGTTTTCCAAGTTTTGTATTTGAGCTATTTTGGTGCAGGTCAGCATGACTGAGATTTTGTTCAGGACCTTAGCTTGATTTTGGATAAACAATGATTTTGTTAATAGCAAAGCAATAATGTAAGCAAATACAATGGAGCTTCAAGTAAATGAACAGAGAAACATGATTCCCTCATGTGCATCGAGTGGTTCACCTGGCTATGAAAGGGCCGAATCCCAAGGAATCACTGAAGTTGAAGGGTGAGGTGGTGCATGTTGGGGCCATTTTGTGCTTAGTGTCACTCCAAAACAAGTTCTGATCCCTAGGGTTAAAGAATTCAACTGTCATGATTAACTTATGGCAAGGAGAGATTGGAAACAGCAAACAATATTTGGTGGAATAATTCTTGAGGGATGCATATATGTTTGTATAGAGTCATTTTAAAATTGCATATTTTAATGCATGAAATGCTAAGATCGGTTTGTAACTTCAGAAGACACTGCAGAAATTGTCACAAGATAGTTTCTGTATTTTATAGAGTGAATCTTTTCTTCTTTCCTCTTTATTAATTATAAGAACTTAGAAGCTTAAAAAAACCCCATACTTTCTTGGCTAATGAAACTGTTGATCTGTGGGGAGTGAACCTTGGATGCCTAGAGCAAAAACCACAAGCCTTTGGTTGCCTTTGGTCAAAGAACCCTCTGCAGGGGTCAGACAGCCACAGTATTCTGGAGTGGGTTGCATTTATCAAAAGGGCTTTTTGCCATTTTTGTGTAAAAAGGCTTATGAGCGCTGAGTCTACAGCATGAATTTGGAATGGGGAAAAATACAGAAAAGGAGGAGAAGAGTAAGCATTTTGCATTTGAGAGAGATTGATGTATTCAAGGATGGTCTTATTTACCAGTAGAGATTTTCTACTTCCTTTCCTCTTATGCACCATGAAATGTAGCTTAATACTGTTGATCGTTTTATGGTGGCTAGCTGCATGGTTAGGTGCAGGGGGCAATGTGCCTACCTGACGGCAGTCTAGTAAGGACTCATTCCACTGCTGCTGAGTTAAAATTAATCTGTTTAGGGAGAGAATTCATCTTACCACTGTTCTTTAAACAGACAAGAAAAGGCCTCTTCTGCAAGGGTTAGAGGCTTTTCAATAGTCAGAGTTGTCAGCCGAGTGAGCGCTCTGTTGGCTTTCCCTCTGCAGGGGCCTGTGTGCAAAGTGGAAATTCAAGGTTGAAATGGGATCTCTGCAATCATTTATGTGAAAGTTGTACAATGATGCCCCTAGATGAAAGAATACATAAAAATTCATAAGATACATGAGGAGCAAATTTCATTAATATTTATCAGCCTTCTCCTTTGTGGAATATACAGATGTTAGCTCATTGTTGCATTTAAATGCAGTATACTCAAGACAGGAAAGAAGTAATGGGCAGTAAATTTCAGCAACCTGATACTTCTGAGTATATCTGTACATGGCCATGCAGCCAGAATGATAGTATCCATGCTTTTAAAACAGCATTTTCAGCTACTCTTTTCCTCATGTGAGTTTGTGAAAATTAATCAACTTTATTAACATCCCAAATTAAGGACTGCATTAAGGCAATTTGGTTTTTAAAGGTTGCCTTTCAGACTGTTCCAATTGCCTATCGTCACTACCCCAGCAATACTGGAAAATTAAATTACAATGGTAAAACACCATTTCTGTTAACATAGATGTTTTCAATCTCTTGCGCTCTGAGAGAGGACAAAAGTTCAACCTGTAGCTCATCGTTTAATGCTGCTCCAGAAGTGTAGCTGAAGTGGAGAGGGTTATTTGGAGTTACAAGTGTGCTAAAGCCTATCAAATTCTGCTGTGGCTACTCTTGTTCTCATGCTAGGGGATAATTACTTGGAACCAAGGTGCTTGGCAGATATACTTTGTGCCATACCAGAAAATCAAGCTGAGCAGTGCAGCGTAATAAGCAGTATTGTATAACATGTTATTCCAATTAGCTCATGCCAGGACCTATTAACAGCACTTTCTCTAATTTTTATTTCCCAGCCAAACACAACAGTAATACCACTGGAAAACACAAGAAAACAATTACAATCAATCCATCAGTTCTAACTAAATGGCAATATATAATCAGTTACTGAGGGGTCCTGCGCTGTTTTGTGTTGACTTGATAGGGCTACCCTGAAGAAAAACCAGAGCGTAAGCAGTCTTAACTGTGGTAATTCTGCTTGTGTCTCAATCTCAGTGGTTTCACCTGCTGTGGTTCTTACCTGAGACTTTCTGGAGCAAAACAGCATCCCACTCTTCTGGGATGTGGTAAAGATACCACCAACTTCTGTATAAAAAGTGCCTATCTTGGTTGACCACTTCATGCGATGCTACCTACTTCTTGTGTTGTCCTGCTATCTGTGGTCATAGCTTCCCATCGTATATGCTTGTTGTTTTCATGGCAGCCTTCAGGAACCACATGGTATTGGCTTTTGCCTTCTCTCTCTCCTTAGCTACTGCCAAGTCCTGGCTGGGTCTGATGTTGGTTTCCAGCAGTGCATGCCTTGCGGTTTTCAGTTGAGCAAAATGTAATAGCTATTGAGAGAATTTTTCCTCAGCCCATGTTTTAGATCAGATATTTGTGCAGATCCAAGATATACTGAAGTGCCAGAAACATCTGTGTGAATTTCTGCTAAGTGGGCCCTCCTGTTTCACACTGCATTACTGTGAGAGTCAATTGTCAGCTATAAGATAGCAGCTAGACCCACGTGCATTCTCCAGGCTATTCAACAGACTTCAGAGAATTACAGCATTACTCTCTGTGTCAAAGGTGGAAAAAAAATTTAAATAAAACAATCAAAATTGATGTAGTTCTCTCCGCAGTGGAGGTTGGTTCTAATGGACTGTCAGAGGCACACTCTGGTGTGGAACTGTGTGTGTCAGACCTGGGCTGTGCTGGCCACACAACGGGCTATTACACAAATGCTACCAGAGGAGCAGTTTCAAACAGCCCTGGGAAAAAGAAAAAAAAAAAAAAAATCAATGATCTAGAAAAACAGAGTTGAAGAAATGATGATAGGACTGTAAGAGTCCTGAAGGAATTGAGGGCTCTGACCCTGAGAGGATTTTAACTAAATGGCTACTTAGTTAATTGGATTTGCTTGGGGACAGAGGGGTGGAGGGGCAGGGAGGAAAAAGCTTAAATGAAGCTGGATGTAGAAAAGAGTCTCTAATAGATCAGACTGAACAATAGTAAAAGCTTTATTACAGCCTTGTTAAAATTCCCCCAGCTGAACAGTTACTCAGTTATCGTGTTACGATCCCACTATAACACATTCCTAAGGGGTTTTTGCAGTCTCAGAGGTTGTATCCATGCCATAGCAGAAACAAGTCAGTAGTTCTTCAGCTTTTGTGCTAAGGGGAGACTGTGAACTCCTTTCTTGTGAGACATCAGCAGAGCTGCGAAGAGCAACGTGAGCCAGGTACAGACCATTTAGATAGGACTTCTGCACCTGCCTTTTCATCCAGGCCATAGAGTGTGTCTTTAATTTCTTGCTCTTGCCTACGTACAGCCAATTTGCTGCTTTTTTCTGCTATTAAAACGTCACTCCTTAGTTTTCCTTCCCTGAATGGCATGTGTCTGTGAGTCCTCTTAGCAACTCTTGGATCTTCTTTTTTAAGTCTACTACTAAGAACTACTGCTTTGTATTATTCTGAATATATTCCACTGCTCCAAACATCAGAATCTCCCTCCTTCCCCCTTGTCTTCCAAACACTTCACTTTGGCTGTAGCTCAATCATTCTGATCTTACAGTAGGGCATTTCAGCTCAAGTGATGGCTCTGCAGCTTCAGTGACCTTTTGCTTTCTCCAGCCAGAAAAAATATGTGGTAGAATCCCAAGAGTATGTGATTGACTGCACGTGCACCAAGGCATTGCTAAAGGAGTACTTATTGCCGCACTTCATACATTGCATACAGGCAGATTCATGAAACTGTCATACTAGGTCTAGCAGGGGGATGGTTAGATGTTTCTATAAAAATGCAAAGATGAAATGTGTAGTGCAAAGGACGGTGTCAGATGAAAATGTGTCAGCAGATGGCAAGCTGCTGCTGCTAGTACTACTGGTTTATTTGTTTCCATAGCAAAATATGTGTAGGAAAAAATATCCTCAGTCAAGTAACTGAGCACACAGCAAGCTTGGGGGGGGGGGGGGGGGGGGGAAGTCTTTATCACTGATTTGCAAGAAAGATCATTTCTGTCATGCAATTTCTGGTATCACAGATTGATCAAACTGCTCTTCATGGAAGAGGCTGCTAGGTCAGACCAAGTCCTTTGCTTGGTGTTGCAGGAACAGTGTTAGAGGACACATCTGTTTGGAACATTCTCCTCCTGAGAACTGATTCCTGTGGCCCAGCTGTCTGAAGATTAGTAGTGACCCCTCAGGCTGATGAAATGAGTCTTCCTCCAGAACACCGTGTGGATTCTTTGGGGCAACTTTTTACCTCTTTAGAAGTGTCGTAATGGCTGAAGTTGTCACACGATATCAGTGGAAGGTTTCTGTTCATCCCCACCTTTTTGTTAAGAAGGAAGACTCAGGTAAGCATAGATGATTTAGGAACCAAAGAATCATGATCAAAGTTCATGAACATAATGCTTTTCTTTGTAGTTTACTTCTCCTTGGGAGTCTAGCTTGTTCAGAAAGACAGGTCTCTGCTTTTGCTTCAAGCTCAGATAGTAACTTTATTTTAAGCAAGTAAAACAGGATCCAAATGTGGAACATCTCTGATCCATTTATTATCTTGCTGTCATACAGTGTCATGCTCAGCATCACAGAGCAATTCCCAGCAGACCCCACTCAAGGTTCTGCTCTGAGTGACCTCTACCCATGGACACCATTTGTCAAGGGCAATGCCAGCCTGCTGCTTAGCAGGAACCCATTTAAATTGCTTTGTAAATACGGAAATTAAAAACCAATTAATATAGCATTTTCACTTAAGGAAAAAAAAAAGTCCCTAATCTTGTTGGGATTGTTTTTAGTCTTTGGGGTTTTTCAACAGCTGGATTCATGATGTATCTTCATACAGAGTTTGACTGACAGAGGTGCAACCCAAGCACACCTGCTTATGAGCAGTGTTTGCACCTTGCCTCAGTACTCCTGCTTTTTACTGACTCACTGCATCTTGCATTATTTAAAAGCCTTGATTTTGCAGACATGCTCTTAATTTACTCTCATAAGAAGTCTGTCCTTCAGAAAGGTGTTGTCTTATGCTTAAAATAAGCTTTTAAAGGCTAATCTTAGATAGGTTTCTAAGTAGCAGGATCCTTTTTCAGTGCCATGCATTTAGTGAAAGCTGCTGAATGTTCCACATATTTAAAAGTAAGGCCTTTATTTTTATTAGTGTAAAGAGGCTGTCTTGTATGAGTTGATAGTTTTCTTAAAAATTTTGGACACATTTGCTAGATGAGGACGTAACACTGGAAGCTTGTGGGGTGGGGGGATGTTTTGGATGGCATAGAACAAATAAACCTTCAAGGACATCTTCATGTCCCACAGAGATGGAGAAGTGAAAATTCTGGGGTCAGAAAGAGACCATATGGCAGAAAACATCAAAAATATTTCTACATTAAAGATGCATTGAAACAGGCTCATGTTAACCCATGATGAATTACAGCAGTATTAAATGTTGCAACCAACTGAGTACTGAAAGAGAGCGTTGGCATAAACATTAAATCAGCAAATACTAGGAAACAGAAATCAATTGCAGGTTGTTATGACAGGTGCTGTCTCAACTCTGTCTCAATACCACAGCTACATTTTATTTATTAATCAGGAGGAATACATAAGTTTTACAAAGAGGAGGATGGAAGTTGAGTATTTTGTACAAACTTCTGTTGTGTTGCATTTAGCTTTCTATCTCACCTGCAGTTTGCATGGGACTTGGTTGAATGGTATGAACCGGTGCTCTGGACGGGATTACATGCATGGGAAGAGTTTTAGGCTCTGCACAAGCCCTGCCTGTATCTCACCCAGGGCTAAGGCACCTTCAATCAACTCATCAGCAGGCTCTACTGTGATTTTTGCTGTGTTCACAAAGGCAGGGTAGGCTTAATGTTAGCTTGGGGAAGAGAGAGACATCCATCTTCCACTGAGTTCCTGCTGACATTACAAATGCCTACAACTTTGGGGAAAAAAATAATCATCTTCAAAATGAAAGGGGAGGGACATAAAAAGACAGGAGAATGAATACTTCAGCATTATGAACAGCTATGATAGCGTTAGAGAGCTCATGGAATGATTTGCACTTTACATGGATGTAAACGTTTAAAGAAAACATTATATGGTGTCCATTTTAGAGGAACCACTGGAGCTATAGCTAAGTATGCTTAGTGACTTGGAACTTTTCTCAATTACATATTTATCTACCGTAGATTAGTTATTTAAATAATTACACATCAAGTAACATTTGTGAGTTCAAAGAGGTAGCAGGGTATGGGGCCTGTAAATAAATCACCTTTGAGTGTTTGGAAAGTAAAGGATTGAAAGATGAGCCTTTTCTCAATGAAAATACAATTGGAATTTCTGGCTGTACTGCTGCTCAGCCTATAAAGGCTGATAAAGGGTGGGTTTGCTGTGCTGCTGGTGGTGTGTAAAATTCCTAGAAGATGTTCTGGGTTTAGACAGCTTGCTTTGAATATTCATTCACTGAATTCATATAAATTCAGATGATGGTTGTCACACTATTTAGAAAACAGATTGGAAAATTATTTCCGTAACTCTAGTAATGGTTAACCTTCAGCAGAAGAGTAATAGAGGGACCAATGCAGTTATAGTGCATTTTTTAGATTTTCCATATTTTTAATGTGCCTTGTAGTTTATTAAATATAAGTACTTCTTACTTTGTAATATATAGGGAGTGTTATACTTAATAGTTGGTCTTTTACCCAGTTTGAAGTTACTAAGCAATTTTTAGAGCATATTCTGCTCAATAAAGGACACCAGCACAAATTATATCCTCCTTTTCATGACTTTTAAAAAAATAAAATCAGCATGACTAAAGTTCTGGTTATAAACTGAAATGCAGAATTTTGAGGAGAATCCAGAAGTTCTTGAATTATTGGTATGAAAAGAAGCATCAATCTACCTTCCTAGGGGCAAAAAAGAAGTTTCTATTGGCTATTTTTCAATGTTTAAAATATTTGTAAGGATTGTATATTGTTTAAAAATTGTGGAAAAGTTTGGAAAAATATTTGAGTTATCCTGTTATCACAGAGAAGTCGAATTTTTGTGCATTTAATTTTGATCCTGGCTATAATCACTTTGACTGAAGGCTCTTTAATAAAGCTTCTTCTGCAGCATTAGCTATTTGAAATCATTTCAGGTTATTTTTCTTTTGATACAAATTTCTCAGAATGTATCTCAGCTATTATCAGTGACATTTATAAAAATTATTTCCTTGCATAATCTTAGCAGCACTACGAAATTGTTAATTTCTTTTAAAAATATATCACATTTATAAACTTTTTATTCTTAAAGTTACTACTAGAAATTTTTCTGTTTGCTTTAGTGTTTTGCTGAATGCAAACGGAACATTATATTGAGAATTAGTTTACAAGACTTGTAAATATAGGGGTGAAGACTGTGAATTTAAATACTGATACAGGAATTAAGCTTTCCTTCAACAAAGACAATTCATGGTAGTTCTTTTGGAAATGCTGCAATCTGTTAAAGCTGAAATTACATTAAAATACACATATTAAATATGTATTAGATAAATATTAAGCCTGAAGTATGCAAATGCTGGAGCCTGTAATTGCATTTTTTGTTTTTCCTGATGTGTCTATTGATTTTTTGATGACACCAAATTTTCCTCTTCTGATCTTTTAACACTTTAAAAAAAAAAGAAAAAATACAGCCGTACCAGAGTTAGTTGCATTATCTTCGAATCCACAGTGGATTGAACTAGTGACTCACCTCACCTTTAGTATTTATAAAGTACATTTGGTACATCTTAGATATTAAGGGAAGCGAATAGCTATATAAAACCAATTTCCAGTCAAATGCCATTTGAGAATTTGGAGTAAATATAGCATTATTGTATGCACTATCATTTATTATTTACATGGAATAAAAATAAGACTTTGACCTTCAGTGATTCAGTTGTTTTCCAGGGTACAATGAAGGTTTTACTAAATGCAATTTAATGTTCTGGAACATGGGTAAAAAGATGTGCAGATACAGACTGTAAGGAAAATGTTAATTATCTTAAATTTAATTACAGAAAAAGATCATGATGAGAATAAATAAAAATGCTTGAAATGCAGCCAAAACATTTTCCAAAGAACATTAAAAAATATTGCTGTTTACTAATCACAGATGATGCATAAAGCTGCGGTGAGAAAGATGTTTAAATTTCACCTATGTGGGTAGCAGTAGAGAATCAGGGCTAGATGTAAAGTAAACTGGAGCCTTAGTCTTATAAAAGAGTAATTTGTCTAAGACTGAAGCAGAGCCTTCCCCGTTACCTCTGAACCATGCCAGCTGGACATGTCAGAAGCTTCCATAAGCGACAAATGTCTCCACACCAACTTCCTCATCCTGAAGTACCAACGCACAGAAATTGCATGGTCTTTGTGAGGAGTCCTGCAGCTTTCAACGGTCTCCTTTTGTGTTTAATGTAAAGTCTGAAGATTACAGGTAGAAGTAATGGTACATGACAGCAGCATTACCTCCTTGATAATTGTAGGTGTTTAAGGATTACTGTCTCTTATATGCAGCTGGGAGCTTTCTTCATCATGGCAAGGATGGAAAGTTTCACAATCCTGCGCTTTCAGACAAGAAATGTGTGTTAGCCAGCGATGAAGCAGAAAAGTCTGTTTATTGGAAGAAGTGCTCGTGACTATTCATTTTCATCTGAGCACTCTGACTCCCAGTTCCTTTGAAAGTACTGCTAATTTCTGACAAGCCTTGTTTTTATGTTGTTTTATGCCAAGCTGAATGCCAGAAAGCTAATTTTTGTTCCTATTAAATGTAATATTTGAGATTTAGATAAGTCACTAAATTCAAATGAGCATTAGAACATGCAAAATTATTGTTTCCTTTCAGAATTGACTGAGCTTTTTCCAGTTTTGCTTAGACCGCTCCCTTCCCCCCACTCCTTCCTCCAAGGAAACAAAGTGTAGGCAGTCGGGCTGGCCATTTGGCTGGCTGGCTTCCAGTTCTCCTCTCCTCCTTAGTCTGAGGTGAATAGGCAGATAAGACAACAAATAAAAATATCCATAGAGACACGCTAATGGAAATGGATCAGACTTCTCACTCCTCAATATCCAGGTGGTTTGTATGAACCTTTATATTCCACAGAATAGTACCATTTCTCAGACTGCTAGGAAATCTGAACTTAAACTTCCCAAATCTGAAGGCAAGACAAGTGCAAATTTTAAGGTAAGGCAAAGGATGATATTCAGGTAATACAAGGACAATCCTGAGACAAGAGTTCAGGATCCTCTTCCTGATGGTCTGTAGCATAGTGCTTGAAAGTGTCAACTCCCTCATCCTGCCCCCATCCTTTTTTATTGCCTTGATAAATGAATTAATTACTCCAGTGCTAATCAGTCTTAAGGTGAGAAGAGGCAAGAGGTCTGACATACTGCAGGAGAGAGGGGAAGGACTGGAAAGGAAACGGACAGGCTCAGGAGTGGGGCAGAGCACGGGGTGAATGGGAACGCAGAGCAGTGCAGGTGAGCCTTGGCCCCAAGTCCTGCCCGTGCTTTCTGCTAACAGTGAGATCTGACCTGCCACTAACCTGCTCCCTGACATCTGTTGAAAAAACAAATCGGAGAGTAACAAGGAGTCTGAAACATCACGCTCTGTCCGACAGACCACAATTAGAAACCTCATGCAGCCGTGGCTGTGGATTTGGCACACATTTGCAAGCCATTTTCGGGGAGGTTTTGTTCTGACCTCTCAGGCAGTGAGCGCCGTGAGCTGGCGTGGGGCTGGTCCCCGTGCTCGGGTGGGAACAAAGGGAGCTAGGGGAGCAAAACAAGTGCCCGGCAGAGCCCCAGAAGGGCTGCTGGGCCTGGCATGTTCAGAGAGAAAGGAGTCACTATATTTTAGGCAAATCAGAAAACACTGTGGCTCATAGACCTTACAGGCTGCGCAACAGATGGTGTTGTTTTGGCTGGCACAGGAGGCAGGTGTTAAAGTAAGTTCCAGAGATAATGGAGCTGCAACCGGCAGAGCTGAGGAGAGTACAGAGAGTTACAGGGCATAACATATTTACATGGAGAACAGGAGAAGAGGAGCTTTGAAACTGAACTCAGACTTTGGAGGCAGCCGCCTGACTTGTGCGCTGCTTCTAGAAGGAAAGGAGATACAACGGCATGAGCTGCTTTGGGCTCCCACGGGAACGGTGTGAATCGCTGAAAACACGTAACCGTGTCAGGGCTGAGACATTGTGGTTATCATCTTTTATTGCTGATGTTTTCCATCCCCATATATCACTGAAAGAAGAGATGTGTTGTCTGGGAGAAGTTGTGAAAAATAGGTGTAGATGGTCCCTGAGCATGGTAGTATTTATCCACCAGAGCAGTCTGAGAGGAGAAAAAGCATTCAGCCGGGGAACGGGTCTTCAGGCTGCAGAGGGTCTCGTCTTCAGCAGTGAATCCCAACCTGTCCATTTCTGGGTTTTGTTTCTGTAGCTGTAGTTTGTAAGCCCTTGCTGGGCACACCTCTGCCAAGCCACAAGGCCTGTTCTGATGGTGGGCCCGGCCTGACCTCTCTGGTGTCTGCACGGCAGCTTCGCCCCTCCATCGGGGTGGCTGGGTGGGTGGCAGACCTGCTGGGCTGCGAGCCCTGGGGGCAGGTGCCCCCCCAGGGAGCCTGCTCTGGGAGACACGCCGTTTAGACCGTGCTCAGCCATTTGCTGCTGTGGCCAGGTAGCGCTGGCTAGCTAATCGTCCCAGCTTCCCGATTCCATTAATGCTCACTTGACTGCAACTAATTATACTGTAACATGGGTGGACATATCTCATATTCAAGTGAAATTCCACAGGCTTGTGGTATAGGCTTAATAAAAGGGCAATATTAAATCTTACTAACTCTCTATTCATGTTAATTTGCCCCTTGGCAAAGACCTGCTACCAGGCTGCCCAATTTATTTTGTGACTAGGCATAATTTCCCATAAAGGAACACTTGAAATTAAAAAGAAAGGCTATCATACTGGCTGTCTCAGAGCAAAGAAATGCTGGATGCACCTGCACAGTTTTCTTGCAGGTCAAATACAGATACTGCTGCAACCTCATCAGGTCAAGCAAACCTTAAAAGTGCAGAGACCAGCAGGTGTGATGCACATACTGCCATTGGTGTGCACCCAGCTTCAGAGCCCCTGGCTGGGAGAATGACTTCTTAGGTATTGACTTTTTAGGTATTTTTTTCAAGCTGCAATTTCAAGGGTTATTTCCCCTATTTCTTCTCTATCTTATTTTAGCTAATTTTATTTCCATTTCATTGTGACGTATTTCGTCATTGTTACCATGAAAGTAAATAGTAGTGGAGTTGCTATAATAGTTACTGTATACAGATAATTAAAATAGAAAAATATTATTCTACTCATTTCCTTTCACTAAAGGAAGTCATTAATGAAGTCATCGAACATCTCGAATGCCACTTACAGTTTAAGATGTACATCCTGATTGTGTTAGCTGCTCACTTGACAGATGCCATAAAGAAATACAAGCGATGTGTCCCAGTTAGAAAACTGTAATAATACCTAGGGTATTGCATCATGGGGATCCTTTCATCTAAGGATTGGTGTGAATAGATTTTGCAAAATATCACAGACCTCCAAATCCCTAGAAGTTTTTTTTACAGATTTCTCAATCATTTGATCTGTTCTTGAAAGTATATATGGGTTATAACTGCTGTATACAGATAAACAGAATATATAATAATCTTCTTGGAAATATAATCTCTCGGGTTTCTAATTTAGACTGCCGAGGTTAGTACCGAGTGTTAGTTATGATCTGCTGGGAAGATTGATGCTCAAGTTGTCTAAATAGGCAACTGGAAGTCTCCCTTTACAAAGAGAGCTACAAAGCTGCTCATTTTGCAGTGACTGAATGCTACAAATATGTATTATTCTTGAAGTACAGTTCTAGATTTTAACTGATTTAGGGACTTAGCTTGCAGTGGGACATTATGTCTAAATTATTATGTCTAAATACAGCAGTGTTGTGATATCATCCATATTAAAATAGGGGCAGTACAAATTACCTCTTAGACATGTCTGTGGGAGAGTGAGCGATACAATATTTGAGCTATCTCTGATCTGTGCATATTGCTCTTGGCTGTATGCTGCCTGGTAGTATCAAACCCATAACTTTCAACATTTGAGGTTGACTTACCAAATGACAAAATAAGCTCAACACCCACTCCACAAAACAAAATCTTGCATAGAAACGTAACGTGAAGAATATTTTAAATCTTTTGCAGGGCAAAATGCTTACAGTTTGGGTTTTTTAAAAGAAGTTTCAGGCTGTATAAAAGCATAGGGTTTTATACTTTGTTTATTATTGTTTAGTCAAGCAGATTTTCCCCTCTTTCAATTTGCATTTAATATAATGGGAGCTTTGAGAAACCTACTGTAATTTAATTTGACATGTAGTTTGTATATGCGGCACAAATTTATAATATGTGGCACTTAAAACACACTAAAGGTCTCAGTCTTACTGAGTTTTGCTAGCCAAAGAACGATGAATAAAATAATCTCATCATGAGTCTTTGGAGAAGCCAATATGCATTCTTCCTTCCAAGTAGTGCATTTGTCTTGCCTGTTGGCCTAAGTTATCCATGTTCTCAATAAGATGTGAGGTTTCGCGTGGCAGTTGGTGTGAAGTTAGCAAGGTGCCTAATTTCTTGGCGAATATAATCAACAAGAGATTTGAATATAAAATTATATGGTTATTATCATTAGTTTAGAGAATTTAGATTGGTTTAATATTCAAGAATAGATTGGTCTCATTTTCCTTTATTGCAGTTTGAACATATCACAGCATAATTCAGGTTTGAAGAAAGATCAGGAGGCATCTACTCCAGCCTCCTGCTCAAAGTAGGGTGAGCTATGAGGTTGCTCAGGGTTTTGTCCAGTCGGTCCTGAAATCCTCCAAGGATGGAGACTGCCCAGCCTCTCTGGGCAATCTGTTCCACTGCTTCACTGTCCAAGCAGTGAAAAAAGCCTTTGTCTGATATCCAGTCTGGACTTCCCATTTCAACTTAACGCCTGTTGTCTCCCCTTCTCCTGCCAGGCACCACTGTGAAGAGCTGGCTCCACCTTCTCAGTAACTTCCTTGTAGGTACCAGGAGCTGCTGTCAGGTCTTACCAAAGCTGTCTCTTCTCTAGACTGAACATGCCTGGCTCCTTCAGTCTCCCCTCATGAGGCAAGTGTTCCGGGCCCTGACCATGTTGGTAGCTCTCTTCTGAAACTGGTTCAGTTTATCAGTGTCTTTTGTGTATTGGAGGGCCTAAAACTGTGGTCTAGGAAGTGCTGAGTAGAGGGGAGCTGTGGCCAAGGGGCTCCTGTTCATGCAGCCCAGGGTGCCGCTGGCTGTCTTTGCTGCCAGGACCACTGCTGGCTTCTGCTCAGCTCGTATCTGCTCACACCCACTGGGCAATGTCCTCAGAGCTGCTCCCCAGCCAGTGTTGTTGTAGGTGTTATTCCTCCCCAGGTGCAGGATTTTGTGTTTGTCCTTGTTGAGTTTCATAAGGCTCTTGTCAGCTCTCTCCTTCAGCCTGTCTAGGTCCCCCTGAACGGCAGCTCTGCTCCCAAGCATATCAGCGGTTCTCACCATTTTGGAGCGAGCTGCAAACCTGATGACAATGAGCTCTGCCACCTCCTCTGGGTCACTGATAAAGATGTTAACCAGGACGGGTCCCAGGACCAGACCCCTGCAGTGCTCTGCTTGTAACCAGCCTCCGGGCAGACCACCACCCGTTGACCCTCACCCCCTGAGCCCAACCGGCCAGCCAATTTTGTACCCACATAGGCTGTAACACCCTAACTTGGATTCAAGAATATTGTGGGAGATGTGTTGAAAGCCTTGCTGAAGTCAAATGTGCCCGCTTGTTTCCTTGTTTGGCCTTTTACTTCTAAAGCATCTGTATTGTTTCCCTTATTTTAAGTGCTTTTTGCTGATACCGTTTATTCCTGTTCTTTGGAAATTTTTGAAGCAACTCTTTTGACTGACTGGACCAGAATCTCTTCTTTTCACGAGTTCACGAGTGGCCTTTCGCTTTCGTTTTATTGAGTAAAAATCAGAATGAGTGATATTTGTCATTTAATAAAAGAAGTAGTGGAGACTATTAAGGAAAGGAATACTAAAACATTATAGTTTGTTCAATGAGTAATAATTTGCTGTGCCAGGCTCTCTTTTAGGCTTTTTAAAAATGTATATCTGTAGTGGAAATGATTTCTAGTAATTTTAAAGACAACTTATAATACAGTCTAGTGGAAAGCTTTGTTTTCACAGCAGTATCTTTCAAAAAGGTCATCCTTCAGCCTCAGAAACTGCCTTCAGGCAGATTCTGTTTAGGCTGATTTTTAAATGCATTCTTACAGATAGCCTGTCCAGGTAAGTCCTATTAGAATACAAAAGTCATTTCTAAGTGGTTGCAGTCCCTAAACTATCACAGTTTAGAGATCTGAATGTAATCTTTGCAGGTAAGGAACTCCGCTATGTCTGTATGCGCGTGCACAAAAACTTGCGTCTTTGAGACCAAAATACTGAAGAACCTGAATTCCATTTTCCCATATGGCAGATACTGCAGGTTGTGTTTCTAAAGCTGCCTAGGTACCAAAGGATTTATGCAAGCAGTAGGATTGTTAAAAGCATCTGGGTATCTATCTTCATCATGCTTTACCTATCTCAACTTTAGTCATCTTAAGCACGTAGTCAAATAGAGTATCCTAGATTCCCCCAATCAATCATCAGTAGAAAGAGACAGATCCAGCACACAGTGAATTCTTCAATGCAATCCAGATACCTTCCGGACTGCTTGTGCCCTGTACAATTTTAGATTGTCTAGTACTGTCATGATTAAATATATTTGGGCCTAAATAACATGATTGTATCTACTTAATAATTTAATATCTAAGGCCTGAAAAATCAAACTCTTAAAAGCGCTTATAAAATGGTGTTTAAGAATTTTTCAGCCCTGAGTTTTATTGTCCATATTTATTGCAAAGCCCATAAGGCTGGCCTTTAAATCTGAAAGACTTCGCAGACTCCTTTTTGCGTGTAAAAACAAAATGGAAAAATGAAAAGCATTTGTAAATTATGTTAAAACATACTTCTATGTATATTTGGGAGGGGGGGTTTCCTTCTGTAGTATTTGTACAGCAGTTTTCATGAAGATAACTATCTAGTTGTCTTCTGCTATGTACACAAGGAAATGGGAGCTTGTGTACTTTTCATTTCAATGGTGGAAACAAAACCAAAATGGATGCACAAACTGCAGAGCAGCTGTCCTGGCGAAAGCCCACTGTTTCATCAGTTCAAGTACATTTTTCTTCATGCGTCCAGATAATAAGAAAACAATGTGTTCTAATTTCTTCATCCTGTTAAAGAAGAAATATGTATGAAGCAAAGACTAAGACTTTATTAATATTAAAGGAAAAAAAGTGTGCCTAGACAGGTCAGAGGTAGTAAGTGGAAATACTCCAGAGAAATATTTCATATTATGTGGAAATCTTTATGCATGTAGTAAAAGACTGCATAAACAGTTTCTTTTTTATTCCGGGTGGTTAGTGGTAGTGAATTTCTTGTAGAAAGGTGTCTACCAGAAGCTATGGGAGAGGATAAATTAAATAAAGGTCCTTGTTTGGGATTTGAGCTCATTAAAATAGCCAGATAGTGGGCTCTCAGTCTGCAGCTATTTTTCAGGGCACAGCACCTAAGGCTGGAAGGTAAACAAGAACCACCTGTGTCAGCACACAGCGCAGAGAGGCAGGCGAGGACCTGGGTACCTCTGCTGTGAGCAGAGTTTGCAGCAGCAGCCCTGGCCCAGGAGGGTAAGAGAGAAAGGGAGCGGGGAGGAGGGACACTGCCATCAGGATGAGCAGCCAGTTCGCAGGCTCCTCAGCTCTGCCACCCTTCAGCTCAAAAAGCTCTGAGAAAGAGAGACGTCAGTTGGAATTAAACGGAATAATTACATTCCTTCAAAAGTGAGTGGAAGTGGCACATGTTCAACACGGATCTCCTCCCCCCCTTCTTGATCATAACAGAAGATTTGGGCGGATTTCCTATTCAGAGGCAATCAGTGAGTGTGGAGAGCGAGGGATGCAGGACGCCCCGGCTGACCTTCAGAAGAATTATTGTTTCTTTCACTCATGGTTTCTCCCTCAGTCTCCCTTGTACAAGGCTTGGGAGCTACAGAAGCTTTCTATTTAAAAACAGGTGCATAAGTGGAGCTGTCTGCTGCAGGGATGTAATTGATTCAGGACAACAGTGCCCCTAATCAGACAGCTGCTTTTGTCATCTTGCCCTTTTGTATGAGGGAATAGGAAAATAGCTATCACTATGCATTTTAGTCAGGAAATATTCAGCAAATATTTGTCAAGTAACGTGTGTTTAGAATACTGCTGGAAATTATACATATATTTAACACTTTCCCCTCCTTTAGTGCTCAAAACTGTCAGGCTTTAAAGGATACAATTTAATTAGCGGTGGCATTTTAATACAGTTACCAGCACTGCCTGTGCTGTATGCAAATAATTTATTTCAGGGAAATTGTATTGGGATTGAAAATGTTTTTTCTTTCTCAAGAAGTATTATAATTCCTAATTGACTGAAGCTTTGCTGATTTAGAAATGCATTCAAAGAAACCAAGACGCAAGTCAAGGATATAGGGGGATTAAAGTTACTGTCACTCTTATGCAAATGCCTGTCACCCAGTACAAGGCTCACAAATTAAAATTGAAGTGCTGGTTTGCTGCCGCAGTCATGCTTTCAGAATAATCAGTGCTGAATTCAGCTGACATACCACAACTGTTTCTTGAAACCAGAGCATCATTCTTGTATAACACGGCACATTTATATTGTTAGAGAAGATTTATATCAATTTCATTCCACATTCAGATTTTTGGAAGTTGCTAGGTACGCACCAACTGTACTTGCGTGCCCTGAAGATGAGTTTTCCATGTGCAGCGCCATGCTTGTCATTACAGATTAGTGCATCGTTTAGAGGGAAAAGGGATAGACAGAATAGATAAAATATTTTGCATATGCATAATCAACACAATTGCAAATAAAGGCAAAAGTCTTGGGAGGCAAAACACAGCTGTAATGCTAATACAGAGTGAATAATTTTCTTGTTGAATTTAGCCTCTGTGTCTGCTCACCAAATGTCTTCAAACATATTGTAATTTCTGTAAATTTGGTTATTCTTTAGAATTGCTGTACTGTTTGGGGTTTTGTTTTATTTTTTACTCTTCGGATTGCATGCAATTTGTGATTATAAAATATTTGCTATTCAGTCTGCAGGCTTTATTAGCTAGTAGTCATCGATCATATAAACATACCTCATTTCTATCTACTGGTTGGATTGGTATAATTCCTTTAGGAATACCAACTGCAAACAGATGGCCCATAGCAAAGTCTTAGAACTTTATTTGTGGTGTATTATGGTATGTCCTAGAATTAGTTGCTTTCTGTATGTAAGGGAAAATTTTAAAATGTACGTAGTTGCAGTCTTTGAAGGAAGGGCAAAAGATAAAATGGTGGTATGTTTCCCATGGGATATTTATTCTTTTCTCATCACATTTTCATCTACTTGGTCTGGTTGGACTTTTTCTTCTTTTTTTCTGTGGAAGGGAATGTTGATTTGCTTTTTTTGTCTAATGTTTCTAATCTTGTTTGTAAGCAAATTAATAATGATCACAAGCGTTTTGAGAGAGGATCTGTAAGAATTCTCTATCTGAAAAGAATTAGAACCTCTTTCTAGTGCAATATAAACAGCTTATTAGTAAGGAATAAGGGAACAAGCATTATTTAGGAACAGTTACTCTCCTTAGAGTGATTAGATGATTGCTTTGCATTTTGTGGAAGGAAATATTTACTTTAGTGGTAGTAAGTTTTACTTCACTTTCTTATTCTAGTTACTGGAAACTGCTGAAGTGAATCCAATTAGGCAGCTCAGTATTGTCTTAACATATACACAGGCTGCCCAATGATTCGGGAATATTCTCTGTGACCATGTTCTCATGGGTAGCAGACAGGTTATATCAAGAGCCATTACAGAAAGTATAAAGCTATAAACCTTTTGAAGTATTTTCACACAGAAATAAAATCTCATGTTTTCAGAAACAGTAAATCAAGAATATAAATGTTCTTACAACTTGGGGCGGGGGGGGGAGACGTTAAATGATCTTATTTTAGTTCCTGCAATTTAAAACTATTTAGATGTACAAGCACCAAACAACAGGCTGCTGCCTACAGTGGTGTCTGTATTCTTGCATTTGCCTTTCCATAAATCCATTAGTCAGGCACCACTCTTCAACAGCCTCTGTAACGGGTGTTACAAAGCATTACATTCAGTTATTCTAAAATCAGCAAGTTATATATACCAGAAGAAAATCACAAATACTGTATTTGTCAGTGGCTCTGTACTGGTGGTAGGGTTGCAGTCAAGCTCCCATACATATGATATCGTTAATGGTTCTGACTGGGTAATCATCACTCTCATAATAAAGGAGAATGAATGATTGCCCAAAGCAAAACAGTGTTTGCAAAGAGCTCTTCATATGCCGTTTTCTTTCATGATACGTTTGATGACCAAGTACAAAACCTTGCGAACTCCGTAGCTATTATTCAGGAACATGATTTATTTTGATGTGGGGAAGGAAGGTCAAATTCATTTAACAACACTGCATTTCCCCTGCCTGTGTTTTTACTATGTTTAGTGTCTAGATGTTGACTATCAAATCATGTTTCTCAAGGCCTTATTTGAGAAAATGATCTGGATGCAGTTTTTATGTCTATGGCCTGCACTACGGTTTCAGGAATTATTAGAAGTATATCAACTGGATGGATCCCTTTAGCACCTGTAATTTTTATTCTCCGTTTTGTGGCTTGCTGTCAGCCCTACCCACAAGCATTCATCCCTGGTGAGGCATGCAGTATTGCTGTTGGTCATGCAGTGGCTGTCTGGGGTCTGAGGGCTTTGCTCGGGGTTTAAGCTGTTCCCTTATAGCTCCTAACTTTGCCAATTATTAAAGCAGTACACCTCAGTGAGGCATATTGGCTATTGCTATCCTTCTACATCATGAAGCAACAATTTACAAATTGGAACTACCTTTTCTTTTTCCCTCTGAAAGTAATTATTAGCTACAAAGCTGTAATAAATCAGAGCACTTAAAGATGGCCCAAGGGAGCTTTCATGTTCGTAAAACCTTGCCAGTCAGGGTTTGGTTTTGCAAAAACTCCTTGTTTTGTTTTTATTTGAACTTTCAGAGCAATGAAGTTGAGAAGGTTTGGATTAAAGGTTTTCACTGGGCTTTTTTTTTGTTAATACTGTTATCGATGCTAATTCCAATATTAGATATAGTAAATCAGTTCTTTTTAATTCCCAGGCTGCAAAACATTTAAGCTGGGATGAAGAAAAGCTATACATTTTTATATCTTTCACAGATCTACCTATGTCTAGCCAGACCATTTAACTGCTTACAGTACTCTGTATTTGAAGATGGTTTGCCTTGAGCAGCGAGATAGCTTGCAGAGAAGGACACATCGAGGTCTCAGTGCAGGAGAGCTAAAGCCAGGCTAATCCAGAGCACTGGCACTGGTGGTGTTCGAAGGGCGCACTTACTGTACTGGGAGCTGCAGACATTTTATGTGCTCACGGAGGTTACTGCAAATGCAGGCACCTCAAGTCCTTGCTTTACAGTGGCAACTTTATTATTCATGCTGCAGATGTGTTTTGCATTGTGCACAATGTTATTGGAAGTGCTTTGAAGTACTTCTGGTAGAGGATACAAAGCGTCTCATAAGATGAGGAGTTGGACTAGATGATCTTTAACGGTTGCTTCCAACCAAACCATTCTGTGATTGATGATATGACAGTATGATGTGCAGGAAGAAACCTCTTGAAAGAGAAGGTAGTTCCAACATTGTCAAAGACTGTGCTGTTACAGTGATTTGGGGAAAGAAATATAGCAACTCTGCTCCTGCAAATGCTGAAAATGAAAATGATTTCTAAAACTATTCTAAGTACTCAGCCTTTAGTTTTATCTCAGTAAAATGGATTTCTTTTCTTAATAGAAAATAATTCCTTTTTTTACAGTGAATTAAGTCAGAGTTTCCGAAGTTGATATATATGCTCTTTTAACAAACTGAATGGGACTAACTTAATGGCAGTTTTTGGTAGGGCAGACAAGGTTAAAAGCATTAGTAGAGAGAACAGAGACATAGTCTGTCTAGAGAATATCTGTTGTAATAGTTGAGGTGGTTTTAGCAAGGAAAGGGTAGTTACAAACCGTTTTCTGTTTACCGTCTTTCTTCCAGACATTAAATCTACTAACCAGTTAGGACGTGTAATGCAAATAAAATGGGGTGGGGGGCAAAGTGCTGATGAACTCCTGAAGCTATACTGGGAATATCAGAGGTGTAAGGATGAATTGGCGCAACTGTGGAAGAAAGAGCACACCACTGCAGCGTGGTTCAGGTGGGCACGGGCTGGAGCTGTTGATTTCTCATGTTTTAAGTCTTTCCTATCTGTTGTCCCTCTGCTCCACTGCAACAAAGGTAAAGAGGTCACAGAAAAAAAGTTATTGTCCAATGATGTATATTGTAAGCAACTTTTTGTAGATTCCCCAATTTAGGAATGAAGTTGTTACTATAGTTCTTACTGTATTTGTGGAGTGGCTGCAGGCTTGATTAAAAAAACCCAAACAAACAAACAAAAAAACCCAAAACAAAACAAAAAAAAACCAACCCCAAAAGTGTCATAAATGAGTGGGGACTGCTGGGTGGGTGGTTAGATGTATCTGAGAAATACAAGTGTTACTTTAGGTAACAGTCTAGACCAGGGCATGGTGACAATGCATTGATACGCAGGGCCAGCTGTCTAAAAACACTAGACCCCCATTAAAATAGACACTATTTAAATTATTATTAAAAAGTCTTTGAAGTATGAAATGCAATGTTAGAAGAACAATGAAAAAGGAAAATTAAAGAACTGCAAATAATTCCTCCATTTCAAACACTCTCCAATTAAATGCCTATGTAATCTCTGCTAGTCATTAACTGAGATCAGCCCATGAAGAATGCACAAAACATTTGGGCTGTAGCTCTGCTGTACAATCAGTCATGTGAATAAAATTGTTACCTGATAGTAAAGAAGCTTTATTGAATCTGAGTGATAGTAAAACTCCAGCTGACTTTGATGAGGAAAGAGTGGAGCTGGGATCTCATTCTCCATCTTTAGCTAATGGATAGACTTTTAACACTGTTGAAAAGGGAAGGAAATTCTGCTTCAACTTGTCACTGAAACACCTCCAATAAATAGGATTATACATTTGTAAGCTCTTCTGATCTAGAATAAACTCAGCAGACTGACAAGTGCATGCTCAAACAACTGAGCGGTCTGATTGCAGAGGGTGAACGGTAACTCTGAAATGGAGGCAATCTATGTAGAATCAAATCATTCCCTCTTTAATTTTGCTACACACATACTGGGAGAATTAGTAAAAAAAACTTGTTCTCAACTGCCAATGATATACTCATAAAAGTATCACAAATCACACAAACAGTCCCGCATATATTTAATGGCATATTCCCAAATGACAGGAATCTTCTCTGCGCCTAACATGTTAAAATCTCTGCATGAAATCAGGCTGTGGGTGAAAATGAGTAAACATAAAAGTGATACTGGATGAAAAGGTGAAACACTGAAGAAACTAAACCAAGATGTTACTTTGGTGTTACCGTCCCCATGAGCAGTGAGAAGCACAAGCTCCTTTTTGACACTCCACAAAACTTCAGTACCTTCCCCCCCGCCCCCCCCCCCAAAAAAAAGCTTTGAGCTCTCTTGGAGATGTCACTCCTTCCTCCCTAATAAAGATTTGCGAGTCGTGCACATATTAACTCCAGGCTCAGCAATCCTAATTTATAGGCTTTGTAGCTGCATGTGACAATGCTCCCAGCTGGCAGGCTGTCCGGCTGCCCTCTGGGACAGCCCCTTGGACCGTGTTCACGCTGGGCTCCTTCCAGCAGCTTTAGGCACCCCTTGCTAAACCTGCTAACAAGGATCTGTTGCCCATCTTTGTGTGGAGGGTGTAGTGGCAGCAGCAACAGCTTGTTAGTTTTAAGCCTGTTTACTCCTTTTTGGCAACTCCTTCCCCAATTCAAAGGGGCATCTGAGAGGTCATAGTTGCAGCCCTTCTGCTTCTCTTCCCTGCTGCAGGCACATGCATTCTCTGTTCATCTTGCTGTCACAAGGTGAATCTTTGAATCTTCCAGTTCAAAGCCAAAACCAGCCGAAGGATGTTCAAAAGCATTAATTACTTTGCATTTCTCTGTAATGTCATCATCTTGAAAATTGTATTTGTCAGTGAACCTCTGTGAGAAAGTCAAGAACATCTGGTCCTGGGAAGGCAAATATTAGGTGAACGTCTAGTTTGACCATTGTTCACCATGAAAAATGACTTTCCATCGTAAGAAGATGATATTTACTTGGCATTGCTTTGTGTTCGTAAATCTCAGCTCCTTTTACTCTTGCCAAAATAGTTTTTATTCTGAAAAGAAAATGTCAGAGAGTTGAGAACTTTAAGACTTTTGTCTAAAGTTGTTGCTGTTATATGGAAGATGCATGAAAGTTATAATGATGGGGAGAAATGTAAAAACCTTAAAATAAACTTTTTTTGGAACTGGAATGATCCAATGAAACGAGTAGAATTACTGTAGTATAAATCATGGTTTGGCCCCAAGTCTGAGTACTTCTGCAGTTTTTGGTAATTCCATGTAAGGCCCTTGTAATTTTGTCAGCATACAGCGCGTGCAGGCAGTGCTGCCACTGCCCTATTCACACTTGTTTCCAGTATTTTCTAAATGGGCTTTTGGGGCTGAGTGGTGGCAGGTTTTTCCTTCACCTGTGAAGGAACACAGAGACAGGGAAAAGGATCCCATAATGGTCCCTTAAACCGGACTGTCAACAAACCCTAACTAGTTTCCAGAGAAAAGAAATACTACTCACGTTTTCATAGCACAGAAACCACCATCTCAAACCAGGAATAGTGCCAGCAGTCTCTGATCCTTGAATAAGCAGTTTACTTGCTCAAACTTTTATGCCATGTGGGAATCAGCACTTTTCTCCCCCACAAATACCTCTGTTACTTGAGATAAGTAGTCCAAGCGTTGCATGTATTCATGATCAAGGGTTCATACTTTGAATTTCAGTTGAGAGAGTATTGCGTGTAAAACCTGATACCTTCCCTTCCCTCAGACTTTACTAGCTATTTAGAGTTGATTAATAACAAGTTGCAACTATAGGAGCAAGTGAATTTTTCACATATTTGTATGGGATTAGATGAGATCTGATCTGATGGGATTGGATCAAATTTGGTCTTTGATACATTCAGTGTGCCTAATTTGAGAAGTTCACGGTTTTGGGTAAGCCCAGTACTGCTTGAAAGCTGCTGACTGGGGAGCTGTCAAAACCTAGGTCGTAACCCAAATGCTAGTGTCAGTGAGACATCCAGCATTAAGTTTCTTCAGGTCTGGCTTGGGCTGCTTCTGAAATCCTGAAGGAAGATGCTGAACAGTCTCAAGCACAAGGTCTGGGGGTATGTGTTCAGTGTCTTGCCTCCAAAGCAGCAGGAACAAGTGGAAGTGTCAGGGGGTCACCTGTCTGAGATGTTGTAATGAGCTTGTGGCACAGCTTGGCCCATGCTGCTGCGGTTGAGTCTGCTCTGGACTAGTGCCAGGCTGGAAGAGAAGAAGTTGGGGGTGCATTTCATCAAGTATGCTGTTAATAAGCTGCATGCACACTCCTCGTTGGTACCGTGCAGTTTCTTTTTTTCTGGTCAGTTTGCTTAGTTTCTTTATCGGTTTCCTGAAATTCTCAAAGGAGAACTGAAAAGCTTTAATAGGTAATAAAATTAAGCCTTTTACAACAATAGTGAAAAAATGACATTAATTTCTCAAACTGTGTAGTGCTGGGGGTTTGATGTACTAGTATTTGGGGAGGGAGAGTGTCTTTACTTCTTTTAATCTTTTTTATTATAATTTCTTAAGCAGTATTCTGAGAGATACAGAATACTTACTGCAGAAGTGGGAGCACAGGAATCTCAGGTATTCTGAACCAAAACGGTAGGAACTGGAAAGTCCAGGGTTGCAGGTTATTCCTGCTATGGGTGAAGGCACTGTAAGCACTCACAGACTTCGCAAGGGTGCAGAGACATCTGGGGTGAATTTGTCCTGGATAAGAGTCTGAATTAGCTCTCAGTGCTTGTCTGCAGGGAAAATTTGCCAGTGTAATTAAACTGCTCTAGTTACACAGGTGTAACTCCTTGTTCGGTCACTCTTGTTTCAGGAGGAGCACCCAGGCAGGCAGTTTATAGCAGAGTAACCACGGCAGTGTGCTGCCATACGAGTACAGCGCGGCCATTTGCCAGCTGGTGCGTGCCAGGTGGTTGCCATCTGAGATGCTCAGGACAGCATTGCTCATGGTGAAAAAAATTGCTGAGCTGTGCCAGGGCCTTAGGCAGGACACACATTCCCATCAACGCCCTGAAAATAAACATTTTAAGTCATAAGTCAAATCATTTCCCTATGTATATAAGCTCCTTTGAAAACCTCCTATCGCAGCTTTCTTTCACAGTTCCATTTGACAAAAAGATGAGTTTAACTGTTAATATTTAGCAGGCTTCTGATGTTGCATCCTTAACCCAGTTTCTCACCACCCCACTTTCCTACCACCCCTCTTTTTCTCCACCCTGCCCGTGACTGCAGAGTGATTCCTGACTGAGGGAAAGGCTAGGAAAGGGATGAGGTGACTAGCTGGAGGCGTGGGTGACCTGGCTTCGAGTCCTTGCTTTGCTGCAGACTTTCCGTATGGTCTTGGGTAAGACAATCTCTCTGCGGTTCGATTTCTGCCCTGCGAAGGTGAGGAGCGGCATGTTCGCGACTCCAGGAAGAGTTGGGAGTTGTGATAACCACGTCAGAGAAGATGAGTTGCACAGGCTGGGCAGGCTGAGAGGTCGGGTCAGTATCTCAGCTGCATTGCATTTCCTGGGAGATAGGGACTGAAAAGTTGTTCATTCCCAAGCCAGGCTGCTTTTCTGGAGCAAAGCCGTGTTGCCTTCCCTCCTCTTCCCTTACTGAGCAGTCTTGCAGAGCCTTAACTGCCTAAAGCACATTTCCGTTTGTCTTAATGCACTAAAAATATCTTTCTGAACAGGGATAAATCCCCTTGAAACCCCTTGTGACCCCTGATTATTACAACCTGAAGAAATAATTGATTTTAAAGCAGGAAGGTTCATAACACTTCTCAGGTCATTTGTCTTACGAAGATTTGGCTGGAGAAAGACAAACCTCATTCAGAGAGAGATGTTCTAAAGAAGTTGACTTTTCAATGTACAAGATATCACAGTTCATTATGGGACAAGCTCTGCTATTACTGTCAATGTTTGCTAACAACAGGTTCAGAAAAATTGGCAGCACTGGATGTTAATGTTGGCTACTGAAAAAGAGAAAGAAAAAAAAAAGAAAAAAGCACGGGGGGACCACCATTAAATGTGAGCTAAAGCTAGGTTGCTCTTCATGTCTTCATCATCCATTTGTAGCCTCCCATGCTTGGCCTTGTCTGGACTGGAGTTGTTATTTGGTTAGGGTTTTTTGCAGGGTGTTGCTGAACTGCTGAATATTTTGTGTGTTCATCAGCTTGCATAATTTGCTCCTACTTGTCTTACACCAGTCTCTGTCTGAGGGGGAAAAAAGCGCATATCTTATGTGGGAAATCTATTATACAGTTGTTAAAAGCAGCTGTTTGAATCCTACTATTCAGTCTTTTCTCTACTTCATTTCAAATGGGACAGTTCAGATTGTGAGTTTAGCTCAAGGATATACAATGAGGGTAATCAAACGTCTTTATATAGCCTCAAATTTGTGTCATAAAGAACTGCAAAAAAGGCATCCAAACACAACATTGAAAGTTAGATGGCAATTTATTTCTACAGTGTAATCTGGCAGCCATTTCCCTGGCCTACAACAGCCTTGGAAGTGCTCTACTGTGGTTTGTAGACTCTAGAAAGAAAGAGATCTTTATGAACGTACATGCTGATGTTAAATGTACCTTCGGTGTTTCAGAATTTGTGTTTACTTGTGTAACTGTAGGCATACAATATCCCTGACATAAAAATGAAGGGATAGGCTAATATTTTATCTCTAGTCCTCTGTGTTCCCTCTTCTAGCCATACCACGTTTTCAGCATTAGATGTCTGGCCATGGGAGAGACAAACCGTAGCTTTTTAACAGCAAACGGATCGTGCTAGCTCTCCCGTCTGATCCTTGGTCAGAATAGTGGATGGGGTGATGGAGATGTGCTTAGTGGATTGGAACTGCTGGGTCCAGTCCCTTCCCTCACCCAGGCTTTGGCTGGCTTTCCTGCCCTCCCCGGGTTAGTGAACAGCTTGGGGGTGGCAGCACTCAGTCGGAATTCACCCACCCCTGTTTTCTCTTAAAAGCTGTCTCTGGTTGAGTATCCCTTTCATATCTTTTTTTACTATTATTCTTTCTCTGCAGAGAATTATTTTCATTCTTCTTGTTTCTTTCAACATGCAAAGCAAACCAGTGCTGTGTCCTTTCAGATTGCTGGCGGATCTTTTGTTGCTTTTTTGTGAGGAGGCAACCCAGGGTGGCAAAGTCAGACGGGGCCTCCGGTGCAATAGGCGCTATTGAAATGTGCCTAAAATCTGAGATGCTTTTGCAATCATAGCTATTTAGGGGAAAGCTCACGATATATTCAATGCTTCGTGGGGTTTGTCTCTATGCACTTTCATCGGTGATGGAGCTTGCTTGCTTGGTCTCTGTGTTGGGCTAAACAGCGATGGTGGGGATCTTTTGTTCAAAACTTGCTTTGCTAAATTAAAAAAAAAACCAACCCAAACCACAAACACGGTATTTCTACAGCCGTATCGGGTATGAATAGTCACCTTTGAGACCGCTGGTAAGTTTTGCAGCAAGTTTTCTCCGAACGCGTCCTCTGCGGAGATGACTACGTGTGCTCAGTCCGCCGTACCTATACCCTCGGGGAGGAGTTTATCCAGAGAAGGTCCTTGTCCCTGCCGGGCAGAGGGAAGGTCCTTTCCGCGCCCCCCCCCCCCCCCCCTCCCCGGCCGGGCGGCTTCACGAGCGCGGGCTGACACCTAGCGGCCGCCGGCCGCCGCCGCCCCGGGCCCGGACCGGTTTGGGAGGCGGAGGGGGGGACCCGGCGCTGGCCGAGGTGCTCGCTGGGTTTCGCTCTGCCCGTGCCGGCACACCTCGTCACTTTAATTAAAAAAAAAAAAAAAAAAAGCAAACCCCCAAAAAGCCAAAGTCCACCCCCCCCAAAAAAAAACCCGAACCACCCCCCCCCAAAAAAGCAAAGAAAACCTAAAAAATGTCCTTTGCATTTAAATGGTAGAGCTTTGGGGCTGTGGCTGGGTTGGGGGGGTCTTCGTTATCAGTTGCCTGGGGAGGGGAAAGCCAGCGCAGCGCTGAATCCTGCACCTGCCCGGCATTTCCCCGGTGCGTGCTGGCTTGGGTTGGGCACAGCCCTCGTTGCGGCTCTCGGGGGTCTGTGGGTGCGCTGGGGTGGGTGTTGGGGTGCGCTCTCTGGGCTGCCCAGAGAAGCCGGCTACCCGCTGTGGGGTGGGATCTGGGGCTTTGGGGGGGTCCCGCAACATCAGTAGCAGAGAAGGAATCGGCATTGTCATTTGCTTTTGTGTTTCAAAAGAAGTAAACGTTTGTTGAAGGAATACCCTGTGTCTGCTGAAAAAGTCCATGCCAAACAGCCTCTTCCTTCCCCCCCACGCCCCCCCAAAACCCCAACAAAATGAAGGAAAAAGGAAGAAAACCATAGGACAGCTTAACTTAAACAGGCCAAAGAAGAAGGGAAAGCATGATTTGCTTATGTACAAGATCGCAACTTAAACATGATATAGAGGAAAAAGCTGATATTTTGTCCTGACTTAATAATCATAACTTTACTTGGGACTTTTTTTTCCAAAAATGAAATAGTTCTGATAAGGATGATGGTGTGGCTTAAATAATTTAGCCATTTGAGCTTTTCTTTCAAATTATCTGGCATCTATTAATTGAAATGAAGTTCTGCCTTTGGCTTTTTTCAAGGCCTAGATTTCAAACTACAGATTTATTTGCCATTTACAGCCACTTCGCATCAAAAATCACTACTGTAAGGTTGCTAGCATTTGCATTGTATTTTGGTATTGACCACTGCAAGATCACTAGTCTGTTTATAGCACAGAAAAGTTGTTTCATTGTGTCCTTTCCTGCTATGCCACGCTACCTTTCTGAAATCAATGGAACCAAGCACACTGGAAGAGAGAGGAAATTTGGGGATGTTTATGATATTCTGGACAGAAATAGATGAGGCAACTGAGTCCATTGTGGTTTATGATGGAGAACTGTGGATATAAACAAAATGCTACGGGATTCCATTGGTGCTAAGAGATTTTGATTTCCCTGTTGCTAATGCCAGACATTTAAAAACAAAAAAAAAGGTTTATTTACCTTATTGCATTTATGTCTTTTAGGCATTAGACTTCATGTCCCTTCTCTGTGACCGTGAGTACTTAAAACATCATGATATTCTTCAACAAAACTAAGCTTCTCATAAATAACATGATTCCAGCAGCTGAAGCTTTAAGAAGAAAGCTATGGTTATATACCTTTGAGAGAGCTCAAAATTATGGAAGTTATGTTAACTAAATGATAGCATTGTTGTTTGGGGGTTTTGTGTGTCATTTTTAGTTATCAAAGCATCTATGGATATTGTTTATAGATAATCAGGAGTGAGACTGACTAACAATACTGCTACATACTGTTCTATTAAAGCCAGATGCTGGGGGAGGGACGGGGATACAACCACCGTTTTTGCTAAGAGCCAGGTCGGGACTATACTGACTTCTAGCCTTGGACATTTTTTTCCCATCAACTATCAAACCCTGACTTATCCTTCATAGAGTACTGTCAAGAAGTTTGATAAATACCTTGCTGATTATTCATATACTTTATGTAATTCTGGCTTATTTTTGACAGGTAATCATATCAGTCTTTGCTGCAACCTAGCTTAGGCTATAAATGTTTTTCTCATGGTGCCCGGTTGCTACGTTAAGTTGAACACAGGGACTGTCTGCCACAGACGGAGAGAAAATGATGCTGCATGAGAAAATGATGTTCAAAAATCACTGTTTGCAAGTCTGAACAGGAGAGAGGAAGTGTGTTGTTTACTGGGGGGGACTTTATACAAGAACAAATCAACTTCTTTTTGTTTCTGGTCAAGATCTGTTGGCTGAAAACTACTTTAGCTTCTAGGGTTTAGGATAGTAATTCCAACAATTGGTAGCAGCCTCCTAATAATGGGCAAGAAAGTTGTGTAGGAAGCTGGCAACATGAACGATGCAATTTACGAAGCCACTGGAAAGTTCAGAGTAGGATGACTTTTTCCTCTCTCTTTCTGTCTTTTTTGGTAAATGAGATGATAACTTTTTTTAAAAATCGCTATCAACTTTTACTGCATTGTTTCCAAAAAACCACATAATGTTCATATGTGGCTAGGCCTGACCGAACAAAGGGCATTAGTGGCTTTCTGTTCCACCTTCTAGCATGGGCAAATTGTAGAATAATGTACTGTATAAGAAATTCATGTAAGCACAAACCCACTTTTCACAGAGATTGCTGGCATCACTCCTCTGGAGGTAGCGGAGCTGCCTAAGGGTTTTCTCTTCCCCCTCTGGAGTGGCAGCACTGTGTGTACACTGCCTGCAACATACAGCACAGCGTATATTGTCAACAACCTAAGTACACAAAACTTGGATCAGATGAAAGTAAGGCAGCTAGCAGACATCAGGTATTTTCAAAAGAAATTTTTTTGTTCTGATTTGATTTGATCTTTAACTAAGCTTAAAATTGCTGTTGTTAGTCGGTCCAAGCTGGTGAACTCTGCTAAGGAAGAAATACTGAGCCATTTCCTTGGAAAGTAGCTAAAAATGCATTTTTAAAACAGTGAATATTTTATTGTGCACTCCTTCATTCCACACAACCCCTTGTTTTACTTGTGTTAGTGTCCAAGTGTCATGATCTGTGCATGGGACCTGTGAGCACAGATAAATGTCTTCAGTTAGACTGGCTCTAGATGGAGAGCAACGCCATCTGCTACCTCTAACTCGCGGCCCCAAAGGCCATAGATCTGATCTACAGGAATGACTTTGTGCTCCTCTGCTTGCAATATTTCTAAAACATTTATCACACCTCACATAGGAGTTGATCTTGATGTCCCAGCTTCGTTGCAGCAGTGAAAGGACACCTGCTACTGCAAATTTTTATTCATACCATGGTTTTCTGCTACAGGATCTATAAAGAGGAAAAGAGCAATGGGAACTCTTCCTGTCAGCACCCCGATTTCAAAAAGCAGCATTTTTTCCTACAGGGAGAAAAAAGGAGAAGGAAAGAAAGCATAAATAGTTAGAAGACTAAAAGCAGCATTTCCTTGCTCCTCCATTTTGGCATGAGTATCTGGGAATGTGACAAAGTTTGAGTACTCGTTGATGCTGAATACCTGTGTACAGGTTTGTGGAGGGTGAGGATGCTGACCTGTGCTTTGAATTCCCAAACCTGCCATGAACTTTACCAACCTCACTTAGTGTCCCAAGCCCTCTGAAGACTCCATGCTCTCACTGTGTTGTAAATTAATGAAGAAGAGGACTGAAGAAAATGCAGTAAAGGGGTGATAAAGTTTTTCCTAGCCAAATTTTGTCCTGACCCTTACAAATCTCTGTAGAGTAACAAGCAAGGGTGACTGGTAAAATTAGGGTTCCCTTAGCACAGCTATGTCCAGATTTACTAATTTACTATATAGTTTGTATCTGGAGTCACTGTTAGAGATGTTGGAGACCTTTCTGCCCCATTTCCTCTTTATCAATTACCAGAGTCCTTTCTGTTGTATTCTCATGTACTGCTCTGTAATAAACACGGAAAAGAACTCCTCTCGCCCCTCAGACTTTGTAGTTAGAACTGTTACCATTTCATGTAATAATTCTCAAGTGTAAAATTGAATCCAGTATTAGAGAGTTTAGTTAGAGTTCAGAACTGTAGGATTTTATGATCAAAACTCTCTTGGTATTTTGTGACCCAAAGGGTATTTTGGAGTGTCGAAGGAGATCACGTGCACAGATAACAGTGGGGATTTATAGCACAGTTGTGTTTGACCACTTACCTTTGTCTCAAACAATCCAAAATAATTATTTTCAAGTATCTTCTAGTGTGGTACATAGCATACAATAATTTTCAATATCCAAGGTCTAGAACCACCATTGCTGCTTATGCCTCTACTACACGTCTAGCTCCTCTCTTATATTTTAACTTGATGAGTCTGATCCAGATTCCATTGGCATTAATGAAGAACACTTATTGACTTCAATAATCTTTGAATTGCATCTAGTATCAACCACATTAACATAACCAAGTGAGAGGCAATTGTTATGGATGCATTATTTAGCACTGATTGGGAAGGTACTGTCAGCTCCCAGTGTCAGCTGGTGTTAGATGTTATTTTATAAGGTCTTGATTATTAAATTACTATTACAGGCTGTGAATCTTTTAGTTGTGCTTTCACTTCTTACTCTGCAATATTCTGTATTTATGTTTATAGTTCCCCTAACGTGTATGTTGGAAGGGTTCAGCCACTTTATATGATTTCCAAATCTGTAATCTCTTCTTCTATGAAGTGGCATTTCTTACAAACCTGAGTGAAGTGAGGGCCACAATGTGCCTCATATTGCTTTCTGCATCACGTAGTGAGATGCACCCTGCATCGCTGCAGATAAGGCTTTGACTTGACAGCGCTTATTCGTGCATAAAGTGGGAGAAGGAGTATGCCAGGTTTCTGATGCTGCTCATTCGAGTCAGACTCCTGGCACACAGTGCTCCTTAGCTTGGAAGTCGCTGAAGGCCATGAAGACAAAGAATATCAAACTGCTGATGCCACGTCCTGGAATTACTTCCTCAAGCCCTGTTCAGGGGGTGTGATCAGCAGTCATAAAACAGGCAATTGCAAGTGGGAAGCAAGATGCTGGCAGGTCACATGCGTATAGCAAAGCTCTGGTCCAGCTGGTTTTAGTGACGGTGTTCAGTGTTGCCCTGTGCACTAGAGGCTCTGCCTGTGCCCAGGACATGAGCGCGGTTGGGTTGGTACATGCAATAACATGTGGGGTTAAGTTTTTTAAAATCAGTGTTCAGCTTGACTGAATCTAGAAATATTCGTGGTGCCAGTTGCCACCAGTTTAAAACCTATACTTGATCACGACTTTGAGTGAGCAAATGCAGAGGCCACGGTGGTGTAGGAATAGGAGACAGGATACTTTCTACAGTGATAATCTCAGTTTTGTTAATCCTAAGGAGCAGTTAAATATAGTTTCATTGGTGATCAGGGTTTTTCTCCAAGAAGCTGCAGGGGACATAGACCTCTGCTGCAGGTCAGCTGCTTGCCTTCCAGGAGCACGTAATTTGTTTTTAGTGAAGTCCAAAATTATTAACTGTCATATTAATCAATGCATATACTTGTGCCAGCAGCTAGAAGAATTTCACTTGAGATCCTAACCTTCAGGCTGATGGACTTCTGTGCCAGTGTAAGACTTTGTCAGTCAATAGAAGTCCATCTGCAACCTTATTTCATGTTGCAAAAGCCAGACCACACCCTGTAAACCAGACATGCAATCTTCCTCTGCCTTGTCAGATCGGAGTGAAGATGCTGGAGAATAATGTGGTTGAAATTTCGGGACAAAGAAACGTGTGCATGTTGTATTGGGCACAGTAGTATCGCAGTGGGCTGTCTTAATCACCCAGAGGATAAGGGCGACCTGCAGTGTGACACCAGGAGGTGACAAAGGCCCCTCGCTGGGGTGCGTTGCTGCACTTCCACAGCTGAGAGAGAAATTTGTCTGTGACTATGGTACCGAGGTCTGCTTCACAAATAGGTCATTAAAAACAGAGTACACTTGCACTTGCTACAGCAACCAAACCTCAGACATCTTTCTGCAAATTAAAGCAGGTAAAATGTGCTGAAGTGCTAAGGAAAAATATTTGTAAGAAATTAGTACAAGTGCCTGATTTTAACGTGTAGCTATTTACATAGGTATTGAAATTAAAATACAAAGTTGGGGGGGGGTCTGCCTGGTACAGGCAAAAGCATGGAGCTCGATGATGGACATGTGAAAATGTTCAAACCATATATGGGGGGGGATCAATATAAAAGAACTTCAAGAAGGGTCCATAAAGGTGATTTACTTTTCACCTTTTTCTGGCTTACTGCAGAAAAATGTAATTGAACTTCAACTGGTCTCTGAATTATTTGGCCTTCTGTTAAGGTAGCAGAGAAAGACCTTTGATAGATGTTTATGATGATCCTGATGGAACATTTTATGCTGTGTAGCACAAGAATCAAGGGAGAAAAAAAGAAAAAATAGACTTTTAAAGATGGTTTCTACTGTGTGCCATTTCACTTCTGTGGTTTTCCTTGCCATCTCTATTCCAAGTTCCTGCTTATAGGATCAAGTAGTGCGCAAGCTGCCATCACTTGCCCTTTGCTCTTCTTTTTCACCCACCCCCTCCAAATATTAGTTTGAAACCAAGAATTTGGTCACTTAGCATTTTCACCGCAGTATTTCTAACTGTTGAAATTGTTTTCTAGTTTTTGAAATAACTGATCTGAGGTAATTTTCCATGTAAATTATATTTCATAACACAAATTCAAATGCTCCTCAAAATAAAATGACTAAGTAAAATAAAGTAACATTATCATGGTAAAGTAATGGATCTACAAAAATTCCTTAGAGCTTACAGTGGAGCTCAGCGACAGGACGTATTTCCAACCCGCTGGGTTCAATGTACATGGTTCAAAACAACAGATAAAGTATTGGAGACTTCGTGGTTGTAGCTGGAAAGCCCAGAGGCTTAAGGATCTTTTGCAATAGGACAAAGATGTCTGCATTCCACAAAATGCCAGAAGAATTATATTCATTTGCCAAGTTGCAGGATTCACAGAATAAAGCAGGAAAAACATACATGCCAATAAAGAACAGTTTAGTAATTTTTGCAAATCAAAGAGCTTGAAAAGCACTAATAATAGATTCATTGCTGAACAACATCCTTTGTGATTATTTATTTCTGGACAGACACAGGATGATCAGCATCCTGGTTTATTTCATTTTGTTTGTATAAGTAGAACACTGAAGTGATTAACTGGGAATAAGTGCTGATTAAAGGTGCATCTAATTTTATCCCACATTGTTTGGGCATGACATAGACTCGGGAAATCTGAAGTCAGATCATTGGATTGTAAATGTTGACAGGTGTGTTAAACAGTGCAAGTATATTCCAGGCCAAAGTGTGCAGTCAGAGTCTGGTATGGATGTTTTACTAGCCTGGGCAACACTATTGGGTGTAAACTTGGCATTTTCATTCTCCTTTTCATTTTGTCCCGTTGATCTAATTAAATGCTGCCCGAAAGTGTGTAACTCGTTCAGGTTGTAATACCGTAGATATTATGCTATTATACGTATATTGTATTATTAGGTATCATATATATAGGTAGAATTTCCAAAGCTGTAAGAAGGTGTAAGGCTTTTCTTACATTTTTAATGACTTAACGGGGTGATAGCATTACTACTTCTTACCCAGGGAAAACCACCGGGTAGGTGTTTCACAGCCCAGCTGTTGAGGGCTCACTCCAGCCGTGCATCCCCACCAGAAGCTGCTCAGGCTCCCCTGGGACTGCTCCCCGCTGCCATCCACATTCTTACTTGGCTTTGCCTGTCCACTTCTCATAGTTACAAGAGCCAGCAGGCACAGCAAGGGCGTCAGAGGAAGATGTTAAAGACAGGAGGATGTTGTTAAAGATGGGAGCTTGGCAGAAAATGTAAGCTTCTAAATGTTAATGCTTGGAGCTGTGGTCAACTTTCATCTAGATTGTCTTAGCAATTTCCAAGCCACAGCACCTGCAGTGTCCCAGCTCATTAGGAAATGTCAAGAGGTGCAGAGTGAGTACTACCTCAGACCTCAATGTGTCAGAAAAAGCAAAAGCTTGCAAATAAAAAAAAGGTTATCTGATCAGTCTGGTGAGGGCTCGATGGTCATGTAAAGGTCTGCAACAGCATTGATTTGCTTGGAATGATACTTTTAGTGTGGGACTGGAAAGATTTTGAACCTTCACAAGGTTTACCTGTGAAGGCAGCTGACCAAAAGCTTTAAAGATAGGCAGATGAAATAAATGACAAATCTTGCACTGGAGTCTCCTAACTAACAGGCGGTCATTAAGTTGTTAGGTATTTCCCCCCCTTTTCAGTTTACTGCAGAGAGTTGTTACTAAATTCCTCAGCCTCTATTCTTGGAGCACAGACAGGTCTGCATGCCTATGGAGAAGAAGACGCAGTGTTTAGATTGTCCCTGGATCTTTTTATCCCCATGTCTCCAAAAACGCACTGCAAATTCTTCTGTGTTTTCTTGGAGTTTGGGATTTTTTTTTTTTTCAATTGTTAAAAGTGGCAATTATAAGCACATTTAAATATGTTTTTGTAACTTCTTCCTATCGCAATAGTTTTGTACATTAATCCAGTAATGCATTGTGGCAGCCTAGATGTTTGTAATGTGTGGTTTATGATGAACTTTATGATATTTATATACGTAGCAAGCAGGAATCCACAGTTACGTTCCATACACAGAATGTAACTTCATACACCTTAGGGACTTACACTTCAGAGGCTTTTAAATACAAGCCTCTGGCTTGAAGCTATCTTTCTCTTGGCTGCACATAGCACCCAGTAAAAGTTTGTATCTGGCACGTCATTTTTGAGGTGTGGCAGAGTTATAGATGGTAATATGAGTTGAAGTTTTACAAATGATTATGTTAGAGACATGTATGAATCCTTGAGTTCCTTTATTATACGTTGTGCAAGCATTCAGTTAGCTGAGGCATACTTTGCTTTTGAATCATAAGGAAAATGCCACTACCCAGCTTGCTTGCAAACTCGTTTGCTTAGAAGCCTCATTGCATCAGCGAAAACAACAGTGCATGTTTAGAGTGCTCTGTGGAGCACAATGTTTCCTTTTCTTCATTCCGTAATTTAAATGATTGGAGCAATACTTTTGACAAGGAAGAAATAATTTCATTGTTATGGATCATTTTTCACGTGAAACTGAGTTTTGGAATAAAGTGATGGTAAGTAAACCATGTGAGTGGGGAAGGACGGATTATTTTTGTTCTGAGTTTTATTCAGCAGTTTCTGAAAACTAAGATGGAAGTGATTTTGGTATTCTGACTGCAGGGTTATATGGTTTTTATTAAGCGGAAAACATAATATAATGATTAAAAAAGGGGTGAGACAGTAACAGGCATGCTTGCTGTCGTGTTCCATGGGAAAGTGGAATGTGATTTCTCTTTTAATATCAAGATACAAATCTGATTCACAGTTAGTTCATCTGACTTCTTCTGAAAGGGAAACATGTCAGCTCATTAAATAGATGCATTTTTGTCTAAGCAGCTGCTTTTAACGTAATAGTAACCTAGATTTTCAAAATAATTTGTGAGATTGCTATCTAGATATTTGAAGTGGGCTTTTTTTTTTTTTACTTTTAAAAAAGGAAAAATAAAACCAAAGCCTAATTTTATTTCACATAAGGAGAAACTTTTAAAATGACTGATTATGATTGTTCTTTTTCTGGGAACTGCATTCTCTGTATTCATTGTATTCTGCATGTTCTGTAAGTAGCCATTTTCTTTTGTTTCTTTTTTCTCTTTTTTTTTTGCCATCAAAATGCAAATAATACTTCAGTCATTGAATTATCGATTTCATCCAAGAGAGAGGGTGGGTGTTTTTAAGTCCAAGTTTCGCCCATAAGAGTTAAAAGACCAGACAAAATAATGCTGCTTAAGTATAGGGAGGTAACCATACGCATAGCTGCAGGTTAGGACAAGTAAACTTTATTGTGCCTTCTCTTGTTGCTGATGGTAATCAGGACATTCATATTAGCCTGATGAAAAGAAAAAAATCAACTAGAGGATTTCTAAAGTAACTTAAGGAATACTTTTTCTTCTGAGGGAGAGAGGCATGATCTAGCTGGTAAAACGTATAATCAGCGTGTCTGGCTTATCGTCTCAGGCACTGCCACGGGCAGCCTTAGATGAGTTTGAGGAAGCCACCGTACAACCAATGTTACTACACTTGCTTACAAAGTGAATTGTACTTTGTTCATGTAGTAAGGTGTGCCAGCAAAATCTTTCGGTTTACATATTTTTAAAATACCAGTGATTTTTGTCTCCTTCACAGGGCTGCTATGACTCTTACTCCATTGGTGTATTTAGTCTTTGATGACACCGTTTCAGACATCTCCAGGTCTTTCCTCCACAGGCAGCACTGCAGTTGAGGGGGAGTGATTAATATAAAACTTGTTCAAATTTGCAAGGACTTCTTTTTATTTCCTTGTTTTAAAAAAGACAACTAAAGTAACTGTTTGGCTGTCCAACTGCTGAAAATACAGGAGTACGTAACCAACCTGCATTCTGAAGATGTATGAGTTAAGCTAATCTTTTTCCATATAATTTAGTTCAAGTTTGCAAGCTACGTAGTTCTTAATTTTGCTGTCTTGTATATACGATTTGTACAAACGTCATTAGCTCATGACAGCAGGTTTGCAAGTGGAAATGATCGTCCTGTTGAACCTTTAGGCCATGATCATGCAATCTGGTTGTAAACCAAGAGTTTTGTGGGTAAAGACAACCTCTGTGGTTGTCTGAACATATATATTGAGTGGGTTCCCCTGTGTGGAAGTTACCTTTGCAATTTAGTTATTTCAGGCAAGCTTGTGTCCAGTGATGGCTTTGGGCATGTGTCTCCTTCATGATTTGCTAACTGGTTTAAATATTTCTTAAAAAATAAAACTGAGAGAGCAGCTCAGCTTGTTCTTTTTTTGCAGTGACGGGGTTTTTGTTACTGCTGTTCTCCCAGAACAGTAGCATTTCCATCTTCACTTGACTGTACTCTCCTCTCAGGTGAGCTCTCTTTGCCAAGAGCAGAGCCCTGAGCTCAAAGCTGAGCTTTGTAAACACTACATGAAGAAGACGCAATGAAAACTCCTGTCTACGGGATTTCCCATCTCTTGAAATCAAATTTTCAAATAAGTGCCCATGTGTCCTAATGTTTTCCTGTCACAGAGCATTGCTTGTAGGACAATGCAATTTTCTTCATTGTTTATTGCACTTGAACACAGCTTAATAATTTAAAATGTCCAAAGGAACAAAAATGACTTTTGAAAAATAGGGCTATGGTTGTGTGAACACTGTAATTTTCAGGAAGGATTTTAAAAGAAAAGAGCCTGGAAACATTGGTTGTAATTTCAAAATAAAACAGCAAATGCATTGCATTCCTGTGGAAGAAGCCAGCTAATTGTCACGAAGACAATATGCCGGTGTCCACATTGTTAAGCGAGGTTTGCAGTAACACTGCTGTGCTGAGCTGAGATCTGGAGGGGATTCTCAAGTCACTCTGCAGAGTATCTCAATGCTGGAAGCTGGTGAGCTGGTTCCCCGTGTGTCTTGAGGATGGGGTTATCTAGCCAACTTGGCTGAGAGTGAGTCAGGATAGCTGGTCCATATGGGATCACTGGACTCAGTCACGTCCCTTGTCAAAGATAAAAAGAAGAAAACACTTTGAGGCATGCTAATGCTTCAAAGGCAGTAGTGGACCCATTCTCCTGATCACAGGCATTTTGCTTACCTCAGTTCCAGTTTTGAGTTTTGGTAAAGAAATACATGATAACCAGAATATGGCTAATGACATCAGTATAGGAAGTGTAACAGTGGTAGAAAAGTGTTTAATCCTATAGTCATCTTACGCTGAAAACTGGGGAGTGAGAAAGGTCATTAGAGCAAAATGGCTGCAACCAAATCCTGTGGAAAGATTGGGATTTTTTTTTTCCTCAGTTCCTATTAGACGCTGGTTTGCTGCCTTTTTTGTTTGTTTGTTTCTATGAGTCAAGTTTGAACTGTGACTCTCAACAAGGGCAGATGAATGTGGAAGGTCTCTTGACTCCCCTTCGTGGCTGCCAGCGTCCTGAGCCCAAGCATCACTCTTGCAGGCTCAGGGGTGCCCTGCCATCCTTATCAGCTGCTGGACCATTTAATTTGGGGTGCAGCTAGTCACGAACAAAATCTCTTAGTGAAGGGGGCTTTCTTCGTATAAATTCAGAACTGCTGTGGTGTGACAGTTGGTGTCAATGCAGTGTTTAAAATGGGCTGAGAGAAGGAGAGTATAAGAGAAGAACTGTTAATTGCCAGGTCATGGGTTCATGGGGTCTGTCTAACCACAGGAATAGGATGTGCCAGTGTTTGCTATTGGCAAGTTCAGGGTCACTCTGCTAAGATTTTGGGGATGTAGTTCAGAAACTTGGCTCTGCAAAACTGTAAATGAACTGTGTGTGGTGCCAGCTTCACCATACAATGGAAAGGGTGATCACGCTTTAATTGAAGTGCTTAAAGTAAAAAGATAAGCTAAAAAGTACTTCAGCAATAACATAAATAAAAGCACTAGTAGGTTTTAAACATGAACACTGAAGAAGTAATCATTTAAGAAGAAAGCAACCCTTCTTCTGAACTCAGCAGGTCTTCTGCAGTCTCAGGTGTAGGGGGGGAAAGCCTCGTTTGTAAGCTCGGGCGCAGCAAGGGAGTGGGCTGCATCTTCTCCTTGTTCCAAATTCTGGAAACACTGATTGTAGCCAGCTTCCCTTGCCAAGCAGAGGTCCCACCATTTTTGAGAGGCCTGCTCTTGTCTGCATACAGTCCACCAACATCTGAAATGCTTTACCCATCACTGACCAGGTGGAAAGTTCCAATTCACATGTGTGAAGAAACTGCTGATCCATTTGCATGATATGCCACAGTCCCACTGCTTTTTGTGTAGTTAGATAGTAGATAGCAAAAGATACTGAAATATATTTTTTCATAGTAGTTGCATATAAAATGACTTTTTTCTCCCTTCCTCCTAATTTTCATTCCCATTTTTCAACCTCAATTTATATTTTGTGTTTCTTTTTCATCCCATCTATGGAACTGAAAGCACTGTATCTACTGCATGCCTGCATTTGTTTTCTGTCAAGTCATCCAAATTCTAAAAATCCAAACCCAACATTTACAGGTAATCTGCTCATCTGGAAGCCGGTAATTTTTTTAGAATCAGGTTGGAGGCTATATGCTTCCCCAGAGAAAAGACACATATATTGATGTGTTTATGCTTTGCAATAATAATATTTGTCCATGTGAGAAAGTGTGAAGTTTTTTTCTTCTGCCACACCATATGGCTTATGACTATTTACAATCCAAACAATAACAGCTGCTGCTGAGTAAGAGAATCCATTCCTCTGAGCAGGAGATGGGCTGAGTAGTGAATGACAAAGTATACATCCACAGATGTATTCCAAATATCCTCATTTACCACTCAACATCCTGTCTATCATTCTCCTCTTGGAAACTGCTGGAGCTTTTTTTCTTATATGCTTAGCTAATGGGGAGAGCTTTGACAGCTTGTTTTGGGAGTTTGGGAGCAGGTAGAGAAGCTGTGTCCGATGATAGCTATCCAAATAGGAGAAGGGAAGGAGCACCTGGTTGGGTGCTCAACAAAATGAAAATGTGAATCATGCTCTTAACCCCTTTCAAAGAAAAAGCAGTTGACTCAATAAATAGAAGTTTCTAGCTGGAAGAATAAGCCAGGCAGTCTTTAGACCTTTAAAATGTGGGTCACTTCATGCCCTTCATTGATGGCATGCCTGAAGTTTGGAATTCCATATTACAAAGACACATTTTGGATTTCTCAGCCAGTATCAGTCATTTGGGGCTCCTATCAGTTGCCTGTTTGAGCCTCTTTTTTTCTGCAGTTTTCTACTGGCCATTTCGATAATTCCTGAATTTTTGTATCAGGCACTGTAAGAGGTGACTTACCATTGTCAGTCATTCCTGTCAACAGCAAGAGGATAATTTCCAGATATTATACAATTGGGCTACATGCCTGGCCTTTACCTACAGTGCTCTGATTGGAAATGGCATTTAAACCATGTCTGTGCCTGTCAGTAGGTTCTCATATTTGCACCAACTTGTTCATGTACCTGCTCTTTCCCAATAGGTTAGACAATTGGCACATTATATTTATTATGGCTTATCTTACAAAAGCATATTCCAGGGAGAATGAAATGTTCGGGGGGGTATTCCCCAGGTATATTCTTCCTGTCACGCAATAATCTAACAATGCTCGTTAGCAAAAAAAAGAATTGCAGGTTTCTTGCAGTTGATGCTTTATCTGCCATGAAGCTTTTGCTGGTAAATAAAACCCACTGGATTTCCTCCGACTTCAGAGTGCATTGAAAGGTGGCTATGAATAGAAGTGATCACAGTTTCTAACAGCATTTACTGTTACAGTGGAGCCTTCTCATTGAAAAGCCTTAAAATTAAGGCAGATTAATTCCTTGACAGCATATATAATGAGTTCTATCATTTACATTTTATCTTTTTAAATGTATCTGTAGTACTCCCGTGCCACTGGGAATTTTTCATGTCAGGGCTACAGCTACCATAGAAACAAAAGGACTAAGAGGAACTTTCTGAGCCTTACTGGTAGTTAGGCTGGCAGCCCCGAACCTCACTGCCTTGACAACCCTTTAATTTGGATGCCCTTGTGGTCATCTTACAGAGAGATATTTTTAACTTAAATAGTTTTCTTCCCTCTGCTTGGTGTGAGCAGGTCTCCATCTCAGACTCTGCTTTACTAAGGTCAATGGCCTCTGCTCCTCTCCTCACATACGATAGATGCTCTGTTGCCATGATTTCGCTGCCTGCTTACAATTTCTCATTCATGACTGTGCAGTGACCAGAAGGGTTTTGAAGAAGGGACCCCACAGAAATGCATAGGCACTTGTGACTACTGAGAATGACCTGTAGGGCACGTCCCATGTGCCCGTTCAGCAAATAAATAAAGTGAGGCTCCAGGTAGATACAGGTCAAATCCCTTTATTGTAGAGCCTAAGCAATCCTGCTTATAGTTAATGAAAAATCTCCTTTATAAATCTAAGGGCTGTGATATGGCACCACATAGTTGTGATTCCATAATTCATGTGCTGAGTCAGCTCATTCCCACATGATGGAAGGAGTTACTTGGGAACATGTGCCTCAGTATGAATTTCATCTCACTTGCCAGAGATAAAATGGAATTACCAGAAATATTTGTATGAAAAGTCATAAGTACAGGCTTAATCTACATCAGTGCTGCGGGAAAGAGCTTCTAACATATTCCTACTAGAAAAATGGTGAAGCCCCATTTCTGCTTCACTAGAAGAGACAAATTACTTCAGCTTTCTTGGATCAATGCAGCTGTGCCCAGGTTAAACTTGGAACTGCATGGAGAGAAATCAATATAAAACAACTGACAACAAAAATGGCAGATGGGAAAAATTGCTCTGTATAAACTAAGGCTACATTTTGTCATGGCCTTTGCCTGCCAAAGCTGTTCTGTGAGCAGTAACAATGGGTTGCATAAACAAATTTATGGGATTGATGGAATTTGATTTCATGCTTTGTTCTTGCTAGCTGTCTGCTATGTTAAGCAGAGAATCCATTTCAGTACCCACTATGCAAAATTCTAGAAACAGCTGTGATTATTTACTTCTAGGGTGCTGCCTAGGGATAGCTGGGCTTGTTGGCAACTCTGCGTTAGAGCAATCAGTGTCAAGAAATCACCTAGTGAATAAAATTGTTTTGCTGACCTGTGACATGATTTGATGCCATTAATACCAGATGTTGAAGCCTCTGCTCCTCCTCCAGTCCTGCTCTTAGTTCATACAACACTGAGATGAGAATTTGCTATTGAAAGCTGTCTCTGCTTCCTAAGCAGGGAATCCATGAGCTTCATCTGTAGAGGAAAGCTGCTGTATTGGCTTAACTAAGGGAACATCCATATGGGCTGTTGACTTCATAAAAACAAAAAGCATGTTGTCACACTGTCCAAATGCGAAGACTGAATTTACACCATCCCTTCCTGCTGCCCCATGGCTTTGGAAACACTGTAGAAATAAGTCACAGAGCTTATCAGCTATCAGCTTATTGCTATCAGCTTTGCAAACCAGTGAAATTGAGCGTCTCCTGCACAGAGGCAGCCTTGCATATTAAAATTGCTTAGCTTTGGGACTTCATAGGTGTTGTCTGCATTTTGGCTTCAGACCAACAGGCTAGAATCTAAGAGAGTAATCTCTCACATCTCATACGCTTGCTTTAGCATAGCAAGTTAGAGCAAGAAGCTTTGTTTGGACAGCATCCCAGTGAGACAGCGTAGAAAGTATGGAACTAATTAATGTCAGGAACCTGTACCTTAATGTGAATCCTAGTGTCCTGGAACTGCTGAAGCACACCTCTCAGAACTCTCCTTCTGGAAGTTAAACTCACTGATTTGCCCAGAGACCTTTGCTAGGACCCAAGTGAGTGATCTGAATGTGCTTACACAATAACCTTGCGAAAGTGTGTCCATTAGCATCAGGCAAGCACCTCCAATAGCGATTGTTCGTATGGTTCTTACTTGGTGTGCCAGAAAACATTGAGCAAGGGATGAGGTAAGAGGGAATTTGGGGAGGTCTTCTCTCCGTCTTACTCAAAAGTAAAGAAGAAAATCCTGCTTCTTCCATCTCCTGTCTGTAAGGGATCTTCTCTCCTGTGTTTCCACAGGCTGATAGTATGAGGCCTCATTTTATTTGAAAATACAAGGTAGCGGATAACAAGAAAATGCAATAACAGAATCTTACAAGAGAAGAATTGAAGTGCAAATCCTGTGTCTTCCTCCTTTCCTCTCCAGAAATGCCCCATTTCTTAGCTCTGCCAAAGAGCGGGGCTGCCAGCAGCAGGGACATCTCAGCACCGCTGCAACTCCGAGATCCTCGGGGGAGCCTCAGGGCCCACTGTACCACAGGAAAAGCATTTCAGGCCGTTCCCACCCGCGTGGCTGTCACTCCATACCTTGAGAGTGCAAAAGAGTCAATCGGTGCCCCAAGCTAGGTTCTGACAGGCTGGGAGTTGTGCATGGGCAGAAGGGTTGGCAAGGCTTCAAGCATCTGCATGATCTGCTTTAACACAGGCTATTTTAGATTTAAAATGTGCCTGAACTGTCATCCTAGACTAATTCCTGCAACATGAATTGCACTTTATAGTGCCATTGATCTCATTATTTCTACAATTTCATTCCTTTTATTGTGAGTGTTGTCTGGGGCGGGGGACCAAAACAAAAAAAAAACAACCAAAAAAAACCAAAAACAACCCCACCAAACCCAAAACCCCTGAACAATTTACTGATTTACTGTTCACCACTTTCTGCTGTCACAGGATGAACTTACTTTCCCCAATACCTTTACTAAACTGGCGGTGCATATCCCCTGTGAAAAACCTCCAGCTGTTACAAGAATTTCTAATGTATATCTTTGAAATCCATCTTTTGCCTCTTGATTTAATAGCCTTCTAAGCTATTACTTCAAAGGGGGATGTTGCCTATTTTTTATTTCTTGGGTTCAGTAGTTAGTGATAAATGAATCTCGAGAGAGAAGATAACTGAAGATGATGAATAGAAGAAAAATGTTCATTATTAGCTCAGGCAGAAAATGAATCCCTTTTCAGAAATTCAGGAAGTTGATAATAGTGGATTTTTTTTTTTTTTATAGATGATTAGCCTCATGACAAATCTATCACTTTGCCTTCTCGAACAAGTATGATATGTTTTGTCTTTTTTTCCTCTTGACAAGGGAATTCATGACATAATGTCACCTTGTTGGAAAATGTGTATGTTTCTGGTAATTACTGGAAAATGATGGTGGTATTAATTTCCATATTACACAGGGTGGTTGTGATTAAAAAGTTAAGACATTGACATGTAAGAAAGTGCTGGGATAAGTCAGTTAATTTCTTTTAGCTGCAGCAGACATTTTTCTGTGAGAAGACATACTACCACTTGCACGTGCTTAACTGTTTAACAGCAATCCCTGCACAAACCAGAGTGGTGATCCCACACAGCTGCTGAATTTCTGTGCTATCTTCAGTGAAGGTACCCCATCCCTCATGTAAATTTTTACATCATAGGGAACTCTGCGATACCTTTTATTATTGCCACACAAAGCAAAAAAGAAAGAACTGTCTTCTTATCCATTTCCAGGTCTGTATGTATTATCTTCAGAGATGCAGAGATGAAACATCATCTAAGCACCCATCCCCCTACAGTGATGTACTGCATTTGAAACTCAAGCAGAGAACAAGATGTCATGCTGTCCTTCTTATCTCTAAATCAAAATAGTATCTCTGCCTTCTTAGACATACCCTGCCTTTAGACTTCATTTAGTATTTCTCTCCAAATTGGTCTGTTACAAAGCCAAAGCCAAGGGTGACAGAACCACTCTGTCACCACGCGTACTGGTTGCTCCTCACTGTCGGCTTAATGGGTGAAGTCACAGCTTGTATTAAATCTTGCCCAGCCCTTTATAACTTCTCAGCTGCATTTAACACGGCATATCTGGCCACCCTTAGGCGTGGTTGGCATCTTTATTCAAAAGATGTGATGGCATGCTTACCTAAAACATTTGCCAAAGCGAAGGACCGAAGCGAAGCCAAGGCTTAGGGTTCCCTTGGGAAATGGAAAGAGAAGCCGGCAGTGTGGTCCTGAGGGTCCTTCCAAAAACCACTGGGAGAGAAGTACTTGGTAAAGAATCAGAAGAAGGGCTGATCCTCTTACTAATACCCCAAAATAAGGCAAGGTTTGCATTAATGTGTTGCTGCAACACAGGCGAACCCTTAGAGCTTTCTGAACTTAGAAAGGTATTTTCCTGACTGGACATGGTAGAGAAGTAATCCTTTAATGCAGTGAGAATTTATAGTATTTCAACACATTTTTCATTCTCAAAGTAGGATGGAAAGCCTAAATCCTGGGAAGCACCATAAATTCACAAACTAAAAAGAATTAAATAAAAAGTGAATAGCAACATCTCTCTGTTTTCTGTCCCTTTCCCTCCCATTTTGCACCTTGTTTTGCCAGGTTTTTTACTCATTACTAATCCTTCAAAACAACAACAACAAAAATGCTGCCATAGAAAATACAACCTTTTGCACTCAGTTTTGTTGTTGGCAAATAAAAATTTTTATAAAGATAGAATGTGTTTATTGAAAAAATTTGCAGTTGACTCAACTCTACTCGTGAAAGTAGTCCCTTCAAATCCATGCAAAATGCAGATAAAATCCCCCTTAGTAGTCCCTTCCCCTGGACTATGGTTAAGGAGTCTGCGTCCCGTGGGCTCAGGACGCAAGATGAAAACCTGTTACGTTGACTGGACTACAGTATAATCTGGGTTGAGCAACGGCATTGATTTGTATAGCATGTGGCCCAAAGTCTTCTAAATTCCCTGTCTGAAGGGAAAGGAAGAGGAAAGAAACCTTGTGTTAAGTGCCTAGATTGAACTCCAATAATCTCACTGTGTTATAATTGAATGACTGATAAAGGAATAGCACACTATAAAATGATGTGGAAAAGATGAATACCGTTCAACAAGATTAATATGCTAATAAAGGGGATTTTTTGCTCTGAACTAATTATAAAATCCACCTCCTGCAAACAGCTGAATAGACTTAGGTTGCTTCTTCCTAGCATTTCTTTGCTGTTGGGTATCTTTTAGCAATAAAGTTCATTAGTTGCAACATAACGGTATAATGAAAAGTAAGAGAAGGAATTGTCATCAGTTCAAGAGGGTTTGGGTTTTTTTCATCTTTACAGGCTTTCTGGCAGTTTTATTTAGCTTTCAAACCTCCAGAAAGCTGTATTTAAATTTTAGATCTTGGATGCAGCGTGCAAAAATTTCAAGCAGATGTTTTTAGCCTGAACACCAGTCAAGCAGAGTGGAGCCCTGCACATACGCTCTGGAAGCTGACGTGTGGTGTTCACTGCCTGTGCTCCAGCGAGACGTGTGCCAGATCGCTTTGGCTTATTGGGAAGGTTTTGTCACGAGCAACTGACAAAAAAAGGGCCTTTCTGATATGATTCCTGTGGAGCACAGGGAGCTGTCAGGGTGGAGATGATGGAAACACAGGATAGTTAAAGGTTTCTGCCAGAGGAAGACAAAGATTCCCCATCTACGCCTTTGCTAGCAGTTGTAGGAGGTGGTAGTGGGAAGCAGGTGGTTCTATGTAAACAGGACAGATGTATGGCAACTCTCTCAAAAGATTTCTCTTTCTCCTGCAAGGCCCTCATTTTCAAAGTCTCCTTGCTTTTGCACAGCTTTTGTCTGATCTCACCTCTCTTATCTAGCATCAGAGGCCTTTTGGTGCTGCCAAAGGCTGCCTAAATCTTGTGCTGCCTGAAAGGAGCCCTCCTTTATCTTTCTGAGGCATCTGTTCACCATCTAATTTCAAAGCATAGCTGAAAATCTGTTTTGTTGGTTTTCTTCTTTTTCCCCATGCCAGTGCTTTAAAATTTCTTAATTGCTTTGTTGTTGTTGAATTTGTAAATTTTTAAATGTGGTCCCTCTTTTTCTTTTGAGAGCAAAAATATTGCCTCAGATTGCTGTATCACAACATATACCAGAAATTTATTAGTTAATAATACTTTAGAAAAAACAAACCACAACATCCTCGTTCTATTTAAATCAGCGTAATGATTTGGACCTGTTTTGTTTCACCAAACAGAAAAGCACAAGGAAGGAATCAGCTCTTTGACTGAGGAGCTGAAATAGTTAACCCTGATGGATTTTCACACATCAGTTTTGGTCAATATTTGGTTTTTTCCCCCAATACTGTAAGTCTCTTGTCTGATGCTGGGATGCTTGCCATGACACTATAATTCCTGACTTACAGAGGCTGTATGTGCTCCTTGGTGCATGCAAGGATAAGTCCAGTTTTCCTTTCCCATCCCTTACACTCCTCTTCCCCGCACACCTCAGCTTTTTTTTCTCTTCCATATTTATACCAATAGTGATGAAAAAAGGAGGGAGAGCTACCTCCTACTATTTCCTTCAAGGCCTAAGAAACTGGGTGTGATGGGTTAACCCTGGCTGGACGCCAGGTGCCCACCAGAGCCGTTCTATCACTCCCCCTCCTTCTCAGCTGGACAGGGGAGAGAAAATATAACAAAGAGCTTGTGGGTCGAGATAAGGACAGGAGAGATCACTCACCAATTACCGTCACGGGCAAAACAGACTCAGTTTGGGGAAAAAATAACTCGATTTATTACAAATCAACCGGAGTAGGGTAATGAGAAATAAAACCAAATCTCAGAACACCTTCCCTCCACCCCTCCCTTCTTCCCAGGCACAACTTCACTCCCGGATTCTCTACCAACCCCCCAGCGGCACAGGGGGACGGGGATGGGGTTTACGGTCAGTTCATCACACGTTATTTTCTGCCGCTTCATCCTCCTCAGGGGGAGGACTCATCACACTCTTCCCCTGCTCCAGCGTGGGGTCCCACCCATGGGAGACAGTCCTCCACCAACTTCTCCAACGTGGGTCCTTCCCACGGGCTGCAGTTCTTCACAAACTGCTCCAGCATGGGTCCTTTCCACAGTGTGCAGTCCTTCAGGCACAGACTGCTCCAGCGTGGGCCCCCCACGGGGTCACAAGCCCTGCCAGAAAACCTGCTCCGTGGGCTCCTCTCTCCACAGATCCGCAGGTCCTGCCAGGAGCCTCCTCCAGCGCGGGGTTCCCACGGGGTCACAGCCTCCTTCGGGAACCCACCTGCTCCGGCATGGGGTCCTCCCCGGGCTGCAGGTGGATATCTGCTCCACCGTGGACCTCCATGGGCTGCAGGGGGACAGCCTGCCTCACCATGGTCTTCCCCACGGGCTGCAGGGGAATCTCTGCTCCGGCACCTGGAGCATCTCCTCCCCCTCCTTCTTCACTGACCTTGGTGTCCGCAGGGTTGTTTCTCTTACTCCTCTCTCCGGCTGCCGAATACCGCCGTCCCAACTTTTTTTCCTTCTTAAAAATGTTATCACAGAGGCGTTACCACTATCACTGATTGGCTCGGCCTTGGCCGGCGGCGGGTCCGTCTTAGAGCCGGCTGGTATGGGCTCTCTCAAACACAGGGGAAGCTTCCAGCAGCTTCTTACAGAAGCCACCCCTGTAACCCCCCCCGCTACCAAAACCTTGCCACACAAAACCAATACACTGGGTATGTATCCAGCTGGGTTACACTTTTCAGTTTCTGTGGATTTTTTTTATTCTCTGAATTTATAGACTGAAGCCAGGAATTGCCTTCCTCTTACAGCCAGCCACAATCTGGGGCCCTTAGAGAAGAAAGAGGAGGGACCCAGAGAACTTTTTCTTTCCCTTTCCTCTCTCTCCAGCTCTTCCCCCTTGAAATCACCCCCCCCCCGCGACAGTCTCATCTCAGCCAAACACACCTTTTAAACTGCATAGATACATTCCTTTCAGATCTTTTAAAACTCATTTTTCAAGGGAGTGGAAAATTCACAGTCCTTAGTGTGGGTGGGAAAAGCCTTGAGAAAGATATATCCCAACACACCATGCTAGGCTTATGACAGAGGCTGCTTCCCCTGAGCACCTTCTGAGCTGCGTTACTTGAGTCTGCTCAATGAGAAAACATCACACAGGGCATTTTCACCAGTGCAGCTGGTGGCCTGCATGCTGCACCGCTACGTACGTTTGAAATCTGAAACTTAGACAAGACAAAATCTTTTTTCACCAGAGAACTGAAAGTTGCGTCTTATTGCTCCTTATATAATATTTTGGTATCAAATATTTTTCTTCTCCTGCTAGGTATTTGGGGATGGAAACTCTTTTTAAGAAATGGTAGAAATTATGAAAATAACATTTAAGTTTTCATAGTTCTCCAAAATGTTTGAACTCTGGAAAATTCATCCTCCAAGAACAAGAAATACAGATGATGTGAGTCTAGAAAGTAAAATTAATTGGAGCTGTAAAGGTATGCAAATCAAGAGGATCCGCTAGAGATATTCATGCAACATGATAGTTGCTATTCTTCCCTCTGTAACAGATGCCTATGGCTGAATACATGGGTTTGGATATATACATTCAGTTACTGTAAAACCGGTCCTACTGAATCCAGAAATCCTGAGAACTCAATTGAGAGGTTTTGAAAAAATCTGTGAATGTTGAGTTACAACTGTAGCAAATAAGAATTCTGCATCTATCATCAGTGCAACAGTTTGGGGGCGGGGGGGGGGGGGGAATCTCATCAAAAAGCTGGTACAACAAGTATGATTTGCCTGAGTTTCTCCTTTGAACTTAGAGAAAAATGTTCTCCACCTAGGTGAGCAAGAGCCAGCTACTTTCTTGCTTGTACATATACATGTCTGGTCCTGTAGAGTGGGCAGAAACTGAGCTGATGTACTGAGCAAGTGTAATTTAAATAACAGGTTTAATTACAGTCCTAGAACTGGAGTGTCAAGTTTGTGACAAACACATAGGAATTTCCACTGCAATTCATAGAGTCAGCAAATGTTGATCAACAGGTACTGCTTACTCCGTCTTTCTGAAGTTTTGATTTAAAATAACTGAGATCAAACCAGTTCTAAGAACAAGATATGCATGCATTGGATTCTTAAAGTTTATTCATTTTACCAATTCAGTTTTTTTCACGGTACATATTCACTGTAGCAATAGACATTGCAAAACAACTGCTATGACAAGATAATATGGTTTTAAAAGCCCATACTGTTGAGTGCTGGAAAAAGAAATAGAGAAATGAGTAGCTCTTGCACAGACTTAGAATTTGTCTGTGGTGACAGTTGTTTTCCTGGATATCAGTGGTATGTCAATAATCACATCCTATTCAGGGGATATGTCATCAAACCATTCTAAAGGCTACTAACTACGCATTTTTCATTAAATCAGTCAGAGCTGTATTCCCACAGCATTTGGAAAATCTTCCCTTAAATCTTCCTTTAAGTTTTAGATATGAATGAAGCCCCTTATATTAAAATTGTTTTGCCTCTGGTTAACAGAGAATAGTCTTGTTAATGCAAAACCAGTAGAAAATGGTGCACAAGCACTTTATTTTTAGAAGCCATTTTCCAAACATTTCATTTGTTTTATGTCCATTACCTACACTAAAAATGAATGCCAAAGTGGGAATTATATTTTAGAAAGAAACCTTTTTTCCTCTTTGAAATATACTTTGTGCCTTTTTTATGAGGCCCTCTGGAGAATTAAAGCAAATAGTTGATTCTCAGGAGGACTTTCATTTGCTTAAAAGTGAGGATTTTTCTTTTTTTTTTTTTTTTTACAGCAGGTATTAGTTATTCAAGCTAAATGGGTTGTTGGTTTCCTGTTTCTTTGTTTTTCCCAGTATCTTTTGCTTTTCCAGAGGACTCCTAAAAAACACCTCCATGTATTTGAATGTTTATTTGTTACTGTTAAATCAGTGTTAGAAATAAACAAATTACTCTAGAAGATACTCTAAAATATAAAATCTAACAATTTTATTTTGTCCCTTTTAATTCAGGCACACTTATTCTGTTCCTATCAGGAATCTGGGTCCCTCAATTTTTCTTTCCTCTCCCCCTCCGTAAAACCTTTGCAGCATCTCAGTCAAATATGTTGACAACTGCAAGGTTTTTGTCTTGTTTCTAAGCTCCAATATTTGAATTCAAGAAACAGGTTGCATCTAATCTGTTCAGTTTTGATGCCTCTGATGTCAAAACCAAAGTGGGATGCACTGAACACCACCTTGGGCTCTTCAAGGTGAGAAGCCAGTTTTGTGTTATCTTGTATCTGCCCCTATGTTTTCCATAATGCATGATTAATAGAAAACAAATTTTTAAATTGATCAGTTCTGTTTTCAAAAAACAATTTGCTGAACAAAAATTTTTACCATGTTAACTCTCTGCTCTTTTTCTTTGGCAAATTTTAGACCACTTTGCTAATTTCAATCATACTTGAAAAATAATATTTTGGGTTTATTTTTCCAGTTATGTTTGTCAAGATCTATGAAATAACTGAATATTATATATGAGCAGATTTTTGCTTTGCTGTTTGCAACATAAGTATCAGCAATTCCATTAATCAGCTGTTGAATACAGGGCCAGATAGCAAGACAGACGATGGGAGCTTCACGAGCCCTACTGGACATGAGCCGTTCCAGGTAATGGCAGTGAAAGACCTGTGGGTCCCATTATGCAGTCCCCCCGCCTGGTTCCCTTATCTTTGTAACTTTCCATCTGAAAATTCCTATCCTTAGAAAGCGTCTCGGCATCCATAGCTGTCAAAATTGTCCACTATCTTTGAGTGTGTTGGTTCCAACCATCCCCTACTCCACCCTCCTGAAGGTACCACCCTAAGAAGATTTATATCAGTTCTGCCCTAGAGTATCCTGTGTGAAAGCGAGGCTTGAACTTTTCCCCACACATAAAACGTTGTGAACTTGTCCCAAGACATGACTTGACAATTGCTGTTCCTTAGTGTGATGTGATACCTTGACTCCATGAACAGGACTTCCCTCAAGTCCTCCTCTTCTCAGGATGCCTCCAGAAAGAGAAGTTGCAGTTCATGCCACTCCACCACAGGGAGAAGGGAATGATGTGTGTTCCATCCAGGCTTTCTGCTTCTCCTTAAGGCTTTAATCAAAAAGCTGCCTTGGAACCAGAAGACTTGGGGGATGATGCTGTAGAGGTGTTCATGACTTCTTGTTGCAAAGTGGAGGAAAGATCTTCAGGGAAGTGTAACAGCAGAACTATCTGTGCTGGTTTTGCACTCTAATGATATTCATGTTCTTCCTTGGGTGCTGATGAAAGCAATAACTCCATTAGATACCAGTGGACTCTTTCTGTTACTTATATCAATCCTGTTAGGTGCTATTGTTCATCCAGAAGCAACGCAAAGAAAGGCAGGCTGAGTAAGAAAGAGCCAGTTGTCTGGTGTTATAAATACTGGCCTATGGCTTTGCCCTTAGTGACCTAAGAGGTACCATAGGTTGAATTTTTATTAGCAGTACTTCCCCAATAAAGCTATTTTCCCTCAAACATCACATATTAAATTGATTATGCACCATGTCATTTTAAAAGTATGCAGTTGCTGTTTGATTTATATGGTCAGACTGCCTGCCAACTCAGCAATTTCCATCCTAAAATAACAGATCTAAAAAAACCCCAAGCCCCATAGTCGGCTGCTTTATGTTGTAATGAGTCAACTGCAGATCTGTGCAACCACTACTTTCAGCCCATTTGTCCAAAGGGAAAAGCAAAAACATGCAATTTTCTAGCAATTACAATCAGTGAAGAACTCTACATGGAAATGGTCGGCAGAAGTATTAAGGAAAGAATTTAGACCAGGAAGAATTTTCTGATGTTTTCTGCGTGCGCTCGCTCTCTGTATATACATATATATGTTTCCATTAAACAATTAAATGACAATCACAGGCATTGTTGGCCAGTTTTAGGAAAAGAAAAAGAAAGGAAAAAACCAAACCAAAATGAAACAAACAAAAAACCCTAAACCTGGTGAAGTCAATGAAGTTGCTAGAGGCTTGCAACTAAGTGCATACTTGTTGTGGTTTAACCCCAGCCAGCAGCTCAGCCCCACAGAGCCGCTCATTCACTCCTCCCCTGGTGGGATGGGGGAGAGAAGCAGAAGAGTAAAAGTGAGAAAACTCGTGGGTTGAGATAAAGAAGTTTAACAGGTGAAGCAAAACCTGCACATGCAAGCAAAGCAAAACAAGGAATTCATTCACCACTTCCCATCGGCAGGCAGGTGTTCAGCCATCTCCAGGAAAGCAGGGCTCCATCACGTGTAACAGTGACTTGGGAAGACAAATGCCATCACTCTGAACATCCCCCCTGCTGCCTCCTTCCCCCAGCTTTTTGTTGCTGAGCATGACATCATCACATGGTCTGGAATATCCCTTGGGTCAGTTGGGGTCAGCTGTCACAGCTGTGTCCCCTCGCAACTTCTTGTGCACCCCCAGCCTACTCGCTGGTGGGGTGGGGTGAGAAGCAGAAAAGCTCTTGGCTCTGTGTAAGCATGTTACTGCTCAGCAGTAACAAAAACATCCCTGAATTATCAACCCTGTTTTCAGCACAAATCCAAAACATAGCCCCATACAAGCTAATATGGAAAAATTTAACTCTATCCCAGTCAAAACCAGCGCAGTACTTAAGTGAATGGATGCTGGCAAGGCAGTGCAAGCTTTAATAATCTCTCTTAATACCATAACAAAATGAATGAAAAATTGTCTTAGCAGCTCTTCTATGCATCGTTATTTCAGATGTAAAGCAGGCAGGCCTGTGTGTCCTGTATATGATACTCTGCCATGGAACAGCACACAGACTAACAGAGTAGTGGTAGGCAAATACAGTTGTACGGTCATATCTAAAAGCAAGAAAAAATAGGGAGGCAGCCCACAAAGCTAAATAATGCTGGTACACTCTTCATGTGTATAATATGCATCTTGGTATTAATTAGGAAGGAGTAAGAGAAGAAATCAGTCTACTTGCTTCTTGTAGTTCAAGATATAGAGCTTGCTGATCTCTTCAGAATATTGTGATAGAGATACCTTGTGTTGACCACTTAAAACCCGCTGCACCAGAGTGCTACAGTCCTTTCTTTGTGACTGAAACACGAAAAGCTGCAGGGTAAATTCAGGGTAAGAAATGGCATTCTCAGAGTTCTCTAGTGGCAGCAGGAAACAAAAAAAATTCAACCCATGTAGTATGGCATCTGGGAAACAAGGAGCCCATCTCCGTTAGCTTCCCTTTGGCACTACAAAGGTCACCAGGAATTTGGATATCCTTTATGATGTGAAGGAGCCAACGAGCATCTGAGAGTCACTGCAGATGCCAGCTTTTATCAGTCCAATCACTTATGACCATAATCATGTGTAACTGTCGTTTTAAGGTGATCTATAGAGCCTTGTACTTAACTTGTATATTATTTCCGTTAATGATGCATAGTTAAGCCCAGAGCAATACTGTAATGAGACGAATCCAATAGAGTTCATTTGTGGGGCTTGTGAAAGGAACATCTTTAACAGACCTTGCATTTAATGAGAATATGGTATTGATTAAATTAGATCCACAACGGCATAAACAATAACACTGAATTTCCAAACTGTGCTCTGATTGAGCTACTATTTCAGATTTAGGCTCTAGGGTTAGAAATGGGGTGCATGCATATCCATAAATAGTCTTTGCATGGCATCAGTACTAATTAGTATAATTATATCCCAATGTCATTTGCTTAATTTATGAGTTGGCAGCATGGGTGAAAGTAGGGGTTTTTTCTCGCCTTTTCTGTTTAGAATTTGGTTATTAAGATGAGGTCGTTAGTTTACAATTAAGTGACTTTATTTCCTCTAGCACTAATATTAATGGAACACTTCATCACTGGAGCCCATATCTTGCCTTTCTGGTAAATAGAGGGAGGAACTCCTAAGGGGTTTAGCTTCCCACTCCATCATTAAAGCTGAAGGAGGAATTTCTTACATGTGTTATATGAGACAATGAAGCAATTTCTTGTGAAGTCATTTTTGTACACACATTCCCATCTCCATGCCTCCAGTGGGCTCTTTGGATCTTCCCCCCATCCCTCTGCCAGCACAATCCATCAGTTCAGATGTGGAAGAATGCTTTGCTTTGCAGGGGGAAAAAAATGTGAAACAGCTTTAATTACAGAGTTTTGCCAACCCAAATCAGCCCTAAACATTCAATTCTAGGCTATGTGTCTGGCAGCAGTTGATATCAGACCCCTCTGATGAAGACTTTTTCTCCTTGGTGTGGAAGGGGGATAAGGGAGGAGACCTGTTCTGTGGACCACTCTAGACTATCAGTGTGCCATGTAAATAAAATCTTATTGTTGTGACCATGTGATGCTTAAAAACATACAAAAAAAAAAAGAATGCAAAGGAACAAAAAGGTAGAAAGGATTACTTTTTTCCCACCTGTATTAAAAAAAAGAAAAGAAAAATTGGCTCAGGGCTTTTTTATTATTTGTCGGAGCGTGATCTGTTTTAATCAGACGCTCTCTGGCGTTCCCCTCTAGCAGTGGAGCAGAGGGGGAGTGCTGCTGTGTTCCTGCAGGAGCTGCTGCAGAGCAGAGCAAGCGAGCTCCTTGCTTATGGAACTGGGCAGCAAACATTTGAGTCGCATTTTAGGATGCAAGTTTATAAGCAGTTGTTCCTCTTTTAAATACTGTATTTTCCAGTCATGTCGTCATATCCTTTCATAGATTTCCTTTTTTTCCCCCCTGCAACTCAATGACCTACAGCTACATACCACTGCTATAAAGCACATACTTCTCTTTTATGGTCCTCTTTTCCAGCAGGATCTGCTCAGAGCATGAGGCATGCTGTGAGGATAAAATGCTGTATTTTAATCCCAATTCACTAATTGTGTCTTTTATCCTTCTAAGTCGTTCTAGATACGTTTTAAAGGAATCCTAACTCTAAACACACCTGAGAATGCGTACTATGGCTTTTCAACAGCGTAGCTGTTTCATGTACATGCAGGGATACGTGTCCCTGCATATAAACTCTACGCCTGAACCTTCTGAAGTGAGTATCTTGAGTTCATTGTAAAAACCCCCTCTGCGTGGGTCCTAGTGGAAGCCTCGGGTGGTTGCTTTGCAGCAGGTGACCATGTGAGGACGTGTCAGAGCAGGGCTCTTGCCAAGGCTGGCCTCCTTCCACCCTTCCATGTGTGCCCATCGGCCTCTGGAGGAAGGTGCGTGCTGAAGGGCTCTGCCCCTTGAGAGGAGGATTAGCTGTATTCCTAATTTGCTGGGGAGTGGGGGGTGCAGAAGGGCTGAAGCTGAGCAGCTGGCAGGGCTGTGAAAGCTGTTAAATGGAGAGCTGGGGGTATTGCCTGAGAGTGGAAGTCCTGTCCTGGCGTTTCTTCGTCCATCCCACATTCCAGCCTCCTGCATTCATCTTAGATGTCTTCCAGAAACCTTCCCAGGAGAAACAGCTGCCTCGTGCTTAAGAGAAGAAATACTGAAAGCTCCTGAGATTTTAAATCTGGGGGACTGATGCAATTTCTCCCCTTTGGCAACACAAACAGTGTTTAACTCATCTCTTGCCACAGTCAGGGGCTGAAGAACTACCCTAAACTTTTTTGTTTTCTTGAATAAAGGATGGTATTTTGTGTGGGCTCTCCATGGTCTTAAAGTGGACAGCTCTTTGGTATTAAATCATGTAGCTTAACAGGATTTGAAAAGCTATGTTGAAAAAAGGATGGAAGTGATGTGATATTGGCACATGGGCTCAGATTTTCAAATCTAAGGTACCTTAAGCTTGTTCATCTAAAGGTGGTTCCTTAGTGGGATTTTTGAAGTGTCCACCAGTAGTTAGGAGAATAGATAGATCATTTACCAAGTCTTATTTTTTGCCCCTTTGAGACCCTAAATAGCTGTAAAAATAAGAAGTGTGGGGCTTTCTCTCCTACGATGGCTGAAGTTCTTACTATAATGCCTTTGGAAGGGACAGTCAAAAATTTGTCTGGTATAGGGCTGACTCCTAGTGATTACTCACAGACAGAAGCAGCAGCCTTACAGGAGTCTGGCAGAGAGGCTGAAGTCTGAATGGCCACATGCATGGATATGTTCATGCATGTACTGATGTAAACAGGCAACTTCTGAGTTGGACTTGCAGCAGATTAATGTTAATTGTTAAATAGTGTTGGGTAGGTATTTTGAGTCATAGACATATTCTCCCATTCCCATGAGAGTATGGTTTGGCTTGTGTTAACACTTGCAGTGCTGTAAATCCAGAGTAACTCCCTTGACACAGTGGCTTTAGCATAGATTTTACCAGAATGTAAAGGGGAACGGGTACCTGAAGAAGGGCGGTTAAGACATGAAAGAGAAATGAATTGCTGTGATATTTGCTAGATAAACAGAGGAGGTAGAGATGACATTCATACTCTTTAGAAAAAGAAAGAGCAATTCTTCATAAAAATAGAAGCCACAGTTCCTGTAAGTAAATGGATATGAAGTACTTTTTCTTCTATTCATTTCTTCCAACTTTCTTGCTTCACGCATTTGACAGCATTTTGAGGATAGCTGTGTTTGCTGTATCCCCTAGCATATCATTTAATCAGTTTTCAGTGTTGTGCCTGGGTCAATGCTGTTTGCAGGAGTGACAGCTGTGTGCTTGGCACTGTCTAAGCACTTGAGGATGGCAGCCTGGACAACTGGTAAGGCAAAAAGAAATAACATTACGCAGCTTAAAAATCAACGTATTTTCATAAGCAGCATGTCACAAGTGGATCTGCCAGGTTCAGGTAAAGCAGAGCTTTTGCAGAAATTTGAGCAGAAGATGTGATATGGGGCAAAAGACAAGGAAACTCTGAAAACTTGGCAGGCAGGAGGGCTGAGAGGAAAGGGGCAGGGAAGAAGAAGTTAAGATAAAGCTTAACAAGGGGAAGATAAATTAAAAGGACCCAGAATTACATTGAGCTTGGAAGGTGCTGACATCTGTTATGATTTTGGAGGGAAGCCAACAGTGAAGCTAAGAAAGGGATGGGGGGAGAGGAAGGAAAAGAGGTGATCAAACTTCCAGGCAAGAAACACATGTTTATTTGGCAGCACTTTGATTTGTATGCCTTTGTGCACACGGGAAGCCAGAAAGGACGAATGGAGGCTGTGGTGATGAAAATGGGATATGTGTGAGAGATGGAGCAAAAGATTGCACTCTAAGGATGGAGATGAAAGGGTGGATTTTGAAGATGCTCAAGAGGTAAGTGTTGTGACTTGGAGATGGTTTGGATGTGGCTAAGGGGGAAGGAACCAAACACAACCCCCAAATGTGGGCTGGAGCAATAGAAAGAGGAGTGGTATTGTCAACAGCACTAGAAAGGTTTTGTGAAGAAAGGTAAATTTGTTTTGGCCATAATCTATCAAAAATGACAAAGAATTACAGATTTTCTTGGATAGCTAATTCGTACTTAAACAATTATTTTTTTCATAGGATTAATACAGTATTAACTCCCAGCAACTAAAACAGTTGCCAGCTAATTTAAACCACTCTTACATGGATCTGTAAAAGGCCTCACATTTCATGACATAGCGCTGTTGAAATGGTTGTTAGGTCTTGGGTTATATAGGTCTTTCAGATAACAGTGGGGTAGGAGAAATACATGTATTTTTTAAGGGAAAGTGTAACTGGAAGATCCCAGAAGTTGACAAGGAAATACAAGGCAAAATATTAGTACCTTAAGTATGTAGTCTGTATGTGGATATGCCTGTACTCCCTCTTTGGGTGGCTAGATTTCATGATAGCTATCTCTCTTGAATTTCCATGGATGTCAATCTTTCTCTCTGTCTTGCTCTTTTTTATTTCACTACCACAAACAAATGCAGTGTCAACTTGGAACTCATCAAATACGATGGCTAGTATTACTCTTGATGCCTTCCTGGACCACAGTTCAGGAAAAAGCTGTTTCTCAGCCACTATTGATATAGCTACATAGAGCTGTTTATTTCAAGAATCTCTATAGTAATGTGAAAGTTACCAGTTTTAGTCTATACAGCTGAAAGTCATGGCTGTTTCTTTCAGGACTGACAACAAAGTTTGTTTCTCTGGCAGCTGTCAGGTCCAGGGCACCCAGGAGAAGTCATCTCCTAATGAACCATTGTGGACTACCCAAGCGGGAGAGCCTGACACTTGTTTGACGGACATGCATCAATATTGTGGCAGCATTGTGACTCGGCTAGTAGACGGCATTGAAACTAAGAGTTGCCAATATTGTCGTGGTATTCACAAAACTAAAAAATCAGTGAATTACACATTTTCCCCCCCCGTGCCTTTTCTTTTGCTGTCCTCTGCTCCCAACGTAGGATGGCGCTACCAGTGCCAACCTGACTATTCCTTCTGGGGAGGTGAGGGTAGCCCCTGCTCCTGAGGGAGACTTGAGGGCAGCCCCACTTTCCTTCCATTCCCTCTGTCCAGGGGCACCCCTTTCTGTTCCCAGTAAAATGCCAGAGCACACCCGCAGCAGTGAGGTTACTGGCACAGATCCCGAGGAGCTGCAGGGGGGTGAAGGAGGAGACTCCAGCATCGTTCTGCATTTCAAGCCCCGTGCGGAGTGAAGTCCCCCAGGGGCATGCCTGGGCTCCCAGCAAAAGCACCGTGTTTAGGAAGCAGAGGAGTTAGCACAGGAAAGACATTCCTGATGCCAGTGGGATACTTGTAGAAACCAGTCTACTGTGTGACAGCACAGATCTAAATCCTTGAGGAATGTGGTGCCTTTTGTCTTATTTCAACATACAGATGAACATACTGCTGCTTTTAAATGCCTTGGTGCAAAAGAGAGGCTGTAGTGCAGTTGATTTTAAATGCTAAAATGTATTTATAAACCTAATGCTTCCTCCAGCTGGGAGCTGGAGCAATTCCTGTAGTTTCTTGTTAGCTACCCAAGGACAGTTGTGGCTGGTCTGTGATAAGAGAAAATTATTCATGCGATCTGTCTGGAATACAGATTGCATCCTTTATTTTTAAACTATTAGAGGAAGGACATGCACATGAGAGGTGGAAGGAAATAAATATGTCAAAGTTTTAGGAAAGTCAGTCCACCTCCTACCCCCCCCCAGGAAATGTTTCCTTGTGCAACATCAGGAGTTTTACTTTCCTTGACATTACTATGTGGTATCATCATCTTACAGCATTCATTATTATTTCTGAAGAAAACTGAGCTGGAAACCCCCCATTTTTAAACTGAGCGTTCTTTGCTAATCAGGGTATTATGTTTCATTTAAGGAAATCACAGTCTAATTTCCTGCTAAGCAATCTATTATATTGGGGTGGGGAGGGAGCTGTAACTGCTGCTGCTGCAACTCTTGTTTTAAAGTGCTTGTCTGCATTTGCTATGAAGTTTGGGGTTGCCTGTTTCACATGCATGTAATAATCAGAGAAAAGGCGCTTTAGAAAGTTTTTATGATTTTCCTCCTGAACCAGACTCTGCTGTCACACCCCTTGCTGGCCACCTCCTGGGACACTGTGCAGGATTTGTGGTGGTCGAAAGACCAGAGAGCAAATAAAAGTGGCAGCTGTGGAGAAGCACCAGCAGCAAAGGTCTGCCCTTATCCCTTCAGCCCCAGGTTGAAAGTTACTCAGACCATGATAGCTGAACATTTCCTCTGTAGCAATTGCTCTCAACATAAGCTTCCTCCAGGATATAATTGGGTCACTTGCAGTGGGTTTTGCTATCTGTCTGCTATGAAGTCTTGCTTGAAATGTATAAATGGGTCAAGAACATTAAAGTCTTGTGGGGAACTGCTTTCAGGGTTAGATCAGTATTTGTGCGTATGTGCTCGCAGAGGCAGGGCTTAAGGCATGTAGCCCTGCGTACATAGACTGCCTGCTGGCAGAGGGGAGGTCTGTGCATACTAAGACAGATTGACTTCTTTCCACTTGGACAGTAACTAGAATACAGGAGCATGCTAAGGTAGCCAGAATAAATTGAAACTAGATTACTCTACACTTGCTGCTGAGAAATGCAGAACAAGAGCATCTCTATTCATGTAACATTTCTCCACTTAGGCATTTAACTAAGGAGGCATAAGGGAGTGCAGCTTTACTCTTGCTGGAAATAAAACAGCCCTAGCCCACATCTCCTGATGTAAAAACAGTGCTCTGTGGCAGTATCACTTCTGCTTGGCTGGAGCGATAGCTCCTGTCTTGATTCCTTCTAGTTTTAGTATCGCTCACCTAAATATAGCTTTGCTTATCACAGTCATCTAATCCTTTACAAAAACAAGGCTGGTATTTTTTAAGGAAAATAATTATCTAAAGCCGTTCTATTTCAAATTCATTGATTTCTTCTCTTGCTGCATTTCCAGGTTGACTTGTCAGATCACTTCCAAGCATTGTGTTGGGGCATATTGGGGAACCAGAGCTTAATTTGCACCTGCAGTGTCCAGGACCAGAGATGAATGATCCAGTCATATTTTTACCACTACCTCTATCTCTCGGGTACCTATGTCTACCTTTAGCTGTCACACTGCTGCCTGTGCTCTGCTTTGATTGCCTTCACTGTTCAGCTCCATGTTGTCCTCTCGTTGCAGTGACTCAGCTTCCAGCGTGGTTCTAGAGCACAGATTTTAATGCAAGAGAATCACTGGTATCACCTGCACAATACAGTGCCAGGGATTTCAGCATGGAGCCCATTCAACCTATCATTTATGTTGGATCAGTGCTAGGGATCCCAGATACAGTCTGGTGGAAGGGGTTCATCTTTGTCTGTCCCTTAAGTTATGGAGGGACAGTTGTGAAACCATAAATAGCTTGACTTCAGCACTTTGATTTGCATTGATTAGTAAAGTCTGAAGTGGACAAAGATGAAGAGAAAGGCTAGGGGGAAGGCAGCACATTCATCGTCCTCCAGGCAGAATCCATCAAAAATTACATTTACTATGCCTGAGCAATAGTGGCTGCCTTGGCCAGCTCTGTCTCTTTCCTGTGTGCCTGCGCACGTATGTATATGTGCACACATACACAAATGCATACACACCCTCAGTCTTTGATACAACAGAATTTGTGATGCTTGCTTGGCTCCTTTACCTACATGTCAGTCCTTCCAGGTATAACATATGCTTCTGGGAGCACAGTAACATCACTGTGCCAGCTGAGATCTGTGAGCAGTTGCCCTCCTCTGCTAAAGCAAGTATGCTCTTTGTTCTGATGAGATGCCATTTCTCATTTACATCAGCCCTCTTGCAGGACTGCATCCCTCAGGCTGGGGTCCTAGGAGGGCAAAGGAAGAAGGATGGCTTCAGCGGAGGTTATGGCTCATTTCAAATTGGCTTCTGAATGCCCAGGTGTTACCTCACTAGAAATGTAACCTGTTCTAGTATCCACGTCTGCCAGTATATATCCCATTACTCAGGATTTGCCTGAAAATTTTGTGTATATTTACTATAAAAGCAAGAGATGCTTTAAAAAAATAGAAATGTGACTTACCTGTGTGATTTGTATAGTGAAGTGAACATGAGCACTAATGAGCAAAGTGTGAAGCATGGCTTGGAAAGCATGCAAATCCAATGAAAAGTATGTCAGATTTTAGACGAGACAAAGAAGAGGGAACACAGATGTGAGAGAGAGTTTTCCCTGAAGCCAATATTGTTACTGTGCTTGGTGAAAAGGAGGAACTGTTCTGAAATGCTGAAGCAGTCCAGATCCAAATGCATTAATTCCGAGTTCAAAGACTATCACAAACCAATCCAGGGTTGGTGGTGTTTGATTTTATTTTTTGTGATCCACCTGCACGTCAGGGGTAAATCCTTCTCACGTTCTTAAAAGTTGCTCCTTCTGCCACTGGCGATGCCTTGCAGAAGCAGAAGGTTGTGCTTGGGTTCACTGAGCTAGAACAGCATATTGATATAAACAGACCTGGGACCTGCTGAAAGAGATCCTGCTTGGCAGTAACACCACCTTGAGTTCAGACGGGATGTACATCTGTGCCTCATTGATAATGTAATAACCTTCATTACATTTTTGGCTGAGAGCACCTGTGCACAGCCCGAGACATCAGCCCAGGGCAACCATTTTGATTGAGGTGATATTAACAGTTCTCATTAAAACTGATGACTATAGCAGTGCCCAATAGCACTGTTGTACTAAAGTGTCTGTCAGCATTTCTATTACAGAGCTCTATTTTCAAGAGTTAATAACTTGGCCATAAAAGTTTGCCTACTTCTGAGCTGAAACTTGAATACAAAATATTAGACTGGGGTTTCTTCAAAGCAACATAACTATTACAGGTCTATCTTTCACTTTTTTCTGAGGCAATCTTGTGCTTTGTTAACAGTGCAATGGCATTTATCTGGTAATCATAAGATGCCAAAAAAGTCATGTGTCTTCCTAGGCTGGAATGGGAGAGCTAGAAATGCCTGAAAAGTCTTGGGAGTCCATTGGAGGAGGCATCCCCCCCATCTGCCCTGAGAGGAACTAAATCAGGCTTTCAAACTTTAAAATTGGGCATTGTTCTAAAATACAGGAATATGATTATCTTATTTGTAATTGAACTTTGGCTTTTTTTGCTTGAATTGCATGTTTAGGCTGTACAATAGTTTTATCTGGATAATAATTGTCTCAGTAATAATTAAGGAATAATTATTTCAGATAAAATATTCCTGGTTAACTTTCTGCAGGTAGACATGCTTATTTCAAAGTAAGAATATCATCTATCATACTAAGTTTTCATACTTTGGGAGTGCATTTAAGTAATTTCCAAAACTTAGGTATTCTGATATTGGAATATAAATTTTTCTACTGAGTTATTCCTGAATCATGTTCAATTTAAATATAGTTGCCAGCGGAGACAGGCCCTAAAAGACACTTAGAATCATTTAAACATGCAAAGCTAAGGCATAAATACAGAGCCTGAAAAGTCATCTTTCCCGTGCTTAACTTTACTGGCAAGTAACATTAATGTGTTTGAAGGGTTTAAATCACAATATTTAATTATACAATTCCTTACAGACACAAAATGACCAGCTAAATCAGTGGGACCGCAAGACTGCAAATACATGTCAGCAAAGAAGAATGTGGATAAACAGCAATTATGACACAGATCTGACAAGTAAAAAATCCAGCTGAGCTCTAGAAGTTTATATTTTGGCATCTGGCTCTTTTCCAACACCAATGTTTCATACTTGACACCTTACATGGACAGTATGTACTTTTGAGAATATTCTTAGACAATTATATGCATCTTGGCGAGCCAATGTCCCCCTTAGGGAAAGGAGGGGGTGGGAGAGAGAGAGAGAGGAAAGAGCAAATAATGGGAACATTAATTATGCCTCTTGTTAGTCATAAATTATAGAATCACATAATAATTTAAGTTGACAGGGGTTTATGGAGACCATCTAGTCCCAACCGCCTGCTTGAGGCATGGCTAACTTCAAAGGTAGATCAGGTCCTGTCAACTTTTGGCTGTCTTCAGAGATGCTGATTCTTCTAACTGCCCGGGCGCCCCTTCCAGTGCTGAACCACTCTCGCTGTGAAGAATTTTGTCCTTGTGTCTAATCAGAATTTCTCTTGTTGCAATTTGTGACTGTTGGCTCTTTTCCTGTTGTCATGCCTCTCTGAGAAAAGTTTGGCTCTGTCTTCTCTATGACCCTGCTTTTGGTAGGTGAAGACTAGTTATGTTGCCCTTCTGCCTTCTTTTCTCCAGGGTAAGCAAACATGTCAGTATTTTGGTTGGGTCCAACCTCACAACTCTTTGGCCTCCGCTACATTTCTCTCTAATCTATCAGTATTTCTCTCGTGCTGGGTGGCCAAATTGGCCACAGTGCTTTGGATGTGGTTTCAGGTGCTGGAGAAAAGAGAAATACCTTTTTCCCTAGACCTGCTGGTTATTATCTTGCTCATGCAACCTGGTATACAGCTAGTCTCTGTCACTGCAAGGGTGCATCACTGGCCCACATTCAACTTGATGTCCCAGTGCTTTTCTGCAAGGCTGCTAGCTAGCCGGGCAGGTCAGGCTATATCAGTGCCGCCTTTGGTCTCTCAGTATATTGATGGGTGATTTTTTTAGTTTTGGGTTGTTTTTTTAAAAAAAGGAAACATTCTGAGATTTCCACATACTTTTACTTAAGAAGCAATGGAGATGTGAGGATAGACAGGAAAATTAGTTCCCATATAGTCTGTGGAATTGATGCAATCAATGGAAGAGGGTAACCTCACCTGTAAGTTGTATTCATTGTTTGTATAACTGTTTAACACATAGGTATAAAGTTTCATCATCCATAAAATTTGTCTCTTATACAGATGAGTAAAACATGCTAAGCATCCTTTCCATGTACGTTACCTAAAGCACAGCACAGGGGTATGCTATTTAAGCATTCCTCCAAATACTTCAGGAAGGTAGGGGGATAAACATTACGACCACCATATAGGGAACAGGAAAACTGAGGCACAATGATTCAGCTTTCTTCCAGAGATCCATGCAGTAAGTCATTAAGTGAGCCAAAAGGAAAACTCTCCAATCCCTCTCCTTAGTGATGTAGCCATCTCAATCACCTAAGCTATGCTATACGTGTATTTTAAATCTAGTATCTTTAGACTTTTAGTAAAAATGATTTGAAGATGTTTTGAGGAATGCATGAGTGTTTTGCATATTTAAGTTATGAGTTAACCAAATGGTTCCTATTTCTGCCTTAAAAAAAATGTTTAGGACAGGATATACCTATAAAATGCCAGAAAATCCAAAAAAGTTTTCCATTTCCGCAAATGAAAGTAGGATTTGGCTTTCAGTGTTAGAATGACTACAATTTACAGGAACAAAACCCCTCAAAAGTATATTAAAAAAAAAATCAAACTGCAGTGAAATGAGCAGTAAATCTGAAGTTAAAAGACTGAGAGAAGGCGGCTGTGATTTGAGGAATGTGGTCCTCAGAATGCAAAGACAGATCCTTAAATCTTCACTTTCTGGAGTAATCGATCTAAGTAATCCCTTTGTGATCAGTCCTTCCCAGAGCAAGTAGACTGTGCTCAGCGTATTGAGTGTTTTAGATTAATTCACATGGGGCCTACCAGCCAAACCAGAGAGGTGGGAAAGCAGATCAGTTGCTTGGCACTCCTTTGCGGCTGAACTCAGCCAACAAGCTGTTCATGATGGCAGCAGATGTTCCTGCCTTTGCTTTATGCCAAAGTTCGCCGTATGGACTTAGTTCATGGGCTGTTCCTCCCAGCTGCAAATTCCAGTACAGGCAAAAGCCTTTCAAAGTAGAAAAATTGGATGCTGGGCATCAAGATCTGGCAGCAGTCAGTGTTTTCGAAAAGGTGAATGATAGAGTAACAGCAATCTGCAATGTAACAATGCAGATATTGGAATTGCTTTCTTTTCCAGTCTTTGGCTCAGAGCCGTTCTCTTTTGTTTCAGTGCATAAACACTGAGGGTTTTGTGGCTGGACCACATTAAAATTTGCACTTCGCAAAGTCCATGTTTCCTTTGATGTAGTCCATGAATATTTGAGGACCAGGTTCCTCAAGGCCACAATCCAACCCTGTGGAACATAAGCTAGCACAGATTTGATAATAATCTAAGATTTTTTTTTTTTATTTATACTTCTTTTATCCAGGGACATCCTGGTTTCGCTAATGAAGGGCTTCACAAATAGCAAATTTAAGACCAAGGCCAGCTCTGGTGCAGAGGAGACTATCTCAAGAAAGAAACAAACTTTGTCATGTGCATCAGTGAGGTGTAAGATACAGGTGCAAACTCTTTCCTCCTGGAAGCTCTGCAGCCCCTCTGAGCCTCCGAAAAGTGAGCGTGTCTTGAAGCCATCTGGTGAGCGCTCCTGTAGCCTGCTCCTGCCTCTGCGCTCCAGGGGGAATGGGGCTTCAAAAATCACAGGCTTAAGTACAGAGATCAGAATTCCTCTTCAACTTGGGGGCTTTGGGGATTTTGGGGTGTTTGGTTTTTTAAGAAAAAGAACTGGGTGGACATTGCTCACAATTTCAGAATAAATTGGTCATTTTTTTCAATTATTCATTTAATCTTGCCCTAATAAATACATTCATTGTTTTATTTTTAAGCACAGAAAGTCAATTAAATAGCTAGTTTTATAATGCTGATTTTTTACATATTAGAGAAAGATAAATGGACCCATCTTCAATTTTATATTCCCTTGTGTGTGTTTTTTATCAGTGTATACCAGTTATTAGTGATTTGTTTATTTTGCTTTTAAAAAGTCAGAAAGTATTATGCAACATTTCAGAAGTTCTGATCATTTTTCACAAAACTTTCTTTTTTTACACATATTTTACTATGAGGCATGCTGCCTATTCCTATACAGGAGGAAGGCAGAAGGCACACCTGGATGCTCTTGTAGGAGTACAAAGTCGGTATTTGTATATTTATTACTGCAAGGGAATTCTTAAATATGTAACACTTTTCAGTTTTCATAAATGGGATTTCAGAGCCATTGGCTTTTATTCAAGAGAGAAACCTAAGAGCGGTTATACTGCTGAACAGGATTTGAGTGCCTTTGGAGCTCTGTTCCTGATTTTCAAAACTCAAGCACTTAATGTTTAAATTGATTTTGAAAATGGGACTTGGGTTGCAAGACCATATAAGTGCTTCAGAAATCTGTTGCCTTTCAACTACACTAAAACAGAATCACAGCATCTGGTTAGAACACGTTTAAAATGTATAGCATGGCTGGCACCTAATGGTAGAGCTTAACATTTTGTTTATTTCTTAAGAGTATACATTGCAAACCCCATCTTTTTTCTTTAAAATTGGTTAGTTATGTAAGCCTTAATTTTTCTGCATGCTTACTGACAGTTTGATGGAATCCTAAGTAAGCCTCCGGAATCAATTCCTCTGTTTTATACGCCATGCTAAGAGTGATTTGATTATCCCTGTGGCTGCAAAAAAATAGCCTGCATCTGTCCTGAATTGAAAACAGATCCACATTAAAAAGCATTACATCAGTATTGTTGATATGCTAGAAATGAGTCAGTTGGGAAGTACATTTTCAAATAAAATATGATGGAATTACAAGCAATTAAATTCTTCCTTGGAGTAACAGAGAGATAGAAGATACACGTTCTGTTCTTTAAAAATACCTCCCACTGTTAGTTAGAGAGTAGGATAGGAATAATGTGCTTAAAGAGTGGACTATATAGGTAGCAAGGAAATACGTGCTGCACAGCATCAAGGACTGTTCACTTCAGCCTCACCCATGTAAGCTGTAGATGTTCACTCAGTTAAATGGTCATCACTGCTTCCTCCTTCAGCTGAAAATATGGCCTAATGTCTCTAATCATGCTGGTGCCTCATTAGCCTCATATCAGGCTCTAATATGTGTTTTAGATTTGCTCTGACTGTGCAAGAGACTACAGGTCTGTAGAGCCAACACGTAGTTGTAATTCATACAGTGCAGTTCTTACTCAGGTTGATCTGTCTTTGGTACAAACCAAAAAAAATTACTTACATTATGGGCATTTTTACCTCTCTCTTGTAATGAGGAGAACACACTAGTTAGTACTGCTTTTTCGTAGCTACAAAATTTATTAAAAAACAAGGCAGCTTTTTCATAATGCTTTCTATTTTAAACATGTGTGATTGATGTAAATTTTTTCACCAGAGAAAACCTCATTTTAGCAAATTAAAATGCAATATGTCAGTATCTGAAAATTTGAAAAGTATATAAACCATACTATAATTATTATCTAAGTCCTTTGACTTTTCTACTTCTTCATTTATTTTGCTTCTCAGCAGTTTGATGTATTTAAGGACCAGCTTATGCCAGAGGTGACTGAGCAAAGCATGGAGCATTTTGCTATAGCTAGTCATTCACTTTGAAGCTGCCCTTGACTGTTTCACCTCCCTTAAAAAAGTTAATAATAAAGTTACACTGCTTTGCTATTTTAGTTCATTGCTTTGGCATTTGCATGTAAAATGAAGTCTCTTCTTGGCATCTGGGACAGCAGTGACAAAAATTAAAATTGAATCATCTAGATATATGTTGAGTTCAAGTAGCGGTTAGCACAAAGAGAGATGGGACAACCACCTTGTTGATTGCTTTTGGACTGTCTGCTGGGGACAGGACAAGACCGTGGGAGGCAATAGGCCCAATTTTTAAGGAAATGAGGCTGTGAATCAAAGATTGACTCCCTGCAGGAGGTATGAGTTACATCCAGTGACTAAAACCATGTGAAAGATAGGGAGCCAAATAGCTGACAAAAATGGAAAGAAGGATCTTTGTTGATTCATTATAGGAGAAATAATGAAAGCTAAAAAGATTTTGGAAAGCTGGGGTAAGAGTCACTGGGAAACTTTCTTCCTTTCTTTCTTTCAGAGCTGTTGAAAAAGTGGGAGCAAAATCTGATCTAGTCAGCTACCACTTTCTTTTTTCTAAGTCCATTGATCATAAATATTGTGATGGTGTTAAGAGAATTTATGTTACACGAGATTCCCATAACTGAAGTAACGATATATTGGCCAGGAGGTGATGTTTTCTTTAGAGGATCCAAAATTTTGTTGTGTTTTGAGAACGTGCCAGCATCCCTTAAATTATGTCAGATTTTTGTGTGTGCCAAAAATGACTACAGACTGCCATGGGACCATCTTTGCCTTATGATCAGCCAGATTTTTTATTTGCTTTTTTGGTGGCTTATTTGTCTTCACCTAATATTGAAGGACCAAAAAAGCTGTTTGGTAGAATTAACAGATTACCAATAGCTTAAACTGTTTGAGTAGTGGGTCGTTGAGAGTCAGTTAAGGAAGTAGATTAGTGGATAACTCTTCCATCTCTGAAAATCCAGATCGCTCCATATCAATAGGAATGGAAAGTTATCTTTCGATGGTTGTATTCATCTTGTCCTTAAATTCATTTTTTAATCAAAGTTAAGTACACATTCCTTGTTTTTGACTCACTGGCACTGCTGCTGACAATCTCATGGCAGAGGAGCACAAAGGACAGGGCATGCTGTCTTGGGGGTGAAATAGGGACATGCTGTTTATGCTCAGATAAGTCTTCCTGCATTACTTGTGTAAAAGGAAGAAAAATGTTACTTGTATGTTTTACCACTGCACAAGCTGGGGTTTTACAGAAAATCTACTCCACCATTACTATTAATTTAGGCTTAGGTGTATGCTTTTACTGAAGAAACATGACAACATTTGTGAGAAAAAAATTAACTAATTGCTCTACATTGATTTTGTTTTTTCTCTTTACAGTTAACTTGTGTGTGTGTGTAAGATTACCTGGTATTCATGGAATTTGACTTAAAATATTTGCAAAATCCCCCAAATGTCCCAAGTTATTCCTGGCCTTGCATGCTTTGCAGACTGTCATCAGGCATTAGTCATCTCTATTCTGTAATCAGAGACCAGAAGAAATAGTCAGCAGACAAATAGCCAAAAGTGTAAGTATTATTTTACTAAATTATTAAGGTATGAATTATTAACATGAAATATGGTCCAGAAACAGACTAAATGAAAGTGCCATATAGATTAGTGGAAGAAGAAGGAACAATGCAACTATGTGGCTGCTGTGCCATCATGTGAGCTGTTGTTACTGGGTATCTGTAAGATCAGGGAAGGGCACTGTCTCCTTAGGTTCTCCCTGAGAAATCTGCATTTGTCATCTATTAGATTAGATAATTAAGCTTTGGTGTGGAAAAATACATCAACTTTTACAGAATTTTTGCTTAGTGGTAGTGAGCTGGCTGCACCAGCTGTGCCCAGGGTGCAGTGGTGAATGGCCTATTGCAAGCCCTGATAAATCTGCCGTGGATGCTACCAGCTGATTTGCTCAGTGTTACATCACGTACTCAAGTGACTCTTATTTCCTGTTCTAACATAACTAGAACACAATCTTGCAAGATATGGCATTTAAGCATGAGTTTAACTGTAATCACGTAAATAGTTGAATTGAGATGACCCACATTTTTATTCTTAAACACATGTATAATTGTCATGTTGGACTGACACCACAGCGCTTTCCAATATCTTGTCAGAGCAAGACACTGTTTTATTATTCGGCAAAATGAAGTAATATAAGCCATGTATGGGTATGTCTACACTACACTTGTAACCATATTGGGACATCCAGCTATAAGACTACTGGTTTTGTCCACCGTTATGGGGCTTTTATTTCTTATTTGGTTGGTTGGCTGGTTGAAGGAATTTTTGTTTCATGCGTGTTGAACCACCATTACAGTGGCTAAGGAATATCCCTGAAGTTTAATTCTGTTTGTAACCATCCTCAGCAATGGAGTTCTTTCCACAGCCAGAGGTAACATTGCCAGTACTAACAATGTACATTCTCTCAACTTGCCAAAAAGTTGATACTCAACAAAGAGTAGCTTTCTGGTTTTGACTGGGGAATGTAACATAGAAGAATAAGGATAATAAACCAGATCATGACTTTTTATTGACCATATCACCAAAACTTTCTATATCCTGTATATCAATGCATATCCATATCTGGAATACTGATTTTATTATCAAAGTTTTTTCTGAAAAAATAAGATCCTCATTTTCAAAGGGAAATATTTATTTTATATTAAGACATATGGTCTGCATGCTTATTTTTTCATGCATTAATTTCAGGAGTAGATATGTATGTCATTTATAATTTTTGAAGGTTTTCTATCATCTCAGCGTTTCTAAAGGGAAATGGATGATGTGTATTGATTAATACTCTATATGTTTTTATTAGTTAGCAGCTATGCCAAATGATTTGCAAGCAGGTTAGTACCTTAGAGGCAGCTATCAGAAAGGTTTTCTTAATTTATGCAGTTATAGACCATATGACATGAAGGACACATAAGTGTCAAGAACTCAGGTGTAAATTAAACACTCTATTGTATTCTGCAATGCTTTGAGTCTTGTATTTTAAACCTCGGCTTGCTTGGCAATACATCAATTTTTTAAAGTTCATAATGTACTTACATTTGGGCATGCACATAGAATATAATAAGTCACATTTATTCTCTCTTACCATTATTGTGAGCATCCTTGCAATTACTGCTTTGTCAAAATCAAAAATTCCATGGTCTGCAAGAGGTGTAATTTTTTCAGAGTATCAAACCCAAGGGTAATTTAAATTTGATAGTTTTGAAAGGAATTACTGGTGACATTTTACAGTTTATGACAGAAAGACAGATAATAAAGTGCTGTCTAAAGGGAAGGCACCAAAATGAGGCGCTGTGTTTGCCTTTTCACAGTCTCTGGAATGCCAGCCTCCACTCAGGAGGGCCCAGCGGCAGGGCTAACAACGTTGAGATCCCTTCAGACAATTCTCTGGCTTCCTTAGGGTAAATTTCAACCTGAACTAGCTTGTTTGAAAACAAGCAATTTGTCTAAGTACTCTGTAACCTCTTCTTTTTCCTAATCTGACCTGAATTCTCACCCCTTTGTCACTCATGTTAATGGTGTTAGACACCTGATAACAGTTAACATTGTTAGTGAAATAGAAACAACAAAATCTTTAAATGCGTTTGCGGTCTCTGTAGTGCATGTTTGCTTTACGTTCCTCTTGAACTGTGGATCAAAGCGTTTCCTGGTCCCTACAGTTAATCTACTGTACTTTCTTGTTAGGCCTCCAAACACAGGAAGTTTACAGCTCAGGTTGCACTTAGATTCAAGTAGAAGATACGTAAGTACAGGGAAGGTATTTGCCCAGACTTAAGCCAGTAATTATTCCATAGAGTAACTTACATTTTAACTGATGGGTCTCTGAAACTTGCTTAAAAAAAAAATACAGCTTTCCACTTTTGCCTGGGTTACGTGATTATTTACTGTTGTTCTTCACATATCAAACTTTATCTCGCAAGATAATTTTCTAAAGGTATTCTGTAAGGAATCCAGGAAAAAACATGGTTTCTTTCTGAAATGGTTGATACTCCTCTTTATTCTTAGAGGACTGGAAATTACATCCCTAAGAAAAAAAAAATCTTCTTTTGAACAGTTGTTCCTACCCGTTGTGCAAAAATGCAGTGGATTAACTTGGCTACTGCGGTAGTTTTCTAAGCCAGCAGGTCTTCTGTCAGTCACATAAGGTTGTGCAAGCACTCAGAGCAAACCTCACTGGAGAAGCACTGCCCCATACTGTCAGGAAAATCTTGCTGAATTCCATTATATGAAAAGTTAAGTGTTCTTTACACATGAAGACCTCTTTGCAAATGTTTTCCATTATCTAAACTGTTGGCCCAGATCCACTGGCAAGAGCAATAGTGGGAGCGTAAAACAAGTGGTGAATATTGTTGTCTCTTTTCGTTTTATTAGATTTCTCATGATATTTGGTACTTTTGCTAATCCCTAGTTACTGAATAAAGTGATCACATGAGAAAGACAGCTTTCATTAAAATAAATGGGAAGTGGCATCAGTGGTAAAATTCAG